>NC_034409.1:54707011-55040001 GCF_002078875.1 Numida meleagris | reverse complement strand
GTAGTTCAATGCATACATTCAGTGGACGTCACTGCTAACACACAAGCTGAAATAACTGGCAGAGTGATATAGCAATTAATTATAATTAGGTTTCAGAGTTAGCTGCTCATGTCTTGAACTAAAGAGTTCATAATTCTTTTAGCTATTGCCTCAGTCAGTCGATAGCTCCAGGCAGCATTTCAGTTGCTGGCAAGCAGATTCAAGGTAATCTTGGAGCGGCAGCTTAAAACATTAGTGCATCAAGCTGCCTGGCTTGTGCCAACAGTTATTCATTGTAGCAGAGTTAGCAGAACAGAAGACACCCATGATTCGGTTGCTCTGGCACAAAACCTAAATTAATGACCAATATGGTTTCCAGTTAAGCATAGGACACTCATTACTGAGGGGCAGAATACAGAATACAGCAGCAAGGTGCCTCTTTGGCCTTGGCAACTTTTTGCTCCAGCTGTCCTGCTGCTGCATCCCTCTACCAGCTAGCTCCCCCTGCTTCTCACTTGGGCTTTTCTGCTCTTTCTGGGCTCTCAAAGTAGCACCAGTCCCTGGACTTCAGGGCAGGGCAAGGCTTTTGGAGCAGCCTACCAGCAGCTTACTAATAGCTAAGGCAACAACGGCACAGGGAGAAAATCGCTGCTTTTCTCCTTCAGACTGCTGTTCCAAGACTCTCTGGATCTTGTCCACAAGAACCACTCCAAGATCATCCAAGTGAATGACACCACAGTGAAGAACAGTTCAAGGCTGTTTTCAGCAGACTCACTGTTGTGAGATAACGTCACTATTGTGAGATAAAGATCTTTTAGTTTCTCCTCATTCTACCCTCACTCCCACCATCACAATTCAGAAGCATTTACCATAACTGACTCTGTGATCACTGTATCACTTGTATATGAAATAAAATTTGATAGGGATATGTGTAAGCTTTAGCATACTCTACTGAATTCTTAAACCCATTCAAATTAATTTTACTAACTAAAGATTATTTCTTCAAAAACAATTTGCACGATTAAAAAAAAGACATGCCTTTCCTATCATGAGAATGACGTAATGCCTTCATCTGTAGTAATATCCAGCTAAAGCAGTTTACTGAATTACCTTAATATCTTCTGCCATCTTTTTCTCCTCTTCTGTAAGTTCCACGGTAGTTGTTTCATCAGCAGAGAAGTATTTAGAAGCAGGGATCATTTTTCCATCCTCAAACTGCAGATTTCTCACTAGTACCTGACAATCGAGGGGATATGAGTTTTTATGCATCAGTATGGTTACAAACAGTAAAATGTGTGGCTTGTAGAAAAGGTGGTATGATATATATAATTTAAAACAGGCCACTCCTACTTGTCTTTCAGATTGTCCTCTATACTAATACATTTTAATCCATATTGAAAATGAATATGTATTGAGCGTGAAGCAAAACGTGAATATCTTCCCTATAGGATGGCAGCAGACTGCTAAATACCAAAGAAATTAGCTACCATTTGCAGCTGGATTTGTACAGTCTGACAATTCCACACTTCTTGCTAATTTATTCCATCCATGCTCACGTTTGTCAGATTGAGCACTTACCATCTTCCCATCATTACCAAAAATGACTAGACCATTCTTGGTTACAAGTCCGGGTCTTGAAGCACCTTTTATTGCCAGCTCTTGTCCAGCAGGCACTGAAGCATCAAGTAATGATGAGCCATAAAAAGTAACCACCTAAAAGTAAATGGAATTAAAAGTACATAGATTCTAAATATGCTTTAAAAACCTAATAATTAAGTGACAATGTTTGGAAGCTTTAAAACAATACGAAGTAATAAAATATAAGTAACTACACATGGAAACCATGTTACAATGTAATTTCTGTATCTTTACTAACCAGGACATGTAAAACTTTCCAAGCTGCCTAAACCTGCAAAGCTGCTTAGCTTTAACATTGTACATGACTAAACCAGTGCGAAAAGGGAAGCAACTTTTGTCAGTACGTGTACAAAGTGAGAGAACAGCAGAAACCTGACTGTAAGTGGTGGAGTCGTGATCTGCCTCCAGGCTGGTACTGCTAAACAGTGACTCTCACTTGGGCTCTTCTGCTCTTTCTGGGCTCTCAAAGCACCACCAGTCTCTAGACACTAGTGCAGAACCAGGCTTTTGGAGCAACCTACCCACAGGTGGCTAATTTTTAAGTAAAAAAAATCAGGATGTCAGAACCAGGAAATGTGATTTTTAAAATATTTTATGCAAGTAAAATCTGGATCAAATGTATAATAGTCTTAAAACATCAAAAGGAAGTCACTGTTCTGGGATAAAATTAGGTGTATTTATTTCTGCAAGTGATTCTAGTATTCCCAGGCCCAAATTTCTTTCAAAAAACCCTTCTTTTGTTATTTCAGTTGCTCACAGTGTTTCATTTTGCTGTTACATGGTGATGGTGCCCTGTTCAGTAGGGGTTTCATTACACTGTAACGCATACCTGCTTCCCAAAATGACTGTGGTTCTACCCTTGTTATTTACTGCTTCATATCATGCTTTTTTTTTTTAAGATATTGTTCTTACCTTTCTTTTAATTAAATTAATCTATGATTTTAAAAATTATATGCAGTACCAAATGAGAGCTCCTCCAGTGTAATTCACATCTGTATTCACCTGTATGCAGACAGTTTTACCTTTTATAACAGAAAACAGCCACAAATGGGGTGTGGAATTTACAGAGCATACCTGGTCATCTATTGTTGCCCATGCTCCAGGTACTTTATCATGCCCTCGGATCCAGTTGTGCAAAGCTGCTGCAGGTTGATCCCAGGAGACCTAGGAAATCAGGACATACCACCTAATTCTTCTCTGTTTAGTTACAAATCAAGTTATTAATGCTTACCACTTCACAAATTTTTCCCTCGCTTTCTTTCAGCTGTTAAGAATACAGAAAGGGTCTGATCTAATATAGAAAGATCAGTGATCTCTACATGGCTAATTATCAAACACCTATCAAATGGGATGTTCTTCCTATCATATGGGATGATCTTAACACTTCTTTGTTCTGTGCAGCCTTTATTTGTCCACAGATTCTCCTTCTCATACTAATACACTGAAAGCAGCTCTTGCTACTAGGTATTCATTCATTCATAAATAATATGATGATTAACAAATATAATAAGCACAGTATAAATGTAAATAGTGTATGTTTGCTTTTCCTAATATCCAAACTATTTCTGGTAAAGAATATAGTATAGACTTTTGGTAAACAAACTAGGACAGTTATCTCCATTCAGTGCTGTATTTGAAAGTATGGTAACATAAGAACCCATGGAAGGCACAGCTGTCATCTAGCTATGTGCAGATGATCCCAAGTACATCATCAAGTTTCTAAATATATGCAACTGCTGGCTGGCAACCTGAACTTAACCTGGGTCTTCATGGAGTTATCCCAGAAATATGAGGTGAGGAAACAACTGAGTTAAAACCTACGTTCATTTCGTGTCACTGCTATTGCAATCTGCATTAGCAACAACTTTTTCTGGTGACAGGCACGTATCACAGCGTTATTTCACACTACCTCTGCGTTTTCCTTTTTCTGGATCCCTTCATATGTTGCCCCTTCTTTCGGCTGAGGTATACGAGGTGCCTTACCATCAGCAATAAGATGTACAGCTTCCACCTAAGTAAAAAGGAACAGATTTAACATTAGCTTGGTTCTCCTTTGTCCCCAGTCATGCTTGTGGCTGACAGAAGAAAATTTTCTTCTACAAGGGGAAATGGTTTATTTTCAAAACCCAGGTTTTCCAAAATCTAGGGGATCAATGTGGCACTAGTTAACGTACATATATTCTTGAAAAACTTCTTTGACAAAAGAAGTAGCCTCAGAATATGATGGGAGTATCTAGTTGCCACGCATACACAGCTGCCTAAATTAAGAGCTTAGCTAAGGACAGAATGTGGTTCTGTATGTCTGCACTCATCTCTTTCCTTTTTCTTTCTGCAAAAAAAGTTATTTCTTTCTTGAGAAAACTCAAGACAAATCTGACCCCTTGCCTTCTGCAGAAACAGGATATGCTCTGCCCACTGTCAGCAACAAATATTCTGAGGCCACCTCCTCAGCTGTCGTGAAGCAGCAGAGCTCCTCTGAAGTTTAGAATTCATCTGAACACCACAATCTCTCTTCCTAAATGTATGCATCTTGTCTATATTTCCTTTTTTACTTTTCCTCTTCAAACTCCAGCAGATGCTACTCTTTTTCTTTTAAAATGTTGCTATTTAGTACAGGTAAACATACCATAGCCTTTACTCCTTCAGGGAAGAGAAACCTGTTATACAGATCATCCACGGTATCATTTTCGCCAACATCGCATTCTCGCTGCAGAAGTATTGGTCCAGTGTCCAAACCATCATCAGCCCAAAAAATTGTAAATCCTGCTTTCTTATCTCCTTGAATTAAAGTCCTGGAGGTAAAAGAAGCCTTACAGTAAATAGAGAAAATGTGAAAGCAGACAGGGATACCCATCCATGTGTTACACATCCATTTGCTTTATGCAGACACAAAAGAAGATCCCAGCTGTCTTTACCACCAGTTTCATTGCTCATTTCATAGTCAAGTACCCAGAGCTTTGATATTACATATGTATTTTCACAAAGTGACATAAGAAAGACTGCAACTGAATCCAGTGTGTTCATCACACAGTTCATTGTGCTATTTATTTTAAAATGTATCATCAGTGGCTTAAACATACAAAGCGAAAAGCATGCAATAGCTGTGATACAGTATGAAAGATGGAAGAATCTAGACAGTCTAAATAATTCCTGTTTATTATAATAAGCTAAGCTTCATAGCTTATCTGTAGGTCAGTAAGGGAAGCAGTTGTCCCACAGCTGAAAAAGAGCTGAACTGACATTGGAAAATGATGAACACTTAACAAAACACTAATGCACAACTGTATAAGGAAAAGACATTGGGAGAATTTATATCCAACCAGATTCTCAGCTGGTCTGCATAAACATAGCACTAGTTATACAGCAGACCTATACCGATTTATATCAGCTCAGATCTGTCTCTGAATTTGAAGGGAACTCCAGCCACACAGATTTTCCACTTCTCCCTTGAAGATGCAAGTACCTCAGAATGATGGAAAATCAAATAGAAGTAATTAAGGGAGCAGCCAGAAATGTCTGCATGCAAACACCAATACCATTTTCTGTAAGACATATGGTATACGTAAGTACTCCTTTGGCAGTCCACACTGTGAGAGGATCATTTGAAATCTGGCTTATATGCTTGAAAATTCACTATACGAACACTGAAAACTACATTATTAAAGCATGCATTTGTGCAGAAAGAGGGACAAACTCTGAAGACAGCTAGGGGGGTTTGCAGTTATAATAAAAGTGAAAGCCTGCAGAAGTTTAGCTGGCCCATAACAGATCCTCCACACATTGAAGCAGCATCTCATCTGTTTTATATTATCCAGAAATACAGACAGATAACCCTAATGCTCGTCCTCAGCATTGCTCTGGCAGAGGAGAAAGTACTGTGGAAAAACATCTCTGATGCTAAGTAGACAACAGAATGAGAACTCCTGAGAACTCCTTCCTCTGTGCACCATCTCCAAGTTCCTTGTGCAGATGGCTGCCGGTGACAAAGTGGCAGCAGCTGGAAGAGGCTGTAAAGAATGGAGTGAGGAACTCTCAGAGGCTCAGGACACTTGCTTGTACCAGACACCTCTTAGACATGCCTAATTCCCACTGGTTTTCTGTCATAGTGTTTGTGTGGGAAAAGGGTCTGCTACAGCTCAAGGGCTGCAGCCACAACAGATGGAAGAAACTGTAATGAGAGCAAGGGGTGCAAGGCTGAAACATGAGAGTCATCACGAAAGGCCAAATGAAGGTTAAATTCTAGCATATTTTAAAAGCCTTAGAACAACAGCCTTTATCTGCCAAGGGTGAAAGCAGATGCTTACAGAATGAATACTCAAAACAGGGCAAGACTTCGTGACAGACCGCTGGGATACATTCCTGGTTCTGGAAATCTTTACCTCAGGAACTTGCTGAAAGAGAGTTTGTATGTCTGTATGTACACCTTCCCGTGGAATAGATCTTAATGAACTCTTTCCTCATGAAAACTTCCTTCTAGAGCTCTCTCTCTAGATGCACAGTTCCCCAGGTAAATAACAATGCATGGAGAAAAAGTACTTCCTTTATTTAGTCAAATCCTACTATCTGATCTCTTTGCTGGCTGCCTCCTCACTTTGATTAAGAGAGAATGAGCAATCATTCCTTATCCACCTTCCCATGTCTTTCACAGTTTTTTACACTGCTGGCATATTTCCTTCTCAGTGATCTGATTTCCAGTCTGAAGACTCCTAGACTCGTCTGCCATCATGTGGAAGTTGGTCTATACCAAGATTTTTCTGAGGCATTTCTACTTCCTTCATGTTCTAAGATCCTTCCCATGGTCTCTTTTCTGAACAACAACTTAGATTTTACTGCTTGCATATAGTCAGCTTTTATCCCCTTAGCTATCATTACCTTATGCTTTTTAACTTCAAATTTTACCTCCCGTTTTCTGAATCTCAATTTGCTCACTTACATATTTTAACACCTTAAGCTCCTTCACCTGGAATACCAATATAAGTCTTCTGCTATGGCATTCTCTTTGCTTAGCACCTTTTTATCTCAAACACCTATATCACTCAACATACCTCCCACCTTTAACACATTTGAGAAAACGGCTGTTATTCCATTTTGTGCCTTAAAAGCTGGCCCTTTATATCTTTTACATCTATTTTGTCAGACTTTGTGCTCTTTCTTATTTTACCGATTTGGACCGAAATGCCACTTTTTGAAGGATTTCCTTGCATCTCTAATGGTTTCCTTTACTCTCTGTTCAGGTACTTCAGCTTAAGCATTTTTTCCATTGTGGGTCGTTATTCAAAAAACAAAATACGCTTTTGCTTTGAATTTACAGCACGGAATCCTTAGATAATCATCATTATGCCTGCGAGATTATTTTTGTTTTTTTAATATTTAGACAATTTCTCATTGAATTTAAACATTATGATATGGACATTTCTTTCGACGTAGGAATGCTACATCTGAGTCCACTGTGGTCATCACTGCAGTTTAGTTCCTTCACAATAACATTTTGAATCTAGTTTTGTGCATTGCACAGGATGACAGAAGTTTTTCTTCTTGTGGATTCTTTCATCTCTTTTTTTCCCTTCTGTGAAATCTTGGGACTCTGCATGAAAACATGTTGTGACAGTTACCTACTGTTTGAGGGGCGCTTACTGCAAGGGTACCATCCTGCCTATGGAAACTACAGATTGCTGATTTACCTATGTGAGTAAAATACACAAATGTACTGACCACATCACTGATCTTCCAAAAATGACAGCTGCACTTGTGGTGGAAACAACACTGAGTCTCTGGTATGAAGTGCAGTTCATGATCCAAATCCTCAGCTGCTTCAGAGAAGTTGTTTCAGAGCAATTGCAAGTCAACAGAACTGTCTCAGGTTTACATGAATAATAGATCTGGCCCGATGTCCTAACAGGACATACCTGCAGTTTTGATGACCAACATGCAAAAGCTTACCAGTTGATTGCAGAAGCTCCTCGGTGGCGTGGTAGGATGGATGGATGGTAAATAATTGAGCCATGTTTTGGGCAGTCAATGACATCCATTGGGATGAACTGTGTACAGAATGGAAGGACATTTAGCTCTGCTCCAACCGATTTGTAGGCTGCAACTACTTCCTGGATAGGCTTGCCTTTAGCTCTCCATCTGGGAAATTTAAAAACAGGAGTGCCGTCCTTCTCTGCTGCCAGTGCTGAGGGACAAAAATATTTTTTCTTTAATTCACATGTTCACATTTTGTGTTAAAAATTCAAACTGAAATAAGTTGTTGCATGACAACCAAAATAGATCATGGAATGTATTATAGATTGCCGTTTGTACTGCCCTTTATGCTGTTTAAATAAAACTTTATACTCGGATAAATTTGATTAATTATGTCATTGATTCTCATTCCTATAGCTTGTGTCATTCTCAACTTTAATTTCACTCTCATGGCCTGGGTAATAAGAATGATGAATGCTATTGAATATTAAATAACGGCACTTCATTTCTCGTCTGGTCATTACATTTGCCTGCAACTGGTTCAGCAGAACTTAATTTTACATTTCACATTTGTATGTGATTACAATTACGTGCTTGTGTCAGCAGCAATTTGCCATGTGGTTCAAATAATTACAGATGTTAGCAGCCTTCAGTCATTTCTTCAATATTCTGTTTACTGATGCTTTCTGGATATGCTCCCATTTATCTGTGAGACACGCAGCTACACCAAGAATTTGGCTCAAGGGTGAGAAAAAGCAACTGCATTACTGCAGACAGAATCTTCAGATGTTTGATGAACTCCACTGTACATCTGCTTAACAGACCATCACAGAGAAGACAGTACAGTCAATCCCTACATCAGTTTAGCTGGATCTGTAATAGGAAGAAAAGGGAATAAAGAAATTTTACCTAATTTGACTTCTATTTCTAAACACTTCCTGGATTTCCTTCCTCTTTTTCATTTCTGAAATTGAATTTTGAGTTTGACCTGAAACATCATTAGCCAGTTAACTTAGGTCTTAAGTAAATACTTACTGAAGTATCATTCCATACAGCGCTTTGGAAGTTAGCATGCACTGGAATTGCTTTTAGAAATAAAAATCATAGCTGAATGAGGATATAGAAACATTAGAGAATTTCATTTGTGACTTAAGTTGTTTGGATCATCAGAAAGTAAAAAAACAATGAAGTCTTAGGAAAGCCACATTCTACAGCTCAATTAAAATGGTCATGATGGAAATCAGTGGAAGATTTGTTGAGTTACATCTGCTAGTATCAAAACTGTATAATAATAGTTTGTATAATGCAACCAACTATTATGGTATGCTTCCACAGCTGGATAGTTACATTGTCTTTTTCTAAACTAATAGGTATCTCCTATAATGTTTCCAATGTATGATTAATTCTTTTAATGAGGTTATAGAATGCAACAAACTCAAGAGACATCTGGGAGTGCCGCAGACCAAGTAAGAAAAATCTACATTTGATTCTTCCCTCATTCTGTAAAAACATGTCAGGAGCCGAACAGAAAAAAAGTCATTTGAGACAGCTCATGGAATGTAGTTTTAATTTCTGTTAATGCATAAAGGTAAGTACTTTCTTAGCATTTGTTAATCCTATTAACTCACCATTTTTGTGGCCCTGAAAAATAAGAGAAATTTACAATTCAGATAATGACTTCAAAGCAGCTTCTTCACCATGCTGTGTTCTCCTGTATGAGTTCAATTCTGAATAATTCTACAGCAACTGCTTAGAAAGTTCACAAAATCTTGGCAATGTAAAAAGAAAGAGCAAAGCCTTCTCTACCCTTTCCAATGAGTTTTCCTTAGTCCAAATGGAAGAGAAATAGGCTCTGCAGGTATACTGCTGCATACAAGCTTGTCAGAAAGGGCAGAAAGCCAAGGATAAACAGTCTTGGCTCCAAGCCTTGAGTGTCCCAGACAGCACCATGGAACAGGTGACAGACATTTGTGCTTGAGTGCAGGCTCAGCAACTATATGCTGGTCCTTCTGAACAGGATGCTAATACATCCTGTTAAGTCAGGAGCTAATCAAGACTATTGGACTGCTCCTCAAACCTGCTTTTACATATTTTGATTATTGTTAAGATACAGATCTAGTTCAGGATGGTACCTCTACGTGTACATTCAAATAAGGTACCTAGATTAATTTATTGTTAAAAAAAATATCATTGCATATGGCCTTGCATAGCTAGAACCAATTTTTAAATACTCACTAATTATCAAGGTGAAACCAGCTCTGGGACTTGTGTTTTCATTTAAGCATAGTTCTTGTGCTGAACCCAATGTATCAAAGGCAATATATGCAAGTCACTCCCATATAGACATCTTCTCACCGCAAGGCAAGTTTGTTATGTATGCCTGTAACGTCAGCATTTAGATTAAGTACACTTACCCAAAGGATCAGCTTGTCCATTCTTGTCAGGCACAGTGAAAACTCCCACAACTTTGTGGCCCTCTTTCCTCAGCTTGTTATAAACTTCTTGTCCAAAAATACTTTGACCTATAAGGGCTAGCTTTAGCTTATGCTGGTATGCCTGATGAAACGAATTAAAACAAACCATGTTATAGGATGCAAAGTATTTATGTTGCTGCTTATGTTTCTCTTTTGCTCTTTTAGCATTAGTTTTGATTTATCATGGAATAATCTTTCTTCATTTGAAGGAAAAGCAATCAGTTTTTTAGATAAGCAACAGGCAATGTTTAGTTCCGTGAGACCACACTGAGCATAAAGTATCATCAGATACTACGTTTCTGTATATTGGTTTCCCATAATTTTCATTAGACAGACTCACTGCTTGCTACAAGCGGTATAGCAGGCTCCATTATCTTACTCCTAGCCATAAGATATGACATGAAATGAAAAAACATTTTTGAAACAAGTACATAAAACGTTTTCTCTTGGTATAACTTTGGTGCCTGGAACATGCCCTCTAATTGCCCATAATTAAATGGTAGCATATAATTTGTGGTTAACACAGATACACAAAGAAGACAAGCTTGCATTGTTCCTACCAAGTTAAAGGCAGTGATCTTTCATTTGATCCCTCCACAAGGCAACACTGCTAAATACTCAGTGCCTTCGCTGGACTTTCCCAGCCTTCCGTGTCTGCTTCTAAGTTCAGCGGATACAAGCTTTTAAGCTTCTTCAGACTAAGCAGATACCAAGAGCTGCTCCAATTTCTGATTTTCAGGGGAGTGAGAGTAGTGACACTACTATGATATTGGAAAATCACCTACTGCTACTTTATTTAAGCTCTCAAACCCTGAGAAAAGTACTAATTCCTTTAGACTCCTCAAAATCTAAAGAGCAGTCTTCTGCAGAATTCCAGCTTTGAGGACACTCTAATTTCAATTTGTCCCTTTCTGGAAAACATGCCAGCTAAAGCACAGCATACGTTTTCTGGGCTAGATGTAGCACTTATGTAAACATGAAGAGCAAAGAAAAGTGGCCCAGATTCAGTGAATCTGCTTCAACTTTGAAACTGTTCCAAGAGGAACTGAATTTTACTGTGAACTCTACAAATACACTGTCATGCTCTTCAACATAACCCAAGATCTTGTAGAATCACAGAATCATCTAGATTGGAAAAGACCTTCCAGATTCAAGTCCAACATCAACCTGACCTACAAAATTCCATCACTAAGCCTTGCCCCTTAGTGCCACATCTACAATCCAACGAACCTCCTCACATATGCCTCCTTGCTTCCTTCCTGCACAAGCGTTCCTGAGGGTACTGAGACAGGTGGACACTGACCCGACAAAACACAGCTAATTCTTAACTGGATCTACTCACAGATCTAGTTCTTTGTACCACCATGAGCCCTAATGCAGGTCCAGCAGGGTGCAAGAATGAGCAGAGGGTGGGACTGCCCCTGCAAGTGCTTCCTTTGCATTTTTCAACTTTTAAAAAACAAACGGACTAGCAGACCTGGCTAGGAAGGAAAGCTTCACATAGAACAAACAAAATAACTTGCCTCCCCCAAAGTTGAATCTGACAGAAACTACTCCTGGACTCAGACCATTAAAGACTCAGGCTTTTTCTTAGGAGGCCTGAATGAAAGGTGGAATATAAATCCACATCCTCATCTTCATCCTTACCTTTGTCTTTCCCAACTGGACTTTGACTGCCATTTTTTTTCTGAATGGCTCACTAGATGCCACAAGCTTGGAAGGATAAATAGGAATCGAAGCACTGTCTGAATATTTTAACCACTGGTATTAGTGCTGTATGTTGACACTTACACCTTTTTCTCCTTCCTCTCTTCCCCTTCTTATGAAGGCTGGGACATAAGTATACCTTGACAAAGTGGGTTATCGACTGGATACTAAACAGTCTGGATTGCTCATCAGATCATATGACAAATGTCCTGAGAAACAGGTTACTCAAAACTACAATCCATTTGATCACAATTCATTTCACATTTGAAATACTATGGATGAATCTTGCTGTTTTCAAGCTGTTTTAGTTCTGCAGATGGCCTCAGAGAAAGGGCATTACAAAACAGAAGGTTCCACTACAAGAACATGGAAGCAATCTTGTTATTTTATGCATACCATTTTTATATAAAGCAGTAGGCAGTAACTATTTGTCCAAAGGCAGTATCTTCCATCAGAATGAAGCTGCATAGCCAAACTTCCCTGTACTACAGCATTAGTCAGCATGCTTGCAATTGGAGTAGTAATAAATAATTGCAGAGGTGAACATATCTCGGGCTGTTGCAAAATAGATTTTTACAGCTGGATGGTAGAAATCCTTTGGGAGACCGGTGACATTGGTATTCCTAACCAGTGCTGCAAAGTTGGTGGTAATGCCTAAAATACATCCACTATTTCGATGACATTAGTAAAGACAAGTCCCTGTTCTGAATTTCAAAGAGCACAAGTTAACCTTGCAATTTTTATCTGGCAAGGCCCAGAGGATGCAAGCAGACTGTATAACCAGTGCTTTATGACCAATATTTTTACTTTTACAACAGAAACACTGCTGCCTTATCAAAATCAGTCATCACATTTTCCTAATTGTTTAGTTATTTTAAGTGTAACAGGCAATACGGGGAAAGATAAATGTGCTAGCTCACTGAACATGTTTGGCATGGTAGGAAATCCTCTGATCTCTGTACAGAGCCAATTTACAGCGGGAGCCCAACCAGTACAATGAGAAATATTAAAGATAGTCCAGATATGAGTTACTTCTACTTTCATCCTTCTGTTAACATCTCTCAGAACACAAGACTGGAAGTTCTCTGCTTAGTTAAAATCCAGTTCTCTGCCATCACAAATGGCTGTGTAGTACAATTGCTTTTACAGATGTATTCAACCTCCATTCTAAATTAGTTTTACTCGCTACTATACTCTATTGCTTTTTTGATACTTGGCAATCTTCTTGCAATTTACAGTCCAAATTTACCATCACTATAAGAGCAACTTTCTCTCCATTTATTCATGAAACATGTAGCACATGTAATCCATATTCCTAAACTTAACTCTTAGTTCATGTTTCCCTGTGAAGAAGTCCAACTATCACGTTACATGGAACTGCATACCAGTTCCAGTTCCAAGTCATAGGTTGCTGTAAATCAACATCTTTTCACTATGTTAAGTTACACTTGCTTAATTCATGTTAATTGTGGAGCTAAGTCAAGAAATGGTGAGAAGTATAGAGAACATAGTCACCGAAAGGCTGAGGAGTTAAGACTGTAGATGGGCTCAGAAAGCTCTATTTCTTAATGGGATTGCACAAAAAGATCAGCCCGGCAAGAAATCAACTCTGCTGTCTCGCGTGCATAGAAAGTTACTCAGATGGAAACTGAATTCAACTGCAGGATGGGTCTTGCAATTGGGCTATGACTGGTGATTCCTCAGTTACTTCTCCAACGAATGGTACGTGTGCATTGTGTGACTGTTATTAACATCTGGCTTAGACGTGGCAGTTTGCTTGTCTCACCTTAACACATGCTCTGTCATCAGCAGAAAGCGGGAGCCAAACTCACAAGTCTGTTGGGCTCAGGGGAAGAAATCCTATATGTGGAAGGTCTTGCATGATCAGACCACAAATTCAGTCCTTCATTTTTTGTCTTATTTGAAAAATGATAATTGATTCACTGCAAAAAATCTAATAGCCAGCTCCTATCTTACTTTGGAAATTCTCCCCAAGCACTTTTACCTAAGATGAGCTAGACCTGTGAAAGTGGAAAATCCCTTTTGAAGAATTTAGTATGAACAAAACACCCAATTAAAACTATAAAGTTCTATAAAATTACACAGAAAAAGAAAGCAGTTTGGTGTTTTCTTTCTTACCAAACTGCTTTTTCTTTCTTACAGAAATGGCATATTTGGGGCAGGATACCATCGGTACCATTCACCATAAAGCTGCAGAAAGGACCTCTTTAAAGAACACCAAAACAATGTTGTTGAATAAGGTGATGGATTACCACTGCATTATCACTGGCACATCCAAAAAACAAACTTGTCACTGTTTCTGTCAGCAACATTAGGAGTTATATCGGATTTTGTTTGCAGTTCCCTGGCACACTGTGGATATATGATATTCATCACTAGACACTTTTATTTTCATGGGAAAGTTAATAGTCACATATAATCACTTCTTGCTTTATTTCTGCAAGGATGCCCAATTCCTACTTATGGGAAACAATGGAGCTCAGGTGGTTTGGAGAGATCTGGCCTTTCTTCTGTTAGTTCAGTAATCACAGGACAATGGGGTTAATACGACAGTGCTCCCAAAAGATAAGTTGGTGCTCACTCTACCATAATTCTGTTGTTTTTGAGTTCAGCACTGCATAGAGAAGCAGCCAAACAAATGCTGGTAACTGTTCTGTCAAATTCTACTTCTTAAAACTGGGAGACAAGTCCAAGAGTTACACATTCTTCTTTCCTGAGAGTCTAATGCTACAAAACTTTTGTCTAGAAGAATATTTATTTCATAATTAAAAATCATTTTCTGTTACTGTCTCCCATACGTGTGCATACCCATGTAATGGGTTATCAATTTTTAATCAAATTTATTGAAGGTGAATGTTTAATAACTGCTACTTTGACTGTAAAGCTACCAAAAAGATTGCAATATTTTATTTATTCTCTATAAGAATGCAGTGAAGCTAGTAAATATTTCAATATGCTGCATCTTGTCAAGATGAATTCAAAATTGCGCTTCCTTTGAAAGCAGCACTACATCGGGATTTCTGCTGAGGATCCCCTGCATGTGCTAAATTCCAGTGCCTTTAAATAGAATCTGAGCGTAGGGCCTCCCTCCCTCCCATTACACATCTACGGGCTCACAGCAGTCATTCATTCTCATCTGTTGGCCGTGCTGACTGCATTTCGTCTTCGCTCTCTTTATTCTGAGCTTTCCATGCAGAGCCCTTAAGAGGGCTGCTGTCCTTGCACTAAACCGAGCAAGCACAAAACACAGAGCGCTCTCCAGGAAAGAACCCCAGCCTCAGCTTGCCAGACCTAAGCATCTGGACAATTTGGACCGGGCAGGGCACTTCGGGGCATTTGTACGGTCCACATACTGAGGAGGACGTAGAGAACAGCTCGGAGCAAGCGCTCGGAACTGTAAGAACCTGAGCCAGGGGCCGCGGAGGCACTTAGGCCGTGAGGCAGAGCCACGGCCACGAGAACAGTCCCCCGCCCGGGGCGAGGTGGCAGCCACAGGCTCCCGCCAGGCCGGGCCCGGGGCCGACCGGCTCCCGCCAGCCGCATCCCTGCGGCGCCCATCTGATGCCTGAGAGCCGGGCGGGATGCTGCCCCGGTGCCTACCGAAACCTCTCGCCCGCCCCGCGCCCGTACGCGCCGTACAACCCCCCGGCAGCGAGGACGCGCATCATCCTCGACCCCCGCCCGCCACGGCTCGGCTCGGCCCGGCCCCGGCCGCCGTCGTCCCCCGCCCCGCTCACCGCGGAGCTCGTGCAGACGGTCCGCAGCAGCCGCGGGGCCGCCCGCAGCATCTTGCGGAGCGCGGTCGGGCGAGCGACGCTCCGACCCGGCGGAGCGCCTCGTCTGACGCAACCCGCGCCGATGGCGCCCGGCCAGCTCCTGCGGCCCCGCCGCGGCGGCGCGGCCCCGCCCGGGGTGCGGCACGGCGGCAGCGGGGCAGCCCCGCACCTGCCGCCACTGTCCGGGCAGCAGCGGGCAGCCGCAGGGGGCAGTGAGGGGTTCTGTGTCGTTCGCAAGCCGTGACAACCTCTTCTTGTTGCAGGTAGAATCCTAGAATTATTAAGGTTGGAAGATGCCTCTAAGATCATCTAGTCCTACTGTCAGCCTATCCCCACTAACTGTGTCCCTCAGTGCCACATCCACACGGTTCAAGAACACCTCCAGGGACGGAGACTTCACCACCTCCCTGGGCAGCCTGTGCCAGTGCAGCACCATTCTTTCTAAGAGGAAATTTTCCATAATATTCAGCCTGAGCCTTCCCTGGTGCAACCTGAAGCCATTCCCTCTTGTGCACTCAGTGTTATCTGGAAGAAGAAGCTGAGCCCCACCTCGCCACAGCCTCCTTTCAGGTTTTTGTAGAGAGCAATAAGGTCACCCCTGAGCCTCCTCTTCTCCAGACTGAACAACCCCAGTTTCCTCAGCCAATCCCCATTAATACTTGTGCTCCAGACCCCTCACAGCTCCTTCGCCCTTCTCTGGACACGCTCCAGGGCCTCAATGTCCTTCTGGTAGTGAGAGGCTCAAAAATGAACACAGCACACCAGGTATGGCCTTACCAGTGCTGAGTACAGAGGGACAGTCACTTCTCTGCTCCTGCTGACTGCACTGCTTCTGATACAAGCCAGGATGCCATTGGCCTTCTTGGCACCTGGGCACACAGCTGTCTCATGTTCAGCCAGCTGTCCACTAATACCCCCAAATCCTCTTCCTCTACACAGCTTTCCAGCCGCTCTGCCCCAGGCCTGTAGCATTGCATGGGGTTGTTGTGACCAAAGCGCAGGACCCAGTGCTTCGTCTTGTTGAAGCCCATACAACTGGCCTCCCATCCACCCAGCCTGTCCAGATCCCTCTGAATGCCTGTCCTTTACTCAAGACATGGTGAATAGGTGACATGAAATGGAATCCATACAAACAGTAATTAGAACAAACCACAAGAGACTTTGATCTTGCAGTGAAAATTCAACTCTGAGAGCTTCTGGTCAGTTCCTATACTTCCTTTTCTTTAGGGTGAAAAACCCAGTAGAATACTTTGCCAACTTTACTGAAGTTTCTTCTCATGATGCCTTCATTCAGAGTATGTGGTGACTTAATAGATGATGCAACAGTTAACTGAGGGAATTAGGGCGTTCTTTTGCTCGGATACATTGAAAACTAAATTGGCCAGACTAGCAGAATTCATCAAAAGGTCCCACTATAAGGAAGAACATGTTTATACAAGTGATTCCTTTTCTAGTATCTTTGGTCCTAAGGGTTTGAAAAGAATGATGCACAGTAATTCTAGATCAAGTTATGCAAATTCCATACAACAGAGCGTAAAGAATTTCTACTGTAAACACTGGCATGAAAAACACCCCCATACCGCAAAGTTTGGAACTGGATTCAAACACTGCCAAAGTTTGTAAGATTCCAGATCTTGGTTCATGATCCAAAATGCTCTCCAACTACAATACCATACACTTGGCATTGAGCAGCTGACCTGCAGCTTTACAGCAAAATACCTGGTATTCCTAGATAAGCAATTTGTAATGACTTACGGCTCTATTCCTTATACCTCCCACAGCATAGACAATACAACAAAAGGGAAAAATCACTGAAGAAGGTGTCCTTTGTCATTAGAATCACAGTATAAAGAATAGCAGGGCAGTAGGATTTAAGACCTACTTTAGATTTTGTAGTAATGAAGAGGGGCAAGGGAACAAACAGGGAGAAGGAGATATTAAATCACATGCAACTATGGTATCTGCATACCATCCGCTTCTTACTTGTGATCAGAGTTGATGAACTCAAACACAAGGGCTTTTAAAACCCGCTTAGTAAACTGACCATATAGAATTTCAGGAATCAGTATAAACATTCATAGCCAATTCAAATCACAGGGCTTTTTTGTCACCTGGAAAATGATTACATTGACCTGTCTCAGAATGAGCAATAGTAACTTGCAAATCATCAAAATTTCTTGTTAATCCAGGGAGGGATCCTAGCTCTGATGATATCAGTGTAGATTTTTGCAGTTGATTTGGTGCACATTTTAAACACTGAGTTTTTTTCTCTTGATTTCTTTCTTCCAGTTCTGGTCCCTGGTTCTTAAATCCAAAATTTAACTTTGAAAAAAATTGCTATTATTCGTAATAACATTTCCAGCATGGCCTTCCCCCTAACCCAATTGATTTCCATTCTCAACTTTTCTAGTGATATATGTCAGCAAGGGACACAAACAGAAAGGACAATACATATAATAATGCGATACACAAATATTATTCCAAAGTTAAACTTGCTTGTCCAACAGCATGCTCACAAAGCAAAATGTGTTTCTATGTGCAGAAATGTACAGAGCAGCTGTTAAACCGAATCCAGTTGAACATAATATGATCACTGTAAAGCAGAAGTTACTCTGTTTTTAGAGTGTCTTTAAAGATATAATCAAGAATTGGCAAGACTACTGCGAAGGCTGTGTTCCACAGCACACTGAGTACACGCACGTACTGAAGTGCTTGGGAAACTGCTCAATCTTCCAGAAGTTGTTTTCTTTTGAAAATCATACCCTGGGATTTAGTAATTGGCTAAACTAGCTCTGTATAGGCTTTTTGTCTCTGAAAATCAGCCTTGATGGGGCTTTTCATAATGAAGAAACATTTGGTCCTAGTTCAGACTCACATTCCTCAAGAGTACTTTACAGTTCATCCACTTTGAAAGACTAAGAGATTAAAAAAATAAATTGAGGCTTTGTACTGGTTATTCCCAAACTATGTTAATTGCATGACAAGTTTCAACTCAAATTTTGTATAGCAGCAGCTTTTCTTGTTTTGCCACTCACCAGCACAAGAAACTTCTATTTCTTCTTTTCTCTCTGCAATATTTATATACAAAACTTGATTTATTTTTTTTTCCATTTCAGCCTTAAATTAATCTCAGGATAGAAACCCATGTGATTTCTAGTGAGGCTTTCACAGCCTTCTGATACAAATTTTCTGCCATCTAGACAACCCCTTAAAACCATATGCTTAACATTAAATTTTTCCAGAATAACAAAACAGCATATATTTGATGAAGAAAGAGAATTATTTTACCAATTTAAGCAGTAGAAAGAATTATCATGTTCAGATGCCTTACTCGTACGTTTAATTGGAAGGCTCTCAAATTCCATACAATTGGCTAGAAACTACTTTTGGAAAAGTTGGCATTATCTTTGTGGATCACAGTTGCAAAGAGAAAATCTCAGATAGTAAATATTTTCTGGGAATCCTGCCATAAAAACTGAGCAAGAACTTTATTTTACTTAAAATATTCGTAGAGTTGAGCATTAAATGTTCCACAGACAAGGAATGTATAGAATAGCTGGATTCCTGCAGATCCAGCAAGCCAAATTCCTTCTCCTGTAATTAACTACAATTCTACTAACCTTGCTGAAGCTGTGCCCACATACACTAGAAGCAATGTTTTCTATGGATGCTTTTCACCATTTTTTTAAAAATCAAATGGCTCCTACTTGCAGTATCAAGGTTTCTACTGAACTACCAAACATCATAAAAATGCTGTGAAAAATACCATGTAACTGTATTAGTGGAGCCAGGAGTTGGACTTGATGATCCTCATGGGTCCCTTCCAACTCGGGTGACTCTATGATTCTGTGTTCCAAAGGAAAAATAAAAAAGCTCAGTGCCTCACTCAGTCAAGCCTGTGTTGATTTACCAATTTATAGATAACTAGATGCATAAATAAAACAATCATAGTACCAAGTTAATTCTCCTGTATTTTGGACTTTAATCTCCCTCCAGCCCTTTATAGTGCACAGGTATAATGAGTGATTTCAGCTCGTGCAGATCTATATAAGACTCAATTCTTAGGGCAAGTCCAATAAGAAATTTTACTTTCCTGATCATTTTGGTCTGTTGAAAAGAAATGATTGCTTTCTCAACGGTGCAGCTCTTCAAATAATATTCAGATTTCCAGGAATATCTGTACTAAATAAAGCCTAAAGATTTTTCTGACTGCTGTAATTTCTAAAGATATTAACAGCTACTTGAGCAATCCTGGCAACTTCTTATAAGCTTGTACTAAATAAAAACTTTCTAGCACACATGAAAACCCTGTTACCTGACTTTCAGAAAAGATGCTTATAAAATCTGTCAGTACTTTCACTTGTGCAAACAGCATAAAGCCATTCACTGAGAACTCAGCAGAGTAAATCTATCAATCAGAGTTGAGATACACTTGCTGTCACTAAAACAACAGGCTTCAGGATAAAGTTCAAGTAAGAAGAAATAGAAATTATAGCAGCAGCTCGGATTGAGGTAAAGAACCACAGTGTAGGCAACAAACACTGCCACCTAGCGAGGCGCAAGAAAATCAATTAGTCAAATAATCACATAAACGCCATCATAAAATTTAACTGGTGTACTTGTTTGAGGCTGTGATTTTTTGGGTTATGCAGCCTCCTGCTCCTTTCTAAGAAATGCATTATTCCAACAATTTTCATTCTCAAATACTTTACTTTTCCCATAATCAAAATAAGGCTTGCAAGGTTTATACTATGGTTACCCCAGAGCAGTGTAGCCATTGTGGAAACGAACCAACAGCTTAGTGTTGGTTATCTCACAACCTTGCAATAACCATCCTTACAGTATTTTACTCTTTATGAATTCATTTCAGCTGTGGGAAGGGAGGACCCTTCCGACTGCCAGCTCTTCAGCTACACCCTGAAGGTAGTACAAGGATACGCTTTTCTAAGAGAGGAAAAAAAAAAATACTTTTAAAGTAGTCTGACAAACCATTTATGTGCAGTTTTCCAAAGAAAGAAACAGTATTTTGTTTCCAAAAAAAAGCAGATAATGATTGTAGCAATTTTTTTTCTACTGTTTTGCTTTCCAAAACTAAAGGACTTACCTTGCCTTCAAATATATATATGGCTGCTCTACTGAGTTCAGTAAAAGCTGCATCTGTATGGCTGTAGACAGAATGCCATCTCTGAAGTCAAGCATAAACTGTGACTTCATTTTGTGTGACACTTATGTCCCCAGAGATACGTATGTGCACTGCCCGCTGCCAACATCCTGCACAATTACATTTCTAGGGACTTAAAAGCCCCATGTAAACAGCTTAAGCTCACACAGAAGCCTGTGAGTAGAGCAGATGTGCTTGGGGTACGATCATAGAATCACAGAATCATAAAGGTTGGAAAGACCTCTAAGATCATCTAGTCCTACTGCCAGCCCATCCCTACCGTGCCCACTGACCACATCCCTCAGTGCCACATCCACACGGTTCTGGAACACCTTCAGGGATGGTGACTCTACCACCTCCCTCGGCAGCCTGTGCCAGTGCAGCACCATTCTTTCTAAGAAATTTTTCATCCTGAGCCTTCCCTGGTGCAACCTGAAGCCATTCCCTCTCATCCTTTTGTTGTTACCTGGGAGATGAGGCCAACCGCCTCCTTACTACAACCTCCTTTCAGGTTTCTGTAGAGAGCAATAAGGTCACCCCTGAGCCTCCTCTTCACCAGACTGAACAACCCCAGTTTCCTCAGCCAATCCCCATTAATACTTGTGCTCCAGATCCCTCACAGCTCCTTCGCCCTTCTCTGGACACGCTCCAGGGCCTCAATGTCTTTCTAGTAGTAAGAGGCTCAAAAATGAACACAGCACACCAGGTATGGCCTTACCAGTGCTGAGTACAGAGGGACAGTCACTTCTCTGCTCCTGCTGGCTGCACTGCTTCTGATACAAGCCAGGATGCCATTGGCCTTCTTGGCACCTGGGCACACAGCTGGCTCATGTTCAGCCAGCTGTCCACTAATACCCCCAAATCCTCTTCCTCTACACAGCTTTCCAGCCGCTCTGCCCCAGGCCGGTAGCATTGCATGGGGTTGTTGTGACCAAAGCGCAGGACCCAGTGCTTGGTCTTGTTGAAGCCCATACAACTGGCCTCAGCCCATCCATCCAGCCTGTCCAGATCCCTCTGTAGAGTCTTCCTACCCTCAGGCAGATCAATGCTTCCTCCCAACTTGGTGTCATCTGAAACATTAAACAGAACTGAAAAAAAAGTTAAAGAAAAGAATATATCCTGAACATTTTTCATATGATTTCTCAAAATATTGAATTTCATCTCTTCTTTCTCAGACCTAGGTTGACCTCTTGAAATGTGCTTTAAATGAGGTAAAAACTCACTGACAAGAACAAGCACACCAGCCAGATCCTGGTTCCCTAGAAAGACCTTTAGAATTAACCGATTTGGCAAAAGGCAGATTCCTTACCACCAGAAAACAAATGCAGTAGTGCTATTTTCAGACTGGCTGCATTACAGAGCTAGCTCTAATGGACGATCTGCAATTACCGATCCATCTCTCCCTGGAACTGCTATTTCTGCTGCTCTCACCCCCATGAAACTGCTGATGCTCCCACACCACTTTTAGAGCCGTTTCCGTTTCTGCTGATGGTACAGACTGTGCTGAGGTGAAGTCATCGCTGCGGGCACTGCTAACGGCCCCTGCGGCGCTTCCCTTGTCATCCTAAGTGCTTTTACTTCTTTTATCCTCTAACTGACATTACCAGCGCCCTGAATGAGAGTGAGGTGATTACAGCGCTGACGCTAGCTTCTCCCCCCACCTCCACCCCGCCTCCTCCCGGAGTCCCGGCGCCCCTCCACCCCTCCGCCTCCATTTCCCAGCGTGCGGCGCGGCGCAGGGCAGGAAGTCTCGTGCGCCTGAGTCAGGGGAGGCGGGCGCGGCGCTGCCATGGCGCTGGAGACCCTCTCCCCGGAGTGGGAGTTCGACCGACTCGATGACGGCTCGCAGAGTGAGCGCGAGGGAGGCGGGAGGGCCGGGCTGGGGCTGTGGCTGGACGTGCGGCGGGTGTGAGGGCGGAATGGGGCTGCAGGGAGCGGGCTGGGGAGACCCCCGCCTGCCCCGAGCTCCTGTCGCGGGAGGCGGGCAGTGAGGAAGAGGAGGAAGCAGCCGTGGGAGCTGAGCGGGGCCGGCCCTTCTCCGGGCCCCTGCCCTCTGCCCGCCGCCTCCTTCCCTCTGTGGCCACCGCGCTCAGGCCGGGCCCTGCCCCGTGCTCCCCTTAGTGGCTGTCGGTGGGTGCTTGGGGTGGGGGTGGGCTGCTGCTTCGGCCCCTCCCGGTCACCTCTGGGGGCCCACGCGTGTGCAGCATCCCGCGGGGAGGCAGAGGCAGCGTGCTGGGTCAGTACGTTGTGTGTGCCTTCTGCCGATGAAGGCTGTTTGGCATGGAGCTGGGTGTTCTCTTTCTGTTTCACCTTTAGAAAATACATACGCCAGACCTTGCGGTGCGGAGCTCTGTCAGTGGGTGCGTGTGCCCCATCAAAATCCATGTGTTCTCTGCCTGTGGAGCTGACCTACTTCCTAAACAGAGAAGGTGTATGTTAGTCACACTGGGATACACGCTGTATGCTGAACTCTGCCAGATTAATGACACCAGGTGTTGCTGTGAAAATGTGTCACTCGTGGACCAGCTGTTTCACATACAGCGTTACCTCAGGATGGTGCCATTAATAATATATTCGTTACTCTGTCTTTTTGGTGGAAACTGAAGCTTTCCTGAGCTGAGGTCTTTGGCAGCTCTCAAGCCATGAAATGCAAAGTGTGGTTTCTGTTCAAAATATCAGATCTCTGTGAGATTTGATCGTGGCATTACATTCAGTCAGGAGAACATCACCCAACATCCTTTCAGTATCTAAAGGGGGGGCTGTAAGAAAGAAGGTGACAGACTCATTAGCAGGGGCTGCTGTGACAGGACAAGAGAAAACGGTTTCAAACTAAAAGAGAGGAGATTTGGACTGGATATAAGGAAAAAGTTTTTTCAGTAAGGGTAGTGAAGCACTGGCACAGGTTGCCTAGAGAGGTGGTGGATGCCCCATCCCTGGAGACCTCCAAGGTCAGGCTGGAGGGACTCTGGGCACCGTTATCTAGCTGTGGGTGTCCCTGTTCATGGCAGTGGGGGGCTGGACTAGATGGCCTTTAAGGGTGCCTTCCAACTCAACAATTCTATGGCATGATGTGCTCTACTACCACCGTCTTGACTGTGAACAGTGGCAAAGCTGTTCACAGTACGGTATGCAACTTTCAAGGAAAAACAAAACAAAAATTGTCACTTGGAAAAAAAAGCATTGCTTTGTTTTGTCAGTCTTCATTCTGTACTTGTATCGCAAGCTTTTAGAAATCACCATGCTCTTAACTGAGGAAATAGGATACTGTGGAAGCCCAGTTTACATCTTTGTCCCAGGTTTTTATTGACATCACATTTGCAAATCCCGCTGTGGCAATGAATTGCCAAAGTATTGACATTGCTGACTTCATGGAAGAAGATTAGATGAAGTTAGAGGTTTTATGCTGCTCAGTATGTCCTCATGCTGTTCCAGTTGTAAAGCTTTCATTTTATCACCTGAGGAGAAACTAAATTAAACTTCATTGCAAACAGCTATGCCTTGTGAAGTAGGTCTGTTGCTTGGAAGAAAAAGAAAATATCTGTGATTTGTTTTTCTTCTTGCATGTAATCCAGTTTGTTTAGGAGAAGGAAAAAGCATGTTAGAAAGCTCCCCCCAGCTAGAAGCCATTATTATCAATTCAAGTCTATCTGTAGCTGGTTCGCTAATAGTTTTCACTCATATCTGCTTTAGAGAAAAGGTGATAAATTATTCACGCTTGCCTTTTATTTTTTTGTACAGAATCAGTATGAGGTTGCACATTGATGTTTGGCCATGCTTAGTTTTGTCAATACCTATTATCAGCTATGCTGAGCTGTAACATGGTTCACATGCATCTTTTGGCTGCTGGAAAGGTAATGGTTTGTGGGTCTTTGGGAGAGTGCTGCTGTGAGATTTCTTGAGATATGCTGTCTGTTTAGTTGAGGGAATTGATTTGAACAGCAGTGCCTGTTTCTTACTCTTCTATGATTTGTTCGCTTTTTCTGTTCTTCCTATACAGTCCCAATACCTCTTTCTGTAATTTCTCTGCTCTTAGCTTTGCCTTTTGTGTAAAGAGAGAAGGGACCGGAGGGAATACCGCAGCGTGCTTCAAGAATTTAAGTTTCCATGCTCTACAGCATCCTCTAACAGTAAAGTACTGCAGCTGCTGTGATGGCTGGTTAAGCTCTGTTCTGCAGGGCTCTGCATCCATCAGGGTTTTATTGCTTTAATGCATCAGGGCTTCTAGAAGATGTGCTAGGAGGAATTTGGAAGGTGAGGTGAATTGGTGGAATAGAAAAATATGATGATACAACACATGGGCTGCAAATCAGTGTCTGATGCGCATACTGCTGATAAAGAGTGTTCTGTTCACTTACTGCTTATCTGTTCGTGTGAAATTCAGTCTCCTTATTTTGATGGTGCCTGTGCACCATCAAGACAGGTAGAGCCCAACAGCACTACAGCAGAACTTAGTGTGGTATGGCTCACCGCGCATCTTGGGTAGGCTTTGCAATTGCATTGCTGCTGGTTTCAAAGTAGGAGCTTTGAATTAGTTGAGGATAATTTATTCTTCACTGCACCCATTTCTCCTCAGTCTCAACTCCCCAGTGCACAGTCCGTCTCTTTTTTGACTCTTCATTTGTCTTTGTCCATTCCTCCCCGTACTTGACTGGGGTGCTTCTCCAGGCATATTTCTTCTTCCTCTAAAACACATCTAAAGGATAATTGATTCAGCAACACTGTTTGACTGAAGTAGTCATCAACTACCATTTGTCTCAGTTATAGGCAACTTAGATGAGTAGGAGGTTAAACCTGCAAAATAAAAAGATTTTTTAGCTTTTGTCACAGCCTACTTGCTAAAATGTGAAAAGGGCATGTATTCTGCTACATAAGCTAAAAAGATTGCTGTCTGCAGAGTTGTCTTCATGTTTTGGCAAAGTTGAGTTATTCAGCTAACTTAGATTATTTGATTTATTTATTTTAATGGTAATCTTATTTTCAACAAATAACAAAAGATTTTAAGTTTTTAGATGTACAGTCAAATCAAGGGGAAGACAGTTCAGTCATCGGGTGAAAAAGGATTGTAGTTCCTTACTAAGTGTGGAAGTCTGGAGCTGTGATCACTCTTTCCGTGGTTCAGATTGTGCAACTAAGTCAGTGATTGTGTATTTCTTTTTTTTGCGTGTGTGTGCTTTACTGTGGGAAGAAAAAATATCAGGATGGAGTGAATGAAACTTAAGTGGATCAGTTGTCTTTAGACTTGCTGTACTAATTCATACCACTACTCTTGGTATTTGACCGGCTGAATGTTTCCTTTTGAACATAAGAAGCTACTTGGAACTAACAGTGGCAGAACAACTGTGCATTTCCATGTTCAGGTGCTAAGCAGAAAAAAAAATTGTGCTGGAAACTAGCGAGTTCTAATGTGGTGGGATTGATTGAAAACCATCAGCTTCCAGTATAATGCCCTGTTGACTTAGAAAGAGGTAATAGGGAGAGAGTAGAAGACAGATTGCTTCCCATACAACTGCTACTCAGGCCAAAAGGATCAGACCTAGTGCCTCAGATTTCTATTATCATTGTATATAGCCTGGCTCAGCTGATGGGTAAGATCACCTGCCATGCTGCAATTTAATCAGTCAATTCTTTGCTCTGCAACTTGGTGTGGTAGTTAGGTTTGTTAAGATCTTAGTTTGAAAATAAACGTAAACTTCATAATTTTTGTAAGCCTCTTAAATGTTTATTAGTCTTTCATATCTGGGGTTTATTTGAAATGGACACTGAGTTGGGTGATTGATTTTTAAAACAAATAAGAACTTTGTATTACAAAGGTGCAGTCGTTTCAAGAAGAAAATGGCGCACCAAAATGCGGAATGCAGTACTGCTAGCTAAATAGCAACAGATTAAAGCATTAATGAACTTTGGTATATTCAAGTTTACTGAGTGTTTTATATAACTGTATCAATGTTATGTATTCTCAGAAATCCATGCTGAAGTGCAGTTGAAGAATTATGGAAAATTTCTTGAGGAGTACGCGTCTCAGCTGAAGAGAATTGAAGATGCTTTGGATGACTCTATTGGAGATGTTTGGGACTTCAGTCTTGATCCTATTGCTTTAAAGGTCTTCATATATTTAATACACATTGAAGCTGTTATTTTCCTCATTATTTCTTCCTTTCAAACCTGAGAAGTGAAAGCTTCTTGCCTTTGTGCTTTTAAAATGTTGATTTTTGTGTTCGAGAAGCCTATCTGATACTGTGTTAATTATCAAATAATTAATAAATGGGTGCATACCACAAGAAAAGATTATTTCACATTATTGCTTTCCAGTCTTTCAGATACTAGTGGAAGTTAAAACAGTGTATAGTTACTCCAGCAAACTTCTTCCCTGTGAGTCTTTTTATTTAGAGGGAGGCTGGGGGTTCTAGAGGACCTCTCTGGTAGTTATAGGGCTGCAGAGTGAACTGTGTGTATACTTAAAGTTGTGCATTGATTTAATGACCTTTAAAATATATATATTATTTAGAAAATTAAAATGCACATTATTTGTCTTCTTCCAGAAGTGTTTTATTCCTTGGTCATAAGTTTTCTGTCCTCTGCAGAGCATGAATTTTTTTTCTTCACTGAACTTGGACATAAAAATGAGAAGAACTTTTAAATGTTGTTACTATATGGAACGTATATGTGCAGAAGATGTAGTCTCAATCAGTCCTCTGTCTACTCAAATTACATGTGAGGCCACTATAGTGCTGAGTGTATGTGACCTAGTCAGCCTCATGGCTGACTTCAGTACAGCAGCTCAGTGCCTGCATGTAGATACGCACCATGCCTCCTGTTTCCTGCCTTTGGGATTTTTAATTTGTTCTAGGTTTCCTGAGTAGTTCTGTTCTGCGTTCTCCATAATGATCATGTTTTTGCATTCCAAGTTTTAAGAGTAAATTGATGTAAATCCTATGTAGCATAGCTAGACATTTCCCTTTCTGCATAAATGTGCAAAGAGAAGGTTTCGTGCAGCACAGCTTGCTGGTAATGTGCTGTTACTGGCTCTTATTACTGATCTTACTTGAGATTAAACTGCAAAAAATTACACTGCTTCCCTAGTTGCTTAAATGTGGTTTTGATGAGTGTTTTCTAAAGCTTTTGTTTGTTTGTTTTAATCAATTTTAGCTTTTGCCATATGAGCAGTCCTCTCTACTGGAGCTCATAAAGACAGAAAACAAGGTAAGTGCTTTATGATTAAAAAAGGAGGAAAAAAAAGTTGTTCTAGCTAAAACCGATCAATTTTAAACTTGAAAAATGCTCTGTAAGATTTTTATTTGCTGTAGTTTCCTGTTGGTAATCTGCTTTTTTTGAGCCTAGGTTCTAAACAAAGTAATAACTGTGTACGCTGCCCTTTGCTGTGAAATCAAGAAGTTAAAATATGAGGTACGTTCAGCTTTAATTATGTGTATGAAAGATTGGCAAACTGATAAAGATTTATTATTTCACATAAACAAGATATAATGGTATACTGTCTAAATAATTCTTGTAGCATTATCGCTTTTAATAAATAAGACAAATTTCTGTTTCTGTTGATAGGCAGAAACAAAATTTTATAATGGCCTCCTGTTTTACGGAGAAGGAGGTAAGTAGCTGCCTTTACTGGATAAGTTTGTAGTT
This sequence comes from Numida meleagris, assembly GCF_002078875.1. Taxonomy (NCBI): domain Eukaryota; kingdom Metazoa; phylum Chordata; class Aves; order Galliformes; family Numididae; genus Numida; species Numida meleagris. The sequence goes on along the minus strand of NC_034409.1, from coordinate 55,011,643 downwards.
TTACCTTATTGCTTCCGATTGTATTAAATGCTGTAGAAAGTCTAATTTTGTATTAGAGATGCATGCTTTCACTGTATCGTTAAATGATGAACACAAAATGATGGACTTTACGATAATAGAGATGGCATTAAGACTTACTTCTAAAGCCTGATTGTCTGCACTAAGTGTTGTTCTGTGAATGGGAAGATTTGTTGCAGCATGACGTACATGAGAAGTAGGCAGTATGGACTTTTTTCAGGCAGATGACCTTTAAGCGAAGATAGTGGGAGAATGCATGAGATGTATGAAAGCAGTGCTTTTGAAATTCATCATGACTTTTTCAGTAAACATCTTGGCTTCTTTTTTAATGAGATTATATTGGGTGCTTAGGTGTACGGAAACCTGAGTTTATGTATTGTAGCAGCTGTTTTTCTAAGTATGGCATTGAATACCAGTGTTTCACTTGTAAACACGTTATCCTAAACCAACTTACTTCATATTAGGACTGCTTTTTACAGTAGTTGTAGTTGATTGTAGTAAAACCATAAATTTGCAACCTGACTGTAGTAAAACAATGAAACTTAATAATACCTTTGACCAAATCTTGAGCACTTTAATCTTGGGATCATAGTTGTTCCAGGAGAAACCACAATCTTGCTAATGTCGTCTTCTGTGCTTTAAATGAAGTAGCTCATACTGCCACTTAAACAATGACATAATCCAGGGACAAAAGTGAGTGAAAGCCATTTCAGAAATTTCATTGCATTTTGTCATAGAATCTAACTGGTAACTCATCTGAAGGTCTTAAGCTTCTATGTTAAAGAGTAAGCACGTACCTTTGTCCTGAGGACTCAAGTGTATTTCTGAAATGGGGATGTCACCTAACTTTATTTGCTGCTTTATAAATGTGAGACAAAAGAAGGCATGCTGCATTCAGAATAGCCCTGTAAAAACAGCTCTTTTTAAAGCTTTTTCAAGAGCCTTGATTGTGACAGCAGTATTGGGGAATATGAAATCTTGGAGGCAGCAACTGTTTAAGTTCTTCTAAGGGCTTCATAAGATGCCTGTTGTGGTTCAGTTAAGGAATGTCAAAAAAAAACAAAAACATGCCTTTTAATATCTGAAAGTGCTCTGCTGTCAGAATGATAGTAGGGGGTCCCTCAAAACTTTGCATCTCTAGCATGAGAAAAGTCATACTGTGTCCAATTGCTATACTACAGCAGCAGTTTGTTCCTGCTTGAGTGTTCCACTCAGAATGCTTGAGAATGGGAGAAACTGAGAGATCAACCTTCTGTGGGTTGGGTGGGGATACAAAAATAAAATTCTCTGCTCCCACCTGGTAGCATATGCTTTGATAACAACTGCCTTGCTTACTTGGAAGAGCTAGTAAAGCTGCAGTGTCAAGGATGGCTGAAATTGAACAGAGAAATGCCATGTGGCTTTTGCCTTCTCTATATAGCAAGAAACATTTTTCATCTTATCCTCTAAGTGACTAGGATTACTGTAGGAGCTTCAGCTCGTTGGATTACCTTTTGGATCGTCTGCTAATTTCAAGAGAGGAAAAGTTGCTTAGAAAGCGTAAAGGGGAAGGATGCAGTATTTAAATGGAGCTCCAGGGCAAAAATTGGAATGGAGTTATAAAGGCTCGTTTAGACTTTGGTTGCTGTTCGAAAGGAACATTTTTATGAAGATCAGAAATTGTAAAGTAAATGTAATTTAGAAGTTTCCTTGTATGGGTTGAAAAATCACCTCTCTAAACGTCCAAAAGAATTTGACATTGGTGTCGTGATTGCTGAATCTCATTGTGTCTGATTAGTGTACTTTGTCACACATGTAGTACTTTGGACCTAAGGTGAGAGCCAATTATTTTAAGCTGGATAGTATATAGGAAAATAAAAATCAATTTATTGAGGAAACTGTATGCTACATGGGTTTTTCTGTTGATTTATGATGTATTATATTCTTTCTGTTTATAACTATACCAGGACACATTCCTTGCAATATAAATACCTTGCTTTTACAAACTTTTTTGAATGGAAACTGGTATAAAGTTACATAAGATATACCCTTTAAGGAATTAAGTTTTGTATTTATTTTCTTGCATGTGATGGAAACTTCTTTCCTGCTTTATGCATAGCTTATAAGCAATCTAATTCTGTTGGGAAATGGACTTAAAAATAATTCTACCTTAGGAAGCAAAATAGAAGCTTTTAAAGTTCTACCAGTAGGCTTGTAGTTGTGTGCTGAATTTGTATGACAAACAAATGATTTGGAGAGCGAGCTCCAGTGTGTAATGAATAGCTCTAACACAGGCTTTTTAAAGTAGTGACAGATCTTTGTCTTTGAAGCCACAGATTCCAGCATGGTGGAAGGAGATTGTCAAATACAGATGGGAAGATTTGTTTCCTTCTTGCAGGTAGAGTATCTTTATTTTTGACAGCAATTATAGTGTTAATTTTATTTGCAAAGTGGATTGTGAAGTCTTCAGTATCCTGCCTGCATCTTGCTGAAAGGCACAGCAGTCATTTGATACCATTAATATGTTTTGCCTGCTCATCTCTTGCAATCACAGTTCACTTACAACACAGCTATTTAACTTGGTTTGGTCATCTACCGATGTTGAGCTTTTGTTGTTGTTTATACTAGTCTAAACCTCTGGAAGACTAATGAGAGGATAGATTATGATTAGTGTAATCTTAGTCCAAGGAAATTAGAATTTCTTAAGTAAATTTCAGTAAGAGTACAAATTGGGGTTGTTCCGTTTGATGGTGAGGTCAAGGATTTCTGTTCTTACAGTTTCGATTAGCAAGTTTTCATTGAAAACTGGGCATGAGTTAATGGTTCATACACTCTTGTGTAGCTGTTAGGAGGTGAAACTGAAGTGTGTACCTGTGGGGAAAAAAAAAACTGTGCCTCGCTCAAGCTTTCAGGGAAGAACATTCATTTTGCACACAGTTTGCTTGCTATGAGTATATTTCACTTGAAAACAGGGTCTGTTTCTTCTGAGGATTTCCTGTGATCTTAGATTTTGTTTTACTGTGGAATTTCTTTTTCTTTATTATAGCTTAAGTGACTTTTATTCCATAAATGTATTTTTATTCAGTATTTCTGTAATAAAGTATAAGTGGAGAGATACAGGAAACTTAGAATACTTAAATGAGTTGTTGTTAAAATTCCTTTTCTTGCTCTACACTATCATGGCAGTGCTTATTTACTGAGTCATTGATAGGTTGAATGCCATAGGAAGTTGCTTCTCAACTTCTCTTCCCGTGCCCATGTCCAGTTAGTTATGGGTTCTATCCTGTTGAGTGTATTTATAGTTGAAATGCTGCACAAATACAGCAGTCTTACTTGTGACCCCACTTTGTGTGTGTGTTATGTGGCTTGTTGAATGCTGAACATGGGAAAGCAGGCAGACACGGGACATTGTCCCAAAGGGAAGGTTACCTATGCTGACTATGTTGGTTTGGATAAAGCTATGAGGAAAACTTTTTGTTCCTTTTGAGTCTTTTTCACCTGTTGTGTTGTTCTGAACCCACTCAGCAGTAACTGGCATATGCCCATTGACTGGAAAATGCTGTTAAGGTCAACGTCATAAACATTTTCCTGAGGGCAGTGTAAAAACATGAACAAAGACTACAAAAGAGATGAAATGTTCCCACAGAGCTAACACCAACCTACTGGTTTACTGGCACTCTTTGAGTTAAATATTCTCTGCACTCTGAGGTACCTTTACAACTTAATTAACTAAAATTTGCTATGTAAAAACACTTAAACAAATTACCAAATTAATTCTGTGAAACACTAGCAGGTAGCCTTGATCTTGCAGAATGCACTGTGTTTGAAGAACTCTGACAAACTGACAATTGTCTGTATTAGGTAGCTGATAAAATGCTGTTAAATTGGACCATTGCCTGGAACTTTTAAAGAGGCAGCTGGTGCACTTTCCTGAGGAAACATGATCTCAATTGTCTATTAATCTGCTCTTCTGGAGTCTGTTGGCTCGTTTCAGCTGCATTTGATAGAGCAATACAAGTATAAGAAAAAATGACACTTTCGTGTTTTATGAAAACTGGTGACTAATAGAAGGCAGAAACCCAAATAAGATCTATTTTTGATGGAGAGAAAGACAGAATTCAGCTGTTAGCCTCTCTTCTGGCAAGAACAGCAGGCTGGCTGCTAGCCTGTGTGGGCTGTCTGCTTGGGAGCCATCTGTGTGCTGACTGGCCAGACTCATCCCATGCAGGCTTCTCGCTGATTGGATTACAGGATGAATTAATAAGCAAATACTATTTGTGGTTGAGGGAAACTCAGATTCATTTACCCCATTTCCCAAGGAACACCTTGTTAAAATCCATTATAGAAATTAAGATTTTTTTTTAATCGGAGTTGAGCTCTTTTTAGTCTTCTTTTACAATGTAACTGAGCTCAAGTTCTGCTTTGCTTGAGTGTGCCTCTCAAAGGCAGTCTTATTTTTAATTTTTTCTTTGAAGACAGCATTCTGTGGCTGATCGCTGTTACAGTACGCATGGGCCCCTCCTCTGTGTTAATTTCTAATTTGAATTTGTCTGTCACTGGCTTCCAGAGTGTGACTAGTGAAGCTAGTGGGAAAAGGCACAGCCTTTGCTGTCAAGGATATTTGGATATTCCCTCCAAAGGTACCTGGACACTGTTGTTAAGTCTCTTCTCAACGTCTCTAATAAATGGAACCCTTAAAAAACTTACAGCAAGATATTTAAAGCATGTTGAGCTCCCGAGGGGTGACTTTTTTCCATACCTTCTCAAAGACCCAGTAAGCTTTTTAAGTGTGGCCCTGAGCATCAAATATGATATTTTGGTATCAGTATCTAGCTTGTAAAAACAAGCTAGATGCAAGTGTTTTCTACAATAATCTTTTCTCTGTCTAAAAGTGCAGATTGGTACTTCAGTACTTCAGGATATACTGGGAGCATTGTGCAGTAACCTCTTGTCTTAAACCCAAATCCTTTTTCAGAGTTGTTAATTACTAGGATAATGTTTTCCATCCTGTCGTAGGTCTGTCCACTGACTTGGATTAGGGATGTAGTTGCAGCTTAAGCTTGCAAGTTCGGTGGTTTGTGTTCTGTATTTTGGAAGTAATGTTGTTATGCATAAGGAGAGGCTAAACATATATGCGCTTCTTATTTTCTTGTATTTCAGGAGCTGTCTTGCTTTGTTACCCGATGTTACGAAGTGGTAGTGAATGTAGTGCATCAGTTGGCTGTTCTCTACACCAGCAACAAGTAAATTATTCCCTGAGATTCTATATTGCTTTTTATGTAGTTTAAAAATGTACACAATATAAAAGTTCTGCCTAAGGCTTCGTTATTTTCGGGATATTATTACCTAGAGATACAGAGAATGCTTCGTTGCACAAGTTTGGGCTTCATTACCCGTTTTTGAAGTATATTTTATTTTCAGAAAAGTTGGAGCTCTTGTTAAATGAGATGCAAGTGTTGTGTTGTTTATTATCTTTTAAATAGACCGATAGACTGACTGAGGCTCTTAGTCTTGATGTTCAAGAAATCTTGTTACTCTTCCAGCCTCACTCTGAGAGATTCTTCCTTTTGACTGCTATAGTAGATACCAGTAGCTTCCAAAGCTTAAAAATCAGATCACTTTCGCAATCTAATGTTTAAGTGTGTGGTTTTCTTAAATTTGGTGGCTGAACTGATATTGGCAAACAAATTACTGTCACTTGCCATGTGACTTTATGCCTTTGTGCTTGCAGTGATGTTTTGACGTGTCTGAGAGAGCCCCAAGTAACTTGCACGAAGGAATCTGTAGTATCTATGAGATCACTGCTTTATTCTTTAGTATTCAACATTAATTACAATCTTTAGGTAAAAGATACAATGGATGAGATGGCTTGTTGTTTGGATGTTGCCAATCATGGTATATATTCCTCATGGAACAACCGTGGTTTTAACACGTGATGTTGAGCTTAGTGAGGGTTGTGCTTAGTTCCTCTACTGAAAGGAGAGATGAGCCCTGAGTCGAATTGTTGAGTTTAGCTTTCAAGATCAAGAGCCCTTCTGTTATCTCTTATTTTTTTCTCCCCACATAGATTAGCATAATGCTCAGTTGTATTTGTTGTTTGCGTTTTTGTCTTACACTGCAGCACAAGATAGACTTTCTGTATAGTGCTGAGTGAGAAAGGCTAGTTGTGTGGCTTGATTATGGCTTAGTTAGATGTGTAAGGTGATTTTGTACTTTTGAGCCACAAGACTGCATCAAGACTACTTGTTGTTAGCATAACTGAATTGGGATTTGCTGATAATACCTGTGCAGTGAATGAAATCAGTGGTTTAAACCAGTTACACGCCTTAATTCAAAACCGCAGTACGTAACTTGATCATAGCACACATTTTACATGTTCTTTAATTGTATTTGGAGGCTTATCTTATTTTCTGAAGCTACTGTATAAGTGAAGAAAAATGTATGTTATGAACATATGTTCAAAGAAACGGAATCACAGAACTGCTTGGGTTGGAAGGGACCTCAAGGATCATCAAGTTCCAACCCCCCTGCCACAGACAAGGCAAAATGCTTTGGTTTGATGTGTGTTGAGCATATGTTCAAAGAAACACACTTTGGTACAGAGATGGTAAATGTTCTCTGTTCTAATGAGTGAAAATATGTTAAAACACTTATTTTATTTACAGGAACGCACCTAAAATTATAGAGACGTCGGGAGTTCATTTTCAGGTAGGAATGACTTTGTGTCTTTTTGCTTATGCTATTTTTGTTTTGTTAACGTATTTGTCTTAACCGTGAGAAAAGCAGCAAGAAAGTGAATTTCAAGTATGACTTCCAGTCTGGAGTCACCTTTACAGATTGTATTTTGTTAATGAGCTTTTTCTGGTCTTCACGTGGAAAGGGCTGCTACCTCTTTGCCTGGCAGACTCTGGCTTTTTTAGCTGAAAAGTGTTTGCATGCTTTGTTACTGTGTGTAATATGTGCTTCTGCTTTTAGTTAATTTTGAAAATCCTATCCTCAATATCAGATCAATGAACCTGAGGGGGTGCTTGCATGCAAACTGTTTTTCGTTGTTTGCTATTACAGATAACACTAAATATTTAAGCAACCAAGAAATCACTGATTTAACTCTAGCTGATGCCTTGTTGGCTCATAAAATATCAGTTCTTTTCAATATATTATATGCAGTGCACCACATATAGTAAGGATTTCATTTTCTTCTTTTTTTAAACAGGCAATGTACGAGCATCTGGGAGAACTATTGACGGTCTTAATCACTCTGGATGAAATAATTGACAATCACGCCACTCTGAAAGATCATTGGACAATGTACAAGAGGTGTGTCTCTGAAGGTGTGAAAAGTACTCTCATGACATAAAAGATAAAAGCATGTGCATGTGTCTTGTTCCATAACAGTTAGTTTGGGGAAATGGAATTTGTAGCCTTGAGTATTATCCAGGCACTTCAGTAAGGAGCAGGGCAAGGCTCCCACTTTGCCCTTCTAACAGCACAGGTAAGTTTTTAGTGCTGAATTTTATGTTTGCCATTCCAGGAACTGTATGCAGTAAGTATCTTGAGAAAGAATAATGGTTTGAGGGGTTTAAAATTCATCTTGTAAGAAATCTAATTTTGCGCAGAACTGACTTAAGACCATTCATATCCATATTGATCAGAGGCAAATAGATTTGAGTAAGAGCATTATCTAAAGCAAGAACTAAAGAGTCAACAATTATGTAGGTTGTTAAATTAGTGGAAAAAGAGCAGTTTCAATGAAAACCTCAGTAGATTGTAGTTGTTTAAATGCAAGTAGCTTAAACAGTTATTTTTAATAATAATTTTGGAGTTGCTGCTGGGCAGAGACATAGGCAGTTAAAACCTGTTCGGCAGAACAGTGGTATCAAAATATTATAGGATACAATCAGCTGTTAGTGCATCTTAATTTTTTTTGTCTACTCCTTACAGGCTGCTAAAATCTGTCCATCACAACCCTTCCAAGTTTGGGATTCAAGAAGATAAACTGAAGCCATTTGAAAAGTTGCTATTGAAACTGGAATGCCAGTTACTTGATGGAATGATATTTCAGGTAACAAAATTAACGTTCTCCAGTATCATAGAGAAAACTGATACTAAAGCAAGAAAAGATTAGAGAAAAGCTTTTAACAGGATATCACACTTGTGTGTATTTTCTTATCCTTGTATATGTGTGTGTATTTGTATGTTTTGGTTTTCTTGTTGTTTGGTTGGCTTGGCTTGTTCCAAATAGTGGATCTATTGTGAGATCCTTCCTTCTGCTTCCCTCTTGCTAGAATTGTGCCAGGCTTTGTATGGTAGCGGTTAATGCTTGCTGTTGTGCAGAATGAAAGAAACACAGAAAACTTGGCATTAGGACTGTGCGTTCTCAGGGACTCTCCTTGTCATCCAGAAATTTTCATAGCGGTCAGGCTTAAATAGCATAGGTCCACTTGATTCCAGGTATAGGTTTAAAATCTCCTCAGTAACCTTTGAAATATGTCGTGTGACACCTTGTTATGTGTTTTGTCTCATTTCTAGCATCTGAAACAGGTAGAGGTTGTTAGGAATCACTTTAGCTGTGTACGCTCCTGAAACATGCAAGTACACAGATGGAAGAGAAAGATTGCTACCTTTTTCAATATATTTAATTTAACAGTGTTCATACAGGAAGCTGTCGTTTATTTATAGAAGAGTGTTAGTGTTTCAGACATTGAAATTGGATGTTGATGAATCAGGTCAATAAGGAGCCAGCTGAGCAGCATGGTTGCTCAGTTCTTACTGTTGTATCTTAAATGGCATAGGGAAGAATATTCTGGTCTGGAAAAGCCTTCAAAAGAGAAATTGTAGATGAATGATAAAATATAACTGGTCCTTTCCTTTCAAAGGACACTGCTACCAACTGTGCATTTCTTTCATCTTGACTTTCTATAATGTTGCATTAATACAAAAGCTTCATGATACGTTTAAATTTTGTTATTCATTCATTTCCCTTCCTGTCAATACCCTTTCCTAACAAAAATACATGAAAAATTTCTCAAATAAAATCCTACTAAAAATTATGATAACGGTTACTTCAAGAATCTAAAGTCTCCACATTTTTGTGCTTTGGCTGTTGTGTGGTTTTGAGTAATTTTTTGGGGGGCGAGGGGGGAGGATTTTCATGATACAAGATCACAAGCCACATCATACATATGGTGATCTTGTTTAGGTAATGGGCATTAGTAGATGTTACTACAAGTACATATCTGGTTTCTCATTAGCAGCACATCATGTGGTTTCTTTAAAAGTACCCCATGAAAGAGATACTAAATGATTAAGTTTAGTTTTTTTAAAATGCTAGGCATAAGGGAGGTTTTTAATGTTTTCTGTGTTGTTTAATATACTAAATAATTTAAACATATATAAAAATCCAGGTGAAGTTTAAGCTTGTAACTTCAGTGAAGCACCACATGACATATAGCAATGAACCCCTGCACAATTCTTCTCTAGCAAATTTTTTTTTTCTTTGAGGTCTGAAATTCCTGACATTGTAACTTCTTTTCTACAGGCCTGTATAGAACAGCAATTTGATTCCATAAATGGTGGGGTGTCTGTGTCGAAGAATAGCACGTTTGCTGAAGAATTTGCTCATACTCTTCGCACAACGTTTGCAAACGTTGAAGCCAAACTTGGTAATGCAAGCTGATGTTCCTTTTGCCAGATTCACTGTTTCTAGAAGTGTGAGTAGACTTCTAAAAGGACTCTTTTTTTTTTTTTGTCGTGTGTTTCTGCAGGTGAACCTTCAGAAATTGACCAGAGAGATAAATATGTAGGCATCTGCAGCCTCTTTGCACTGCATTTTCAGATTTTTCGGACCATAGACAAGAAATTTTACAAGTCATTGTTGGATGTCTGCAAAAAGGTGAGTGCTTTACTTTTTTTGTTACTAATTAAGAGGAAAGAAAAAATCTTAATCAGTGAAGTGGTTAATTCTCTTGGCTGTGTAGTGCAGTGAAGACTTGGGAACAGAAAGAACACGCAATTTACCAAAATGAGTCAGAGAACATACTTCATATCTTGCCTTTTTACAATTTCCTCCCCTTTCCCTCCTTTTTAAAAAGTATGGTCTAAAACCTGTGCACTCACTTTCTGCTTTATGCTTAGTAAGCAGCAATGTAAAATAACTTGAAATTACCTTTAAAATGTTTATTCTCGAGTTTAATATGGCAGTGACGACAAACAATTGTTGGTTGAAGCGCAAATGTCGTGGGACTGAATAAATGCTTTGAGATTTGACGTGGATGTAAGCATGTTTTGAAAGCCCTCTAAGTTAAAGGTGATCAGGGTTTTTTTTTGTTTTGGGTAGTATTAAGGAATGGTGAAATTTGCTAACACTGTAGAGGAAACACTGAGAGTGATAACAATTTTGCTTGTGATGTCCTTAATGGACTTTTAGGGGAGAACATTTTTAGGACTTTTCTAATATGATTGTTTATACTTTGAAACTAATTATGCAGATGTAAAATGAACTGAATTGTTTGTTGTGGTTCAAAAAAGGCATAAAAAGCAGGTGTTTGATAAGTAAAAGGTCTGACCCTCTGCATAGTGCCATAGTATTTTTGTTCATTGTTACTTGTTGTATGGGAATTGCTGTGTCACAGCCTGAACCAGTGATTGAGCTCCTGGGGAAGGGACACAGCCAGCCCTGGGAGCACAGGTGAAAGCAATTCACCTGTACTACCAGAAGGAGTGGATCCTCCCTAAGCCTCATTTAAGGCCTGGCTGCCATAGGTGAATGTTCTCTACCTGGAGATCCCTCCTTTTGGGGTATTCAGTGAGCCCTGCCTGCTCTGTGAGGGAGGTAATTAAATCTTTTTTTTTTCTTTAACTGGATTGTGGCTGTCACCCTTTTTTGGGTAATTTAGAACTGGTTGTCTCCCATTGCCTTTCCTTATTAATATAACTCCCCCTTTTTTTTCTTCAGGTACCAGCCATCACGTTAACTGCAAACATTATCTGGTTTGCTGATAACTTTCTGATTCAGAAGATACCAGCTGCTGCCAAGCTTCTGGACAAGAAAAGTATTCAAACAATTAAAACACAAAGGGAGAACTTCCTACAGCAGAAGGCACAGTCACTTACCAAGTATGATTCCTAAAAATTGCTTCATTGTGCTGTTTATAAACTCATGGGTTTCTTTATTCTTTACTTAACTTAGTGTACTAATGTGCTGTGTAGTGTTGCTAAGTAGCGTGAGAAAAGTTGGTGCAATTTCTACCAACGCTGCTAGGAAAGTGTTGGTCAAAGCTAAGCGTTTTTTCATGCTCTCAGCAGAACTGTTATTACTTGGCCTATACCACAAAGTTCTTGATGGTTCTAAGTACTTGATTTTCTAAGATAATTTTTTTATACTTCAAGCTTTTTTTTTATTAGTGTCTAGTAACCTGAGCTGCCTTTTTTTTTAATGTTAAGGCTCTCTGGTTTCTGTGTGTTTATGGAGATAAGTCCCATATAGGTTAAGTAATTTATTATCTCTACTCTGATACTTCCTCTGCGTGGATTTATTTTCTTTATGTCTTCAATTGCTTATTTAATGGTCTGTGAAATTGTACTTTTCAAACAGCTTCTTTTTTTGTGCTCTGTGTGTCATTTGCAGGTCATTTCCTTTTCAAAGTTCTTTCCAAAATCTGTTTAAAGCTGGGTTGAAACATTTGAATTGTCAATCTTATAAACAACGAATGCCCTACACTGTATAGGGACATAACAAGGCTAAGATTTGTATATGTTGCAAACCAATCCAAGAGGGTGGAGATTGGTCTGTGGAAGAGAAGTAGAATTTTGGAGGTTTGCTTCTGACCCTAGGTGTAGAAGTGGGTTGGAGAAGAAGGGTAGGGGGGAGTCAAAGGATAGCAATTACACGATCTCGTAATAATAGGACAAGGAAAAATGACTTTAAACTGGAAGAGGGGAAATTAAATTAGATGTTAGGAAGAAGTTCCTTACTAAGAGTGGTGAGGTGCTGGCACGGGCTGCCCAGAGAAGCTGTGGGTGCCCTGTCCCTGGAGGTGCTCAAGGCCAGGTTGGATGGGGCCCTGGGCAGCCTGAGCTGGTGGGTGGCAGCCCTGCCCATGGCAGGGGGTTGGGACTGGATGGACTTTTAAGGTCCCTTCCAACCTAAGCAATTCTATGAATTCTGTGCCTATGTTATTTTGGAGCTGATTATTTTTGCTACTGTCTTATGTTTCTATCTACTTCTTCCTACAACTGGTATAATCAAAGCAGATTATTTTCTGGAGAAGTATGCTTTTCAAGAGTCTGGTGTTGATGTGATAACTTGTTGTAGCGATCAGAAGGACTAACGCAATGGAAATAGCGTTACAAAAGGTGGAAGGAAAATACAGCGCTCACCCAGATCAGAAGATTTTGGGCTCGCAGGAAAAGGCTCCCACTAAGGAGGGATCTCCAGGAAGAGATCCTTCCTCAGGGGCAGTCAGCCCTTAAATGAGGCCTAAGAGGGGTGGAGCCAGGCTCCACCCCTTCTGGTTGCACAGGTGAATTGCCTTCACCTGTGCTCCCAGGGCTGACTGGGTCTTTCCTCCAGGTGCTCAATCAGTGGTTCAGGCCATGACTCAGCAGTTCCCATACACTTATTATAATATCTTATAAAAATTCAAACTTAGGGGGAAAGATTAGCAACTCATGGAGGACTTTTTGACTAGTGTTTAGAAGTATTTTTTAGCAGATTTACTTACTATATTAATTTAAAGAAGTTCAGTGTATGTACTCCTGAGAGGGCTGTTCTCCTGAACAGAATACAGAAGATCTTGGCTGTCTTTGGGGTATTGTTGTACAGATATAATGGGCAGATGAACTAATACTTGTTTATAGATAACTGAAATGTATGCTGATATGAGGTTCAGATGCATTCAGGAATTGAGAGAATTAGTACTCCAGGAACTTGAACCTGTCATATATTTCCCATAGAATAATTTAGGCTTTGGAAAGAGAAAATTCTGATACTCTTCTTAAGTGAAAAGCACTGTTTGTTTCCCTATCCAGAGATATGCAGTCATATTATGTCTTTGTGAGCTCGTGGATGACAAAAATGGAATCTATCCTGTCAAAAGAGCAACGTATGGATAAGTTTGCTGAAGATCTTTCTAACCGCTGTAATGTCTTCATTCAGGTGTGCAATCTTTTAATGTGGTGATATGGAAAATGATACTAAAAGTAGATGGCTTTACTACAAGCTGTTGAACATTAAACCAAATCATTGAAGTTCTGTGGTCATCTTTGTATTAAATGAATTAAGCTAAAATTTGAAATGCCTAGATGATACTCTTTTAAGTAAATCTGTAAAAGGTGTGTATCCATATGGCATAGGGAAGAAGTGAATCTGATTAAATATTCAGTGGTGAAATTTTTAAATCTTTCTCTTAGCTTAAGAAATCGAGAGAGGTTCACTAATTACTGACCTATGTTTATTTTGAAAGATTGGAAAGTTTAATGATCAGATGATTTAATGACTCTTAGGCAGGTTTTTATTCTCATTCAGCTTTGAGATCCATCTCAGACTTCCTGCTCAGCTGGAGTGATCAGCTCTCTGTTAGAGGCAAAGGCTGATTGTCTGGTGTGTCTGAATAATATGTTGTGGAAAAAAAATTCATTTTTTCCCCTCCTTACTCACTTTATTTTTAGGGTTTTCTTTATGCATACAGTCTTAGCACCATCATTAAAACTACAATGAATCTCTACATGTCAATGCAAAAACCTATGACCAAAACCTCAGTGAAAGCTCTGTGCAGACTTGTGGAGCTTCTGAAGGTAAGTCACTGGATGAGAACTGTTGATCAAATATCACATGTATTTTAAAAAGGAGGGGGGGGGAAGGGTGGGAGTGGAAATGATGAAATGAGGAACCTGAATGGGGAAGTAGTTTTGCATGGTTTCTTGTTCAAGACTGGATTTTGACAGGAGGATTGGGAGCCCAAAACTGGTGCACGTAACTTCTAACAGCTTCCTTAGTTGGCATTTTCATTCGGCCTTTTTCCAAAAGGAAATGGTCTGTTTTATAATTGCTTTCTAAAATTTTGTTGAACAGGCTGAATTATTCAAACAAATGACCATGAAACAAACAAAACCTCTTTGCGCTTTTGTACAGTTGGATTTTTCTTTTTCCCCTCTCTTTCTGAGGGGTAATAGCAACTGCAGCTGACAGTACATTGTGAAGTGTAAAGAGTCTGTATGTGTGGATGAATCAGTCTGCATAAAAGCAAATTCTAAAGGGAACAGTTCTGGTAACTACATCAACTATTGTTTTGGCATTGATTTAAGGCAATAGAACACATGTTTTACCGAAGAAGTATGGTTGTGGCAGATTCTGTGACGCACATTGCTCAGCATCTGCAATATCAGGCTCTTCATTCCATTTCTGTAGCCAAGGTACGTAACCCAAGTTCTAATAATTAATTGTTATATTTATCTAATTCTTCTTTAAAAGAAACCCAAACTCCTAATGTCAAGTGGAAGTATTTCTCTTAGCTTTGCAAAGTTGATAGGTACATGCCTAAACTGTCCAGTAAGTCAGAGTCTTATCCTGGAAGCTGTAGCACAGATGATGGCTTTCTGTTTTTCTGCTCAATTGCAGTTCTGTCTTCCTCTCAACTCCTGCATCTCCATTGTGTTTACTTCAGTTTTTGTTCCTAGTGATTTTTAGACTGACTTTTTTTTTTAATGTCATCTCTGATTCGCATTCAAAAAGTGTTCGGATGCAAGTCTAAGCAAGAAGGCTGTTATTTACTGAAGTATCCACTTAGCAAAATGGCAGTGATTAATATGATGGCTTACAGGGCTCTAGTGAGAGCATAAATTCACTGCTCATCTCAGGCAGAACAACTTCTGGTGGTGATGCACCATAATGTGTACACTTTTTGTTTATAGGAAGATATAACGAGTTTAACACACATTCAGCTTATCAGCTGAACGTAGGGCAAAGTAGGTTACAATTTTAACAGAGATTTCTTTAATTGTGGAAATTGTTTGCTATGTTTGAAATTTGGCTGTAATCTCAGTTTGATGTTTTTCCTCTCAAAAAAGTACTTTTAAAAGCTGATACGTAAGTAAATACGTGTATATGTATACTCTCAATATATATATATTTATATGGCTGAAGAAGTTCCAAACTTCAAAGCAGCTAAAAAAATTAAAAACTTATATGTACCTTAGAGCAAAAATTGTCATACAGTCACAATGCTGCTTACACAGTATTTTTGTATTATACCACCACACCCGTATTCCAAGTTTATAGTTATATGATGGCCCTGAATGGACAGTACGTGAATCTGGACTCAGCTCTGTTAACAAAAGCTAATTTGTTGTCAGAAATACCTAATCTATGATAAACTCAAACTTTGAAAAGGGTAGATAAGCTATTGCTTTTGGGCTAAGATAACTTTTCTCTTAATTTCTCTCTTTTTCTGTCATAAAGAAAAGAGTCATTTCTGATAAAAAGTACAGCGAGCAACGCCTGGATGTCCTTTCTGCTTTGGTGTTGGCTGAGAACACCCTCAATGGGCCCAGTACGAAACAGAGGCGACTAATTGTTTCCCTTGCGTTAAGTGTGGGAACACAGATGGTGAGTGCCGTGATTATTCCAGACCTTTGTTTAGAATCATAGAAACACTTGGGTTGGAAAAGAGCTCCCAAGTGTTGTGTCTTACAAAAAGATATACACTTATCTTGTCACCTTTCTCTTTTGAACAGAAAACTTTTAAAGATGAAGAACTCCTTCCCCTCCAGCTAGTTCTGAAAAAACTAGACTTGATCAGTGAACTTACAGAGCGGTAAGCAGTGATGTACAATATGTAGAAGGCGGCATAGTGTCACGGGGGGAGCTGGAGATTCATTTTGCAGATTGCAAAGCCTGGTGGCTGCATGCTGGTCGTGATTTTTGCATGTCGTAGACCAGGGATGGACAGAAAGAACTAAACCTGAAGCTTGCTAATCTTTGGGTAGGAAACACAAGTCATGTTTTACTTAACTGTGGCCAACTAGGTTAATATACTTCTGATCACTTAGAAATTTGTCCCTTCTTAAGGCATGGAGCCAGTGAAGCTTTATGTTAAGTTAGAGGCTTCCTCTTAACTCAAGCTCTGATCGCCTGATGACCGTAAATGTCACTGCAAGTGCATTTATGTGTAGAATCTGGTAGCTTCTAGAACTACTGGTACTTGGGCCATAAGGCAAACCGAAGTAGTCAGTTCTCTAACATGAATTTGCTATAGCTACTTTTGACATCAAATTGCTTTCCTTAAGAATTTATTATGAGCTTATACCAGACTTTTTAGGAAATCAGGCTGTTAGTTGACACACAGTTCCATGGCTTTATTATTGTGGATGTAATTTTAGGGGCATTTGTTGTATAATGTTAGTTATCTCAAAGCCAGGTGAATATCTGTACTGCATATATTTCATGGATACCTCCATTGGATGACTCATGGGATAAAGTAATTTATCATGGGGTAAATGTGGTACACAAGTTCTATCAGGAGGGGCCTGTTTCTCTCTTTTTGACTTCTAGGCTACTAATTGCATGCAATAAGAAAATTACTTAGAATTTTGCTGTAGCGAGAGGCTTAGTTTTTTCACAGACTGACTAGCCCTTGTGAACAAGATATGCTTTGTAAATAGATTAATAGAAAACAGAAATGCTGAGTACTTTTTTCAAGGGCTTTTGAAGGATATTGCATCTGGAACATTAAAATAACTGTAAAACATCAGCTTGGGAAGTAGTTATTTTTAGCTTGAACACACTAGTATATATATTGCTGCGTTAGAAGAACAACTTGTTCCAATTCTTTGTCTAATTAGTAATCTTGTATTCTAGAGTTCGAGCACAATGTGACTGTTGTTTCTTATACTGGCATCGAGCAGTCTTTCCAATCTATTTAGATGATGTGTATGAAAATGCAGTTGATTCTGCTAGACTGCATGTAAGTAATAATGCTAGTAGTGGGAGGGATTCAAAGGAGGAGAGGAAAAAGTTTAGTCTGCAAATATTAAGGAAAATAATGCCAAAAAAAAACCCAAGGCAAAACTCAAATGAGTTGGTCATGACACAGAAATTTCTTTTTGACCTGGAGGATATAAAAGCAATTTTTGTTTGAAATCCAAAGAGCACTGCTGGTGCTCTAAAAATCTGTCTTTAAGTGTCTGCCTCCACTCATTTTAATTGGAGGTTAATGCTTTTTGCTAGACTTGAGCATTGTAAGCCTTTGTTTGCACTTAACACTATGTTCTGTGATACGCTGTGGGACAATTGACCTGCAGCTTCTTCCACTCTGCTTCTCCTCTCTTTGCCGAGTTGAGTGCTTGCTGTAGAAGTGAATCATGCTTTGTCATACTAATCCTGATAAAAATCAATGATCTGATCCATTGTTGTGCATGCCATAGTCAGTTATAGTATGACTGTAGTACAGATTCATTAAGATGAAATGGCTGGTAATTACAACCTTCCTGGGAGCAGATCAGTAGCAACTCAGTACCTCAGGTTGTCACAGTAAGGACAAGGAGCTGTAGTAGTAAATGAAGTCTTGTTTTGATGAAAATGGGAATACTGTTGGTTTTGATTTGTTTGTTACCTTTGTATTTAAGGTGTTGAGTGTCTGTCAATCTGTTGGTTAAGCATGAAAGTTTCTTTTCTTAGTATATGTTTAGTGCACTGAGGGACTGTGTTCCTGCTATGATGCATGCAAGACACTTGGAATCTTATGAGGTGCTTCTGGAATGCTATGACAAAGAAATCATGGAAGTGCTCAATGAGGTAATTTATTTGAAATGGAAACGAAAGGCAGCACTGTGTTTGGAGTGTCTTTTAGGCCAGCATCTACTGTACCAGGCTTGATGTGTTGTATAAAAAAAGTAAAGTATTTCAGTAGCTAAGAGCATGATCACTTATTATCTTGAATATTTACAGCATATTAGTAGTAGTATCTGTGTTGTCCAGGAACTTTAAAATACTGCCTTCTAAATTACATAAGCTGACAAAATCTGAGTTACGGTTTCAACTGTGCAGGTAGGGAATTGCAGTTTCTCAGCTCAACTTCTGCTTGTATGAATGCCTAAAACGTAATACTGTTTTTAGTGTATCTATCTGGCTTTTAGTAGTAGAGGCACTATGAATGTGGGTGACCTCTTCAGTGACTTATGTAGAGTTATGAAGGATGTTTGACAGGGCAAATGTGAGTTCAGATTTCCCAAGTCTTAGGTTTTAACCTCTGAACCACTTTTTTTTTTAACTAGTTCAAAAACAAATGTTATTTATTCTGCAGAAAACCAAGCCAAATTGCTGAATGAGGTCTGATTATGTAGATAATAGCCCTACATCTTCTTAAGATAAAAAGAAGATTGAGAGCGTATTTGAAAAGAGACGTCAGTTCTGTTAAGAGCATTATGAGAAGAGACTCAACGATTTTTGTTTTAATTATTTCTTTTATTTTATTTTTGAGTAGCACTTGCTGGACAAATTATGTAAAGAGATAGAAAAGGACCTCCGCTTGTCGGTTCATACGCACCTAAAGCTGGATGACCGCAATCCCTTCAGAGTTGGTATGAAGGATCTAGCTCACTTCTTCTTTCTCAACCCAATACGTTTTTTCAACAGATTCATTGACATAAAAGGTGAGTTGTTACACACTTTCCTGATCCCTTTATTTCCATCTGTTATGTTTTGGTTTTAGTACATCTTTTTATTTTTTTCCCATGCTTCTCTAGCTGAATTGAAAGGGTGATTTTTAGATCCTTGTTTTATGTGTTTGCAGCTCATGTAACTCACTATTTGGACAAGACCTTCTACAACTTAACGACTGTGGCTCTACATGACTGGGCTACCTACAGTGAAATGAGAAACCTAGCAACTCAGCGCTATGGTTTAAGTATGACTGAAGCACATCTTCCCAGTCAGACTCTGGAACAGGTATGTTGCCCACAGGATGAGCATCATTTGTTCCATTAAGCTGCCGTATTTGCTCTCTTAAGTGAATGGTATAGGCACTCAGTTTATAGGGTGGGTACTAAAGAAATATAATTTGTTTCCAAAGACCTTTCCCTCCAATATTTCTGATATTTTAGACAGCTTCATACCCTCATTTGGGTTAGTGCACTAGTGAAAGTTCTTGGAGAGACAGCCTCTTTTTTTCCTCTAGTGCTCAAGTTCCTTCCTGAATTTGAAGACACACTGAACTGCTTTTTTATAGCTACTTAGTACAAAAGTGCTGCAAATTATAGCTCCTATTTCTGGCTTTAGCTATCTATTGCCAATTATGTTTGTTCATTATGTTATAAAGAGTTAAATCATTTCACAACATTGGTTTCCTAGCAGTCATTTATATGAGCTTCACTTCAAAACAAAAATGCACGCACAAGCACATGTGTGCCTTGCTCCCCACAAAATCCTGGTGCAATCCTTGGCACAACTGGGAAGTGTATAGATTAAACAGTGTCCTCTCTATGCACAGTGATACTAAAATGAGTTTATTCAAGGGATTATCAAGCGAAACAATTTTCAGACTTAGTCTTCTAGAAGTATTGGACAAAAAACCATCAGAAAGTAGCTAGCTGCTGATGTCTTTATAGAAATCTGTGTGTCCGTAGAAACCTTGACAGTTGTCTTCTGAAATCTGAGAAGAGCAGAATTTTTAAAAATAAATTTGTGTTTATGGAATAGACCTGTGGGTCTTTTGGCTTCAGGGAAATTTGGAAACAGGAACAGGCAGAAATGTAAGTTTGAAATGTGAACTGATTTCTTTTCCTCCAAGTGTCATCTTACAGACACTGAACTAAGATTGTGGAGAGATTCTGTTTTGAAAACCTTGTTTCCTAAAATGGTTTCAAGTAACTACAGAAGTAGTGCTTTCAAGTCTTAGTGCTTTGGCATGTCAGTGATTCTTGAGAATTATTGTGATACAAATTCATAATACGTAATGTTGTTTCAGGGTCTGGATGTTTTAGAAATCATGAGAAATATTCATGTGTTTGTATCTCGCTACCTCTACAATCTGAATAATCAGGTAAGATATGTTCTGTACTTCCTTCTGAATTTGGCTCCAGCTGATAGCAAGTACAATTCATACATGTAAGACAGCAACACAGGCTGAATGTGTAGTGATAAACTGCAGAGTAGCTATGGCTGCTTTAGAAGATCTTTGGAGATGTTCAGTAAACATGCTTTGAGTATTGTGTGCCAGTAAGATCACTCAATTTCAAAAACTCTGAAGCTACGGGGCTGCAGCAGGGCAGATTTTCTTCTATATAAGGATGCATGAAATACATAATTTTTTCGGGGGGAAAGAGAGGATATAAAAGGATCGGTTGTTAGAGTTGTGAAGCAGTGAATGACATGAAGAATATGTACTGGGAACAGCTCTTCATGGTTTCTTCGTGTGAGAATGAAGGTACCCTCTATGAAAATAAGCAGCTTCTTTAACGAAAAGGAAGTACTTTTTTCCTCACGTTGTTTAATTTGATGGCGGAACTTATTGCCGTGGTGTATATGTAGTGGGGCCAAAAGTACAAACAATGTCAGAAGAGTTTAGACCAATTAATGTAGTATAGTATTGGGGAAAAAGAGAATTTAGGTGCAGCGTCACCCTTGGAATTGTTGAATCTCGGCATTACAGAGACCAGAGGAATGTACCAGATAAAGCTCATTGTATGCATGCTCTGTTTTCTTATTTCCCTAATCACCACCTGTTCACCTATTAGCTGCTCTCAGAAACAGGATGTGACCTACCTAGATGAGTGATTTTTCAGTCAGTTTTAGGTATAATAAATAACTTTTTTCCCCCTCCCCCTGTCTCAGATCTTCATTGAAAGAACCAGTAATAACAAACACTTGAACACTATCAATATTCGGCATGTTGCTAACTCGATTCGAACTCATGGAACAGGAATCATGAACACAACAGTGAGTATCTATTGCATAGCTGGTGGTTTGTGTGGCTTTTTTTTGTTTGTTTTTCCTGGATACCACTTCTAACAGTGCACAGAAGTATACAGTTAAATTGCATGACCCACTGCATTTCCTTGTGGCTTGTTATTCCTGACATTTCTTGCCAAATTCATCTCTAACTGTGCCATAACTTTCCTTATCCCATCTGTATGTATCCAAGCAGTGTTCCTATATCATTCCCATGAGAAATGTCCTTGGTTCCCCTGCTGTGCATTTGCTTCTCAAACTCTAGTTCGATGTTATGCAGCTATGTTGGTCTATTTTCCTCCTTGCCTGGTTTCTTATCCATGGGATTCAAGAGCTCTTGTGTTCTAAGTAAAATATCCAGACCTGACCAGTCTTTTCTGCTCCTTTATCCCTGAGGGCAATTTCCCAGGGATTCCCCTTCACTAGTTCCTTGAACTGCAAGTTTGTTACCCTAGAATTCAGGGTTTTATCTTTTTTCTTTTCCTAGCCTCTTTCTTCCTCAAGATACATAATTCCACTAGGACATGATCATTGCAAGCCCAGGCAGCTGCCAGTGTTGACTTCTCTAATTAGTTCATTTGTGTTGGTGATCAATGGGTCCAGTGATGTTTCTCTTCTGGTTGGGCTATCACCTGGATTAAGGAAGCATCTGGGACCTGCTTATAGCTTGCTGTGATGCTTTTCCAGCAGATATCGGGCTGATTTTGGTACTTGAGGTTAGGATCAGAGCCTGCAAGTGTGGTGCTCCTTGTAGCTGAAGTGAGAAAGCTTTGTCAACATCTGCCTCTTCGTAGGGTGGTCTGCCTATGAGGTTTCCTTTGGCTTGCCCTCAGATTTTCAGCT
Organism: Numida meleagris; assembly: GCF_002078875.1. Classification (NCBI taxonomy): domain Eukaryota; kingdom Metazoa; phylum Chordata; class Aves; order Galliformes; family Numididae; genus Numida; species Numida meleagris. Next base: position 54,989,859 of record NC_034409.1, on the reverse strand, counting down.
CTAAGTTCTCTACATTTTCAATGCTGCTTTTCATTGATGACTGTGTTGTAGCGATTGGAAAGATCAACATGATAGAAAAAGCATTACAAAGAGGTGGAAGAACTGGCACGATAGGAAGGTGCTACAAAGGAAGGGCAGAATCTTCTGATACAGGTGAAAAGCTCCACCAAGGAGGGATCTCTAGACGGAGATCCTTCCTCAGTGGCAGTCAGCCCTTAAATGTGGGCTAAGAGGAGTGGAGCCTGGCTTCACCTGTGCTTCAGGGGCTGTCTGCGTCTTTGCTCCAGGTGCTCAATCAGTGCTTCAGGCTGTGACTCAACAGTTCCCATACATCTGTGAAATCCATTTGTTTACTTTTGCATGAAAGGCAATTTCACCATGTCTCCTTCCTTGCCTGTTCCTTCTGAACAGTTTATAGCCATGAGTTCCAGTGCCTCAGTTGTTGTAGGATTTGTCCCACCAAATTTCAGTGATAGTGATTAGATCATAGATTTCTAGTTAGGCAGTGGCTTCCAGCTCCCCTTGTTTGTTACCTATGCTGTGTGAATTGGTGTGGAGGAGCTTCAGTTAGGCTCTCGACTGTATTGTGTTTTTAAAGGAGCAAGCCTTAGTTCCTCTGAGACGTTTGTAGGTCTTTCCCTGTTGGTTCCTAGTACATCAGCAGCCAGTGGCTCTTAACTGTTGCTCAAAGCTTCACCCCTTTCCCTTGCTAAGCTTACTTTAAAGCTCTCCTTACAAGTCTGGCCAGCTTGTTGGAAAACATGTTCTTGCTCTCCGTGGCCATGTGAATCCTATCAGCTCTCAAGAAACCTGGTTTCTCAAAGGTAGATCTGGGATCAACTTGATGATCCTTGGGGTCCCTTCCAACCCAAGCCTTTCTATGACTGTTGAAGCCAAAACCTTGAGCATGGCACAAGCTGTGCGAGTGATTATGGGCTTAAGTTTTTCATCCTTCCTTGCACTATGGGAAATAATTTCCCTTGCACTATTCTGTGAATGATTTTCTTTGTTTGTGAAACAGTTAATCTTGGGGGCTTTGGTTACTCAAAAAAACTATCTTGTTACTTGCTTCACTTTGTAGTGATGTAGATTTTGCTGTTTTATTAACTTCTGATCACCGATAAAGCTGTTTTTGTAGACATAAGAAGTAATTGGGATATATAAGGTGAAAGTGTGCTTCTGTTTTATGGGAGAGTACTTTAGAAAATTTTGAGGAAGCAAAAAGGTTTGTCAAGGTGTTTGTACAGATTCCATAGGAAGTTGAGCACATATGATGCCCTTTTCAACTGCAAATGTTTGTATTGTTTCAAAAGGACAGTTGCAGGATATTCCAGACACAAAATAGTTGGCTGTGTGGGGAGGTCATCGGATTGCAATAGCTAATCTGTTTCTTGGTCCCTCTGCCCTTTCTGAAAGAGAAGACTAGGCCTTCCAGGAGGATGTTTTTTCTTTTAAATCAGTGAAATTAGAGAGACAAGTTGAGAATAGCAGATTGAAATAAATAGACAAGTTTCCTTTCTTGAAAGTTACATTATCATAAATACGAGTTACTTTGTAAGCCACAGAGCAGAGGTCACTAGAGATGCATGTTACTTTACAACTTTCTTGGTTTGACTGTTTATTTTATTCCAGGTCAACTTCACTTACCAGTTTCTGAGGAAAAAATTTTATATTTTTAGCCAGTTCATGTACGATGAACATATAAAATCCAGGCTTATCAAAGACATCCGATTCTTCAGGGAAGTCAAGGATCAAAATGATCATAAGGTATAGTAATTTAAAAAAAAAAAAAAGCACTGGTTTCACGTGACTGAAGGTACACCAAGCCATCACATTGTAGAACTTTCCTATTATTTAAATGTTTCCAGACAAAATGATAGCTTTTGTCCTAGCAAAACTGAATGTTTTGAATTTCTATATTTGGGTTGGCTTTGTTTCATTCTGTTTCCTCCACGATTATTTTATTTGCTATGGAATGGGCAAAAATTGTTCTGTCAGTGACTTGAAAACAATGATGCAGTTGTAGTCTGGTGGAGGACTCTAAACTTGTGGTTCAAATAATGTTTAACAGTTGTCAGATAGAATCCAAGGTGATGTGAACATGTAGCATTTATTCAAATATGTTAAGATTTGGGTACTAGAGTCTAATTTTCTATGCTGAAAAACTGATTTCTTAAAAACATGAGACGCAACGTACTTCAGTAAAATATGCTGTCAGGCTCTTAATGTGTTGGATGCTTATTTCTTCTAGGAATACTTTCTTATTCACAGCGATGATTCTGTTCCGTTCTCCAGATTACAGAAGTGACTTAGTCAAATGTTTTTTTGCAAACTGTTAGGGACAGGCAGGTGTATAATTAAAAAAATAAACAACCAAGTTGAAGCTATGGTGTGAGAATGGAATAACTACAAATATGTTGACATGATGAAAAAAGACCTATTTAAGGATAGACAATTCTGACAATTCTTTGCAAATTAATATATTTCTCTAGTATCCATTCGAAAGAGCAGATAAATTCAACCGAGGCATCAGAAAACTTGGAATAACTCCAGATGGCCAGAGCTACCTTGACCAGTTCAGACAACTCATAAGTCAAATCGGTATGAATTTCTAAGACAATGTTATAAATGTTAGTAAATGGAAATACTAGAATTCATTGTCTAACTGAACTCTTAGCACAAGCTAAAAACTAGATACAACTCTAGTCAGATGGAAAGTACTTCACCTGTAACCTGGGGAAAATAAATAGTCTTATCTCAGCATGGCTAGATCATGGATTTGGGTTTTTATCCTCTAGGCAGATTGTTGACTTCAGTTTTTGGTGTAATATTTTATTGCACTTGGTTTTCAAAGCAATTTCTTTGTCGAAACCATGTGGCAACTTTAGTTTACGCTTCAGATATTGTAAGAATTCTGAAGTGGGTGTATGTATGTTTATGTCTCTCTTTAAATAAAGACTAATTCTTTCCCTGTTCTTTTTTTCTTGTTTTTAAAGGCAATGCTATGGGTTATGTACGAATGATAAGATCTGGTGGTCTTCACTGCTGTAGCAGTGCTATTAGGTACTTCCATAAATACTTTTGTTTTCTTCCCTTTGCTTCCTATTTGTGCTGATACTCCTTGCAAAAGTTCTCACCCATCTGCCATAAGTGTATCATGTGATCAGATATTTAAGAAGTCCATTTTTATGCCTCAGTTCAGACCTTCTCAATCATTGTCATAAAATGCCAAAAAGCCCTCCAAGTTATATGGAAATACACTGTGAAGGAGCTAATAGTGCCTGTGTCTAAGTCATTAGTGGCTAATTAAGTCAGTAATTCCTGATGTTAATCACTTCAAGAGAGTTCATTAAGGGAAAAATAGGACTAGTCTTGAGGAATTTGAAAATGAAGTTAATTTTTCTTTGACGCTTCTTTCTGTAAAGTTGATTGTCTGCTTGTTTAAGGTCATTGAAAACTAGTGACCTTATGTACCAAGAAATAACTTTTTTGCAAACACTAGTAAATTTGTATTTAAAATTATCAAAGGCAAGTGCTAGGGAGAGCAGATGGTAGCCTGGCAAAAGCAGAAGTATAAACAACTTCGTGTGAGTTGAAGTGGGCTTAACAGTACTCGGATAAGAATAGTATAGCAGAAATGATACCATTTTAAGTAGTTTGAGCCCAGAAGATTTTTAATTTTACTGTGAATTATGGTAGATGCTTCAGTGAATGCAACCAGTTGAATGTAATGCTAACAAACAGTAAGTTTTCAGGTTTGTTCCTGATCTGGAAGATATTGTTAATTTTGAAGAGCTGGTGAAAGAAGAAGGACTCTCAGAAGAAACACAAAAAGCAGCAAGGTACCCAAGCATCACCCTTTGGGGTCTGGGCTGGGAGGAGAGAGTTGTCACTCTGAAGCTGTAAATGCAACTGTTGGTTGCTTTTATGCGTGTTAAGTTCAACTAATTATATGCACACGTGTTTGTTAAAAGTGGAGAAAATGAAGCGATTCTTTTTTCAAATAAAAAAAAATATAGTGTAACTTGTGCTAGTAGTCTTGGTACAGAACCTGGTTTCTTGAAAATATATTTGATTTAAAGGCTAACAAGCATTCCTCACTGCATCTGACATCTATTTCTTGGATATTTAAGGCATTAGGGGGAGAAAAAGCAATTATTCTATAGAACGTTTTTGAGGAAATAAAATCAAACTATCTGATGGAAGGTGGCTGTAGAGGCAGGTTGTAATCTTGGGCTCAGGTCAGAATATTGGGTTGTAGGTGTGGCCAAAGGACGAAGAGTGGGATTTTACCCAAGTAAAGAAACTTGTAGCAGAAAACAGGTAACATATTGCTTGTCCTTTGCAGGCAACTGGACTCTGTCCTCAGTGACCTCACGCGTAACTTTGCAGAAGGAACGGAGTACTTTAAAATGCTGGTGGATGTGTTTGCTCCTGAATTCCGCAGTCCAAAGAACATGCATTTGCGGAACTTTTACATTATTGTTCCCCCACTGGTGAGTATCATTATTGTGTGTACCAGCACTTGAATACTTTTTTTTTTTTTTAAGTTTAAATACTTTGCATGAGATTGTTGATCGACATGTTGTGCTTATTTCCCTGATTATGAATGGAATTGCTTCGAGCGTGGCTTTGTTGTTGGCAGTTGTCCGTAGCCATGTTTGCCTTGATCTTTACATCAGTTCATGTATTAGCACTCAAAAATAATATAAAATAATAAAAGTAATATAAAATAATAGCTGTTAGCACTCAAACTTCACAAACTTCTTTCTATCAAATTTGGAGAAGCCAAGATGAAAAAAAAAAACAGGAGTTGGAAAAGCAAGGATCAAGAGATTCAAACTGGTGTTGTGTGTGTCCCTTTTGCATCATGTTAGGTATCTTTAAGCTCTTTTACCGTATAAGAACGTAATATTAAAATTGTGTCCCTTTCTACTGCAATTAGATTTGCCTTTGTTAATGAGTTTTGTTTAGAGTCAAGCTGAACTGAGTTGATGCTGTTCGGTTTGAAGGCCTAAGTGGTCTTAACAGCTTCATTTCATGGTATGAGATCCTAGCTGTGATTTTACCCTTGTAGGCAGTTCAGCACCACGCAGCTGTGTGCTTATTCCCCACACAGTGGGGTGGGAGAAAGAATTGCAGTGGTAAAAATGCGAGGACTCACGGATTGAGACAGAGATAGTTCAGTAGGTAGAGCAAAAGCTGTGCACAAATGCAAAGAAAACAAGGAATTCATTCACTACTTCCAGTGGCAGGCAGATATTCAGCCGTCTCCAGAAAAGCAGGGCTGATCACACATAACAGTTTATTGGGAAGATAAATACTGTTACTCCAGATGTCTCCCTTCTCTTGTAAAGCATGATGGCATAAGGTATGGGAAGTCCCTTTGGTTGTTCTGGGTCAGCTGTCCTGGCTCCTCTTGCAACCCCAGCTCCTTTCTAGCGGGGCAGTGTAAGAGACCAAAAATACTGGACTTGTGCTTACACGCACTGTTCAGCAACAACTACAACATTGGAGTGTTATCAGCATTATTCTTACCCTAAATCCAAAACACAGCGCCATAGCTGCTACTGGGAAGAAAATTAATTCTGCTCCAGTTGAAAAAAGTACACTGTTTAAGAAACAAATTTTGGAATGGCAGTGTTGCAAATTTTGAACTGTGAAAGGATGAGTACGTCATGGTGATAGAAATGAGGGATGGGAAAGGGTTAAGACCAAGACTTTTTCTTTGTTTTCTTTCCCACACGTGGAGTTTTCTTCTGATAAGCACAGTTTCAGGAAAATGCTGCCCATTTTACATTTAAAATGTGTTTCAGTGCAGTTAAACTTGAAAGTGTTTTATGTATGCATGTGCAAATGTTTCCCAAAACCTAAGCTTGTCCTTTTTCTAGATTTTTGGGATTTTTCTTGCAAATATGCCTAATGATGGGAGACACAAATATTATAGTTTTGGACATTTTGGCCAATTACATCTATATCTAACCACATGTGATTACCTCTTCTTTTTATTTTATATTACTGTAAAGTTGCTTGATGATTCCAAGACAGCTTTTCACTCTTTCAGACCCTCAATTTTGTAGAGCATTCAATCAGTTGCAAGGAGAAATTGAATAAGAAGAACAAAAGCGGAGCAGCCTTCACTGATGATGGGTTTGCCATGGGTAAGTTTCAGCATGCCTATGAGTCTTTAGGTAAGCCAGCATAACTGATGTTTCCAGGAAAGTTTGCGAATTCTGTGAGTTCCTATTTCTCATAATTTAAATTTGGGCTGTTCTGGCTCTAGCACAGTGGACTTGAGAGGGCTGTTTGGCTCAGAATCTCTTTAGCATGATATAACTGGTTATGACAGCAGGCAGTTTTGTCATATGTTACTACTCCCTGTTTTCTTTCAAAGCTGCAGGTCTTAGTAGATTAGAGTTGATACAAATCTCTGGATATTCTTTATTATGATCTTCTTCCCATTAGATTTAATTTAAAATCAACGGCAGTTTAAATTCTAATTGCGTGAGAATTGTTGACTTAAACTGATCCATTAATAGCACTCAAAACGTTTTATAAATTGCGTGTTGACTTTGGTATGTGTTTTGTTAATTCCCGTAGGCGTGGCTTACATCCTGAAGCTGCTGGATCAGTACCAGGAGTTTGATTCTCTGCACTGGTTCCAGTCCGTTCGAGAGAAGTACGTGAAGGAAATAAGAGCAGTTGCTAAGCAACAGAACGTGCAGTCAAGTAATCAAGATGAAAAACTGCTACAAACTATGAACCTTACTCAGAAGCGACTGGAAGTTTGCTTACAGGTAGAGCACGTGCCTGGTTCTGTTCTGTGTCAGTTCAGGTAGCTGTTTGTGAAGGAACTTATCGAGAACAAATAACATTGAGACAGCATAGAGCACTGCCTAATGCAACCGTGCAAAAAATGAGTATGAAGACATGAGGTGGTGTGTTCTCTGAAGGGGATGTCGTAAGTGTTTGTGATATTTGTGTGAGTCAGGAGTTCGAGGTGGTTGACTGGAAGTCCTTTTGTGCTGGACAAAACTCTAATGCAACTGAAACCTTAATGTTCAAGTAGGAGGGAATGTTTTACGGAAATGTTTGTTACAAGAAACACTGTGAACCAAGTTGCTTGAGTATGAATTCTCTGAGTTCTTAAGTTGAACAATGCATGCCAGCTGTCAAATAGAAGAAAGATGTATTTGATTTTTGAAGCATTTTAGGTTCAGCTGCAGTGTAAATGCCTCCTGTCTCTCTGCTTTGCTTTTGATTTGAGGGGGCAATGGGATAAATCTGCAGATGTTTGTTTATGAAAAGCCCATGATACCTTCTGTATTAGTTACCATTGTTAGTAGAATAGATAAAGCCCTGTATGACTGCCTAAAGCATGCATTACGGTCCTCTGCTTTACCAAAACCATGTCACTGACCCTTGTTCAGAAACTGACCTTGCAGCTGTTTAAATTATTGGGTTGCATGGTCTTCTGTGGGCAAGCAGTTCCACATTCTCACTGTGGCTACAAACCTCACACCCGGCCTCAGTGAGTAAGTTGCCTACATATTGCACTGATGCTGCTTTATTTAAATTACTCTTTAAAGTTTCTGGCTGACTTATGCTTTGTAAGATGCATGCAAATGGGGTATGAATGGAAAATGATTTTGATACTGAAATCTAATTGCTTTTGATGCTTCTGAAAAAACACATTGATCTGTATACAAATTCATTCTTGTGATACACTGACGCTCCTCTTCTGTATCTTTTTTACTTAGGAATTTGAACTCCTTTATTTTTCATTAAGCAGTGCAAGAATTTTTTTCAGAGCAGATAAAACTGCAGCAGAAGAAAACCAGGAAAAGAAAGAGAGAGAAGGTGAGTGAATGTTATGTATGGAGTGCTTTGGTTCTCGAGGTTGTGTTTTGTGGGGAAAACAGTTTTTCTTCCATAGCAGCTTTCTTGCTGTTGGGTTGAATCGATATTCCCAAGGGAGTTTTATGAGGTTGAGGATAATTCAGGAGTTGAGAACACCTCACTGAGACCTTGTTTGGAAAAGTGAAATTTCCAACTGGATTTCTGAGAACAAAACCTGGGGCAGGGAGGATTGCATACTTGCAGTAATATTAAATTTGGTAACTTCCGTGTCATGCTTACCCGTTCCATTACTACTTTTGTTAATGATAGCCTTTTCTGAAAAAGCTTTGCTGATGTGAAATATAAACTAGTGTTTCTCAGCTATCATTTAGTAGCTGTTTTTCACTTTATGTGGGCAGATAGTGCAGATACTGCATGGATGACTTATGTGTGTTAAATGTTTACGATATGTTTTGGTCTGCCGTTGAGTTACATTCAGAGGGTAAGATCTCCATTTGTGTTATGGTCTCTTCAGTTGAGTAACATGGGAATTCTGCATGTTGTTGTGTGCATGCTCATGTATTCTCCTTCATGAATTAGGGGAAATTTTCCTGATTATGGGAAAACTATTCTCCGAGAAATGAGAGGAGTAAGATGCAGAAGTGCAGTTCAGTCACAAGTTGCTTAGAGACTCAGGTCTCTCATGGCTGAATGTAGCTGTGTGTTAAAAAATGGAACTGTGAGATAGTTCTTCGTAGTTCTGATAGTGATGTAAATGATGGTAACCTCCCAGATCACTGAGCCAAAATGGTTTGCAAAGAAGGAAGTCTTCAGTGTGGATTTATACTTCATATTTGTGGAGTTTCTCAAATAATTGTCCTACTCCAAAAGCCATCTCGGAATATTGTGGTAACACTAGATAGACCGTCTTGGTTTCTTCATAGGGCTGTGTGGTCAGTTAGCACATGCTGTCCATGGTACAGTGTATCAAATATTTTGACATCAGCACGCTATATATGCTAAGACCTTGCTTTTACTGCCTCGAGCGAAATGTTAACCGTAATCCATGTCTCCGATTTCTGTTTTTATAGAAGAATCTGTTAAAGCAAGCAATGGAGATCTTTCCAACTCTACGTCTGCAGATCCTGTTGTGAAATGATGTGGCTGGTATGGGGTGATAATTACTTGCTTGAATAATTACCAGTGATGCTCTGTAGGGGTAAAAGCTCTTCATTTGACTTTTTCTATTAAACCTAACAGAAAATGTACCATAGTATACTAGCATCCAGTTGGGCTAGGTCTGTGTTTGTCTGTTTTTCCTATAGAAACTTCTATTTTTCAGGAGTTATTTATTTACGTTACTAACAGCACTTTCTCTAGATTGAAAATAACTAAATAAAATATAGCCCTGAGGTAACTATTTTAAATTACAGTTGTGCTTATCTAAGAAAAAATCCTTAATTTTTAGATGCTTGCTTGCATCTCTAACAAAACATTAAAAGAAAAAAAGACTTGTGCATCTCATCAACCAGAAGAAGAAAATTGAAGGAAGATGCGTTGCTTATCTGTTGTCCAGATGTTTATGCACTCCTTTTGTATTTAATGTAGTCACAAATTACACTGTAGACGTAACAGTGTACATTGTGAATGTATGTTAAAGCTATTACACAAAACGGCAGTTCTCATTAACGTGTGTTTTTTTTCTACAAAACTTTATTATTGGTATGTTATTTTCACTCTGGATCCAGGGTCCTGCCAGGCATTTTTCCTCTATTCTTTTTTCCTCCCATATTAGAGAAAGGGAAAAGCAGAAAAGTTAAGGTAGTAAGCTATTTTTCGCTTCATACCGAAGGTCTGATTTGCATCCACAGAAGTAAGGAATTCAGGAGCCAAGGCAGAACCACTATCAGCTCTTCCTTCAGTGACCAGACACTGTGTGATGGGTGTCTGTGACTATTAAGTGATCTTACATGTCATGAATATGCTGTGCCTAACTGCAAGTTTCAGCCTCAACTCTGTCTTTCTTAGCCTTTGTAGAGGTCCATTGTACTGTCTGTGTTGTTAATACAGTGTTACTTGCCTGATTATTAACAATAATTGCACTGCAGGCTTCAGAAGCTGCTGAACACTGTGAGAACTCTGTATAAATTTTAACATCTGTTGCGAGCAGAGGTTCTTAGGTTGTGCAAGAGTTGCTCAGATTCCTGACGTAAGTACCTAGTTAGCTCAACAGTGAATTCCACTTCCATTAAAAGACTCAGTTGTGTCTTAATCTCCCAGAATTTAAAACGCTTCTAGGCTTTACTAGCTAGAATAAACTGCTCTAGTCAGTCTGAGAATTACCTTTTGTTTTTTTGGGCACTCTTAAACTGTATTTACTTGACAGTTTTTCATCTCTTCTAATCACAAAAAAGGTAATGTTTTAATATAAATGGCTCAAATGGTTCCATCCGCTCTTTGGCCACGGGTCAGCTAAGACAATTCCTGGCAGACTTGGGGTTCACCCTTTCCTGCCAGTGAGATCAGCATTAAGGGAACTAGGGCGAACGTTTTGGTTGCAACTGGACAGAGCGGACTGCTAAGAAAGTCCTTTCATTGCCTCTGAAAACATGACACAGAAGCTTTGTGAGTGGTTTAAATCAGCTGCCCTCGTTAATATTTTTGTTACAACTGCAGAGACTGCCCTAAATAATGCTGCATTACTTCTTTTTGCTTTTTTTGGTCATAATTTACGTGCGCTTTCCTTTTTTGACCAAGTTGTGCCCGCACTGAACACCTGGAGTAGTGTTGCTGAGAACAGCAGCAGTCTCACTGCTTCAGCTGATTGCCAGCGTGTTGCAGTAGCAGTATACGTATTTCCCTATCCCTGCCTCAAGTCATGGAAGCTCCTGGCTGATGTGGAGTGGTCCAGCACTGTTGTTCTTCTGCAGCAACAGCAGAAGCACACAGAGCATTTGTTTTCCTCCAGGATGGATGTGCTAGGTAGGTATGTGCAGTCGAGGCATTGCCTGTGCTCTCATTATTGAAGTCCACGTTTGTATTTTCTCTCCTATGCTTTTTGGACAGGCGGGATCTCAGCTAGGTAACGCTCTACAGTTCCTAATGTGTGTGTGGCGGTGAACAAATTCATGTCATTCTGGTGATGGAAATTCTACAGGAAAGACAAAAACCTGTTTTTATAGAACCCTGACTAATGCTGGGACCGGAATGCATACTGTACGTGGCAGAAGTACATACGTACATATGAATATGTGCAGTGGTAATAGAGCTATTCTTGCTAATAGAAGATTGTAGTTTATTATATTTACATTTTTTTTTGTCATGTAGCAGCATACGTATGCAGAAAGCTTTCGTTACCTGAAATATGAACGAGGTGGGTCCTGGTTTGGGATGGTGTTCCTGTGTCAGTGTGTCACATCAGATCCTTCTCCCACCCCCTGCCCAGCTACCTGGAAGGGGTGCGGAATTCCTGTGGTGCTATTTTCATTGCTTTTGCCCTCCTGCTCTGATTATAGGAACAAAATGGAACCCAGCGGGGGCTGGCTGGAGAGGAGGATGGATAAAAATAATAGTAATAAAATCCTCCAAACAAAACTGAACTTTGCTGCTCACTGAAAGTCCCCAGAGGTGATGAAGGAAAGGGAGGATGATGAGTTTGCTGCAGGGACGTAGAATAGATCTCTGTTATTTTCCTCCAAGGCAGGCGCAGAACAGGCTGAAGGTGTCTGCCTTCCTGGGGAAGCTGCTGCCACTGCAGCCCCCGCGTGCTTTGTCCTGGGACAAGGCCCTTGGGGGCAGAAGCAGTGGCAGCAGCTCTCCCGGTGGCCTTGCAGCCTGCTCGTTGTGGTGCTGTGCCCTTTTATGCCAGAAGCCACAGGGCTGCGCAGGGGACGCAGAGCACAGCCGATGCCCAAGGTCGCGTTCACCCTGAGGTCAAAAGGCGTTGGTCACTGGTGGTAGGTGGTGGGTGGTCCCAGCCGCCCTGTGCTTCCCTGGGGTACGTCTAGCTTTGCTTGGAGGGTAGATTCTAGAGGTCCTAACCAAGTCTGTAATTAGAAGTAAATTTGAGTTTTCATCTGATGTCCGTCAACAATGGCGATTTTCAGCTTCTCAGGTACAAAGGACCAAATGTAACCGCGTTTCCTAACTCATTGTACTAAAGGGTATTTTGTTACCTCAGACTCTTCAGTGTGTGAGTAGAGTACCTTCTGTACATAAAACTGTTAATAAATGTCATTTGCAGAATCTCACTCTTAGTGTCTTCAGTAACAGGACTGCGGGGTTTTTAATTTCTTTAATAAGACAGCCTCAGCTTTTATTGATGAAGGAATGCTTGTGTCAGTTACCGGCAGTTTTCTTCCACGGCTCTTACAAACAGTCACCAACCAGCTCAGTGAATTTATTACATGGCAAACACTGCTCCCTGTCCTCTTTCAGCTGCCCGTAGCACAGAACGCTTACAGAAAACCTAAGTTCCTATAAAATGCTTGAGATGACTCAAATTCAGTTGAAAATTTTCAGCTGTTTGTTCCGATTACCTCATCTTGATTAGCATGAACCATGCCCCATGCGGCCTCCCCCGCCTCCCTCTTCGGTAACTCCCATTTATTTGTTTGTTCTTGCAAAGTACAGCTCCTCGTGTCTTCAGGTTAAACCAGAGGGAGGAAGAAAATCTAAACTTCTTAGCTGGTCTACATGGCTTCTAATTTCAGGAATGTGCTGTGAAGCTAGGCCACGTGCTGCAGCCTGCTCGTCTAGCGTTTTATTGCTCAGCTTCTGAAAACTGAAGATTGCTGGTAGGCTCCAATGCTGCATGCCAGCACCACATTAAAAATACAAAGAGCTCTTTATTATAAAATTACTGGTCCTACAAGTTGTCTCCGCAACTTCTCTTAATTTTAAGGGATCTAACCACAGAAAAACCATGCGTGGCCGCTGTGCCCCCGCTGCTGACTGCTTCTCATGTCTGCATGATTCTTAGAGCAATAAAGCCAGGGGCTAAGTTATGCCCATTATTTAATTACAGAATGTGAATGCAGTCTCCATAAAGGTAAGAGTAGGCACTTAAATTTGTTTTGTAAGCTTATTCCAGGCGCAATATAAAAATAGATTATATTAATAGGAAAAATTTAGTGTTTAACAAATTGCTTTGTAAATAGGCTAGCATAAAAGATAGATCTTGTTACGCTTAAACTAGACTAAAAATAACTTCATCTGAAAATAAAGTAAATAGTGCATTTTTAACCTTCATTCAGATGCACATAATCATGCAAACTATAAAAACCAACTAGGGGAAGAAGTGAGAGGCCTGATGCATTTCCTAAAGGAGCTGACAGCTTCCAATTCGCACTCGTTCCGGCAGCAGTGAAGGCTGCTCCCTGTGAGCTTGTAGAAGTGATGTTAACCCTTTGTGGCTGACAGCTGCCAGCAACAAGGGGCTAATGCTGAAACGCTGCCTAAGAGTGCCAGCATCCCAGGCCCACCTCTATGCTACACATTCACAAATGCAAACATTTCCAAAGGCCAGAGTTCTGCTACTGTTTACTGCAAAGCCTGAGGAAACTGCTGCAAAGACACTGCCATCTCCCTAGCAGGTGCCAGAAGCTGTGGCCTCACGTGTGCTCAGATGATTTAAAAACAGATTCTTGGACAGTCTCCCAGCTTCTCCTGCTGCCAGATGGGCTGGAGGAAATGAGTTCTTCATGCTTCTGACTCCTCTCCTTCTTCACGTGTGGCTCCATCCTCTTCCGACTGATCATTCAGCAGCACAAGCTTCCCATCATTTGTGAATGGCACAGACTTCATTAGCTGAGCTAATGCTTCTGGGTCCTGAAGGAAGATAGAAGTTCAGGGGGCAATCTTTCAGAGGAGCACAGTTTCTCCAGTACACGTTAAAGCTTTGCAGCTTGAGGTTTTCATGTTTGTTTGGTTTTTTTGACACCATTTAACCTAAAGGTTTCAATGGGAATAATTCTGGCCTAAGGTTTTGAAACATAATCCCTTGCAGTAGAACACCTCTTAGGTAAGTAAAAATGTTATTATTTTGAGCCTTATTTTCTTACCTGACAGTGCTATCATTACTGAAAAATAAAGAGAAAAAGAACTGCCAAGTTCTTATTTAGCGTGCTTACTGCAAGTGACTACAAGCTCATTTCCCCCAACTTGTTCTGAAGTTGTGGTGGTGAAACCATGCAGGAAATATTAATGCAGTGGTGTCGCAACTTTACATGGATGTGTTTATACAATGAGCTGGGTAACCTTGCCATTTATTTTAAGTGGAAAACCTTCATTGTTTTGTTTTTTCTCCTTAAAGGAGAAAAGAATGAGAGTTTTTAGAAGTGGAACAGTAATGGGTGCAAAAAGGAGAACATGCAGCAAAACAAGCACGTCTGTAAGGAATGAATATACTTACCTTCTGCGCCTCTGCAATTTCTTTTCCCAAGCTAATGGCATAGCAAATCTGAAAGAGAAATGTATGTAAAGTTCAGGTTTTTGTTATTGGTTTTGCTGCTTAATCAGTATTAAAACAGGAAAGCGTCAATGCAAATTTAAATAGGGGTGTAAAAGGAGAGGCAGAATACCGCTTCACTGTAATAACTACGTATAAATAAAGTATTTTAACAAACGTTATGCAAACCTTTTCTCCTTCTGTGTTGCTCTCAAAAACATAAGCACTCAGGGATTCTTCTCCTGGAGCCTCACGGAGGTGGACCACAAAACCAATCAGTCTCTTGTTATCCTGATGAGCAGCAAACTGAGTCACAGTGGCAAGTTCAAACTGGAAAATTGTAATAAAAAACCATTTTTAATCATGTGGTTGGCTCGGTCAAGAGCTCAGGTTCGTGTGCCTGAGCATTCAGTGCAGTGATAGAAAACCAGTTTCCAAGGGAAGTTACTTACACTTGCTCGCGTAACTTGTGTTTGAGGATCTATTAATCTGCAATTATGTGTAGGGAAAAAAAAAAAGATGTTTTTAGAGCAATTCTTATCAGTAACTTCAAAGTGCTTGATAATGTTAAGGCAATCACTGTATCAGTTTTACAAGTGAGGAAACTAATCCTGTGTTTTATTGTGATTTCAAGTCATCAATGGCAAAGTTTAACTCTAGGCCCTGACTCTCAGCTGCATGGCCTGTTGGCACCCCAACCTTTGGAATCACCAATTTGGGGAGCATCCTGCAGGCACGAGCTAACGCTGTACATGTGTGTACCAACATGCGCTCCAGTTAAAGTAAATGTCTTGTGCAGACATACTCTACGGTGACAATACTGACAACAGGACAGAGCAGGGGCTCTTCTGCTGTTACTACAAGTGAGCTAAGAGAATCTTTCAATACTTTTTTTTTATTCTGTGTATTGGTAGGGTCTTACAGCCCCACCGCATCCTCTATGTTTTGGCAGGATGTTCTTAGAACTGAAGGCAGCAGGGTGTTTTTCTAAGTGAAGTCAATCTCAGGATCTCGCTCCCTCGAAGGGTGCATTTCTTGGAGAAGCAGAAAATACTCATCACAAGTTTTGTGAAGAGAACAGCACGTTGAGAAGGGATAAGCAATGAAGATTTTGCAGTACCTCAGGTTCTTGCTGGTGACCATGAGATGAGATTCAGTCATGCGGAATATGTTATGGATCGCACGAGCGGCTAACACTTGTCTCATGGCTTCATAAATCACCTCACTTGTGTTGTCTGACTGAACAGCCATGGATCCTAAAAACCGAACGATGAACATCTGCTGCAGCAGTGAATCTGGAAGATAAAAGGCATAACTTCTCTCACTGTGCTACTTCCATTTTCTAGTAGTTGAAGTTATTGATGGAGTTACTTTATTTCCCCCCGGAAATACAGTGGTAAACTTGTGGGTGGTGACTTCCTTCTATGAGCCATGTGTTGTTCTGACCCAGATTTAAGCTGCTTCAACTGTGCTATGGAGATCCAGCTGTGCAGTCTGAGACACAGGGCATGCAGCAGGCATTGCACTCTCCCCTGTCCTGCAGCGGCTCAGGGTGCTGCTGTTGCTGACTGTGTAGAGGTGCCTGCTTCTTCTAGCCCCTGTGTGAGCCATCCTACTTTGCAATGGGACAGCAGATCTAAGACCACCAAGTCTTTTTGCCTTTAAACTTTTGAAATAAACCTAATCTGCAATACAGTCTGGACTGTCAAAGAAAGAAAGTGTTTGTATTACAGGCAGTGATACTTAATAGGCAAGCTTCTGAAACGTAACCAGCTTCAGCTGTACAATGTGCTGCTATTCATGCTCCATGATGCCACGTGCTTTCATTAAGAGACACTGAAGAGGGTGACAGCTGAATTAAGCCTGAGATCGTGGCTGCTTTTATCCGGGAAAATGAAGCACTGACCTTCCTCCTCATCTTTGCTACCGTCTTCAGACTCCCCAAATGGGTTTGCACGCCTGTGAAAGAAGAATGAAAACTATCACGATAGATTCTGGCCACCACACATAAATGCTGTAACACCAGAAATCACTCTGCTAAGGTGAGAAAGCACCGTCTCTAACCATACCTGCCACCTCTGTTCTGGTCCAGGAATTCTGTGGCAGGCAGTACAATATCAAACTGGATGGGTGTTCCAAGAGCAATAAGCTGTGTGGAGTCCTGAATGCCAGCTGATTCCGTGGGAGTTGTTTTACCGTTATCTGTATTCTTCACATTCTGGCTAAAGTTAAAAGGGGAAAAAAAAAAAAAAAAGAATAATCTTTCAATCAGTGGCACCTGACACCACATCTGTGCTTTGGAATGGAGACAAGATTATTCAAAGATCCAGAGTGGATTGAAGCAGTATTCATGGACATAAATGAGTATTACTGAGGCCTAAAGTAAAATCTGCCTTATTTTTATACCTATTTACAACAAAAGCAATTGTTGGAATATTAAACCCTAATGCAGATCAACTCTCTGCAGACTGCCTGCCAGGAGCACGTCGCTGTTTGCTTCCCTGCCCTCTGGTGGCCATATTTGCAGTCTGGTGACCAGTTGAAAGAGCAGAGACCTGGCCTTGTTTCTGAACATGCAAATCCTCACCTGTCTTTGAGATCTGATGTGGCCACAAGCGATGTGATAGATAAGAAGTGTCACGTACAGATCTCTTCCTTCATCTTCAATGAGAATGAAATGCTGAGTGTCCAACAGCTACAGAAATCATAACTATGCAACTGCCTATGGCACAGTGCTTGTGCTAGCAGCATCTTCTATTTCTAGAAAGTTTTCTGGTTGCGTACGGATGTAGAAGTGACCTTGATGGCAGCTGTCAATGAAATAGCTAGTTCCTTTACCCAGTAAAATAAGCGGTGATAGCTTTCTACATATAAAATTCTAATCAAAATGAAACAGCTACGTTTGTGAATAAAATGAGAGAGCAAGTTGCTGGACTGGCATTCCCCATGCTCAGAGGGGATCTTTGGAATCTGTATGCAGTCGGAATAAAGGGAGTAACACATCGTAATAAAGATATTGGCCTGAGAGGCAGATCTGGGAAGTGTCTGAACTTCTAGAAGTAAATACCTGAAAAAGAATTTACAATTTTTGGACAAAACCTACCGAGAACTCTCTTGCTATTGAAGTCAGCATGAAACAAACTTGCTCCGTTTTTTTTTTTACCACGTTGCTGCTAAAAGCAGGAACTTAGTTCAACATGAGGCTTGAAAGCCAATCCTGATCATGGGAGTCTGAAGAACTCCTACTGGCAGGACACTGGGATTGTTAACAAAGTGGATACAGAGGAACCATATATAGAATATATATTTTGAACATGAGTATATCCTAGAGCAATATTAACAATTTTTGTGTGAGGGTGGTGTTGTTCCTTTACTGCAAAGCGCTTAGAAGTACAGTGTTGTTAGAAGAAACAACTAAAACAATGGCAACTAGATGGAGCTTCAAGGCTGTGCTGTGGACCAATAAGCATTGCCCTCAACACTTTGCATCTCTTATGGCTTTCAGTAGGTAACACCAGAAGTAAAGGAACTTACTGGAACACATATGATTGTAAAGGCAGGGGCTAGATAGAACCTTCTCCTGGGTGACTGCTGCTCTGCGCAAGGAGTGTGACTGAGCAGGCAGCAGCCTCATGTCTGTGAAAGTGAGAGCGTTACCTGGAATGGTGAACTTCATGTTTTTTTGCAAAGCTAGTAATGGGAGTCACTGCTTGTAGGGCTGTCTGATTTAACTTGATTGCAGCTGCCTAGGAAAACAAAACGGAGCAACAAAGCAACATTGGATGCATTGTCACATAACCAACAACAGTAAAGTAAACAGTAAGGAACGGACTGAAAGATGGAAACAATCTCTCACCTCTGGATTGTCGGTGAGATAGATCTGTCTGGAAATGTTGTTGATGGCACATATCCACTAGAAGGCAAAAAATGAAACTGAACTCTTCAAGCTCACATTTGTACAAGAAGGACAAGATTAAGACAATGTTTTTACCTCCTCGTATTCCTTCCTGCTTTCTGCTTGAAGAGTTATACCCCTAAAATATAAACACAGTGTATCAGTGCTAGCAGTGATACAGAAGGACTCCCAGTCTTACAGTGTCAACAGACCACATCTCCATTAAATTTTAAAGGAACAAAAATCACAACTAGGCTGCAGCTAAAGGAGACTGCCTTTGCTCTTCAGACAGTTGTCAGGGAGGATGGGAATGAACATGCTTTTAGTTAACAACCTTCCGGAAACCCAGAAAGGCTTACTATTATAGCAAGCACGTTTTACATGAAACAGCATCTGAATGGGCAGTCGTGACTGGCCGTCTTCCAAGAAAGCCTGTCTCTCATACGTTTTGCCTGTAGGAGTAGTGATCTGAAAGCAGTATCTTCTGTCTTCGCAGTCTACAGCCATAACAGAGCAGTTGTCCAGGTCCTGAATCAGTCCTCCAGCCACCGCTCCCCTTGGCTGACACATCAAGTTGCCTCCTTGGGTGAAGAAGTACAGTCTTTCCCAAGTTGTAGTCACCAGGCCTGTTTTACTAAAAAGAAGATGCAATGATAAAGACTCATTAGTATTTAAAAATGACTCCAAATGACCGAAAGAAACTTCAAACGTACCCTGAACTTTATGTTCAGCCATGCAAAATTTGTAATGATGAGAAGTAAAATCAACACCTATTCCTAGCAGAGATTAATAATCCTTAATGAAAGCTGAAGAATTGAACTCATAGAATCATAGAATGGTTTGGATTGGAAGGGACCTTTAAGATCACCTAGTTCCAACCACGCTGCTCTAGGCAGGGACACCTCCCACGAGATCAGGTTGCTCAAAGCCCCATCCAGTTTGGATGGGGCTTTCTAATTCTAAACATCCCAAGGTAAAAAGATTCTCTGCAGTATCTCCTAGTTATGGAATACATGAGTTGTTAGCACTGAGTAACTGACATGAAATACTATCAAGCTTGATTAAAAAAAAAAAAAGTATTTTCAATCTGATGAGCAGCATGAGTAATTTTGGAACAGAGACATCATAAGCGTCTTCTGCAAGCAGTATCTCAAAGCTTATCTCTCTTGCTATGAAATCCTTCCTGTTATATTGTAATCTAGCACTTAGAATGCTGCTCAAAATCCTAAGTATCCAGTACAATGGAAACAAGAAGAATATTGCAAGTCATACAGAAATGAATTGACTTTTTTTCAGTTCCATAGACCAGGTTACCCTATGCCACCAAACTCTGCTGCTGTATACACAGCTCCTCTGGAAGGCACTAGAAGATTTTATTTGGAAAATCTTCAGAGGTAACTCTACGTATGGCATACATTTAACTTGTACGGTCCATAAAACCTGTATTTATGCAAAGGAGGTGGTTTATGAAAACTTGTATTAAATACAAAATATAGCCGTTCTTTGTAAACACTGAGTTTTCTTGAGCCCTAAGAACTGGGAACAATCTGAGCCCAGCCATATAGGCTTCTAATTTTTATCCAGCTAAACACAGAAAATCATTCCTGGAGATGAATTCAACCAGAAGTAAACTTCTGTTTTCAGGGAAAAGTATCAAATGCCTCTAATTGGGTTAAAGCTTCTCAAACACATTTTCAGAGGTGACAGAGACACTTAGCAGTTGAAGGGAAAAGCTACCACAGTGATTCAGGAGCCTAAAACATCATTATCTGAAGAGTCTTCAAGACCTAAAAACATAATAATAATGTTGCAACTAGTCAGCAATTAGAAAGCAGCAGGCAGCAACAGCTGTCTTACTTTCTAAGATTAAGGTAGCCAGCCTTCTGGATGAGATTTCTATTGATAGCAGGTGAAGTTACATCAGAGTCTGGGGTGTAAACAGACTCATTAACTGAAATTAAGTCCTGCTGGGATATCCTCATTTTTTCAGCTTCGGCATCCAACTCTCCCTGTATGCTGAAAAACAAAATAAAACAAATTCAGAGCCACCATTAGTCAGTTCATAGCAGGATATACATAACACTCGCAACTCAACATGAAAAAAAATCAGATTTGAGATTATATGTGAATCCAATTAAGTATATAAAGTGTTTGAGTAAAATCTCCTACCGGTTGGGAGAGTAATGAATGCAAAGATGAAGTTTATTTATAGATGAGATTTTATGGGAAACGTAATGTAAGGCGAGGTCAAGGTGGCAACTGGGAGCAACAAGCAGAGATTTACCAAGGGTAAATCACGCCTGACCATCCTGATTGCCTGCTGTAATGCAGTGTCTAGCCTGATGGGTGATGGGAGGAGATCAGTAGTTGTTGTTTCACTTGTCATCGATAGCAAGACCTTTCACGTGGCATCCATAGTGTCCCCACAGCCAAACTGTGGAAATAAGAACTCAAGAAGTGGACTACAAGATGGGTAGGAAATGTGGCTGAGTTGTAGAAAAGATTAAAGGGTTACGATACAAAGCCTAGCTCATACTTGGCTATTAGTGGTGTTTCTTTTGGGTCAATACTGAGGCCTACGAGTTTACAGTCTTTAAGGAGAACTGGACAACGGGACAAACTGTACTCAGCAAGCATGCAGATGTCACCAAACTGGAAAGACTAGCTGATACGCCAGAGTGCAGGCTGCAGTTCACAGTGGCCTTGACAAGCTGCCCAGTGGGCAAACAAGAAAGTCATGAAGTTCAGCAAAGGCGAAGTCCTCTCTGGGATGGAGAAACCCCATGCAACAGTAAACGCCAGGAGGCATCTGGTTAGAAAGGTTTCAGCAAAGGACTGAAGGTTCTGCAGCAGCAGAACCATGCTGTGGTTCTTGATGTGTCAGACAGCACCATGCTCTTGCGGTAAAAAAAAAAAAAAGCCAGCTACATCCTGGGCTGCATGAGCAATAGCACAGTTAGCAGCTCACAGAAGTCATAACTCCCACCTATCCAGTGGTTTGTGAGACTCCAGTAGGACACTGTCTAGTTTTGGTGCCCCGGCACATGAAAGCCAGAAGCAAATTAGAACAAACCAAGGAAGCCAGGAAAGTAGAGCACATGCTATGAGAAGAAGCAGTAGAACTTTTTCAGCCTCGTGAAATGAAGGCGAAGAGGAGCTCCTACCACTAGCTTAATAACCAGAGGGAGAGAATAGAGCAGATGGAGCCAGATGGATGGAAGCAGATGGAACCAGCCCTTCTTGGAGGTGTGCAGTGATAGAGGAAAGACAATGGACACAAGCTGTAGCAAGACACTGCATGTGTAAGTGTGTGATAGAGAGAAACTCAGAATTCAACGGGACACAGCACTGAGCCAATCCTGCTCTCTGCAGGTGACTGGATGAGATCACCTCTCAAGGTCCACACTGCAGCAGCTGTCCTTTGTCTTCCAGAGAAACGATATCAGTAAATGTTTGATTTCTTCATTAACTTTACCAAAACTGAGGAGTTATTATCATAGAATCACTGAAATTGAGGGGGTGGAAGGGACCTGTGGAGATTGTCTAGTCCATCCCCACTGCTAAAGGAGGTTCCCTAGAATAGGTACCTAGGATATTAGGAAAACTTATGGGGTGGGAAGATACGAGTATATTTCATTGCTCACCTTAGGAGGTATTTACCACCGGGCACCTATGCTTTAAGCATCTTTTATCCCTACTTTCTGCCCTTTTGGAGTACGTGCCTGTATTTCTTAAAAACAAAACTGCCCCAGCATCTTCAGAGTTCCTGAGACTGGAACCCTCTTCCTAAGGCCCACCTTTCTTATCTTCAAGATAGAAAGGTATGAAAGCCTGACAGTTCTATAAATATACATATTTGTGGCAGTTAGACCAAATGGTTACTGAGATTATTTCAATAGTTTATCCTTTCTAAGGTGTTTTGACACTGCTAGCAGTATTTACTATATAGATTAATATACTTCTAAATATAGTCAGTTTCACAGTCAGCTTAAACAGATGCAAGACTACATCAGTGCTGAAATTCTGCAGCTGCACAGTGGCTCTCCGCAGCTTGTTCCAAAGGAAAACAAACCTAACAAAAAGCTTTCAGCTTGATTAGCAAGCAGAGCTGACTCACTGAGGCCTTGCGATCCCCAGCACTAAAGGAGGAAAGGAGTGGGCAGCACGTTTTTCAGTGGCTGCACAACCTTTAATAATGAAACCACGTCCTGTGTCAGTAAGTGCTTAGCTGCACAATGTCATTCAGAACTCTGCGAGCTTCTCTTTGGGGTTTTCCAAAGACGTCACACAACCGCACCAGTTACATCCGAGTTGCCCTTTCCAGCTTTGCTGCATGACAGAAAAACATCAAAACCAGACCAATAAAGCAGTCTCTTTTTGCTTCCATTCAGTGTTGTGTCCTGTCCAGAACACAAACACGCCAGAGTTTTCAACAAGTGCTTATTCTACCGTGACGATCCAGGGGTAAGATCCTCCCTGTGCCTGTAAGACCCAGGCAGTGTGCCTACCCTTAACAAAGGGCACCGCTTCAAGGGAGCTGAAAGTCTGTCCTCCGAATATTACAAACACTATGTAGGCTGTAGAGGAACTCGTCTGAGAATTGAGCACGGAAAGACATATAAATAAGCATGAAGTTATAGGAAATACAAACTTATTTAGAGAAAGACGATCTGCTACACAGGGAGATTACTTATAGCACTGTTCTCAAATTAACAAGTATGCATTATTTAAAATGCCACCAAGTCAGAATCAGTAATGATTTGGATATACTCCAGTATGAAATGTACGAAGCTATAAAGCAAAGGGTTCAGTTTAGTGTTCCTGCTGATTTTAAATAAACGACGAGTGTTCTCTCTAACGTGATTACATTTTAAATGTAAAGTTTACAGCATTAACAAGGACTTAATTATAAAGAGAATGTCAATCTTCACTACAAACGGAGGAGGACAAAGAGGGGGAACAAAGGAAAAATGATCTCAAAAGTAGAAGCACAAAAGTGGGGCAGTTTATTGAAATAGGTACTTAAACAAAGCAGGCTGAACTCAGTGAACAAGACACAGCCTACACTGGATGTGATAAGTACTGTCTCCAGGCAAGGAGCTTTAATTACCTTGTGTAGCTACAACATCAAACACTACGGGTCCTAAATCCTTATTTGGAAGGTTGCTGTAATAATAATCCATTATTATTATTGCTACAGAAGAGCCAGCAAGTAGAAATACCTCTAATTCAGAATGCACTTTCACTTTATCATATTAATTCTATTCATTCATTTCAAGCCCAAATGTCACGCTTTTGTGTTCACGAAGAGACACTGTGGTGTAAGAAAGCATTTGAACACTTTCCTGGCTACACTGTAAAAATACTCCACAGTGCACTGACAGTACTTTCCTTCATGTGCACAAACATCCCCCGCCCTTTCCACCTGCTGCTGTACCAAAGCACGTTCAGCAGTGCAATACGAGCATGGAAGCACTTTCCTGTGTAAGAAACACTGGCACTGTCTATTATGTGTGAAAGGTTGCAGTACTATTACTCAGAATTCAAAAGAAAGAGAAAAAGAAACAAAAGTATTACATCACCTTTGAACCATGTCTGAAACAGATGTCAAAAAGCTGTCCAATCTTTTGGAAAACATCTCTGCTCCTTTCTTAAAAAAGTTGATCTGAAAAATAGAAAGAAGGGACACTGGGAGTCATCTCGGTTCTGGCAGCCAAATAACAGACTGTGGGGACCATGCTAACGCTGACCCCGTTATGACTTTGTTGCTTCGGGCTGGCAATCAAATAATGGTTAAATCAACTGTGTTGCCTTTCTTTGTCCTTTTCTCTTTTGCACCTTTCCATCCTCTCATATGCCCTTTTACACACATAAGGTGTTGGCTGCTGACACGTATGTTTCCAATGAGCAGCCTTCTCCCACACTGGCACCATGCAGAATTGGGTCTGTGGTGTTACAAGGCACTGCATGCAATGTCACCTTATCAACAGGAATGGGACATGAATCATCTGTTAGATTTAGTGGACCAACCTGGAAATGTATAAAGCCAGTCAGGAAAATGATGAAGCGTAGCTGCGCTAGCACACATCTCCAGAGCAATCCGTTCTACAGTTTTACCACGGATTTTGTTCTACTGAAGGAGCTAAAAAAAGCCACAAAGGCCAAAGCGTGCTTTCTAGTGAAGAAGCTGCATTCACTTTGCTGGTATGGTTCAGTCAGCATGCAACAGCGCTGCGTGTTACACAGTTCCATGCAGACTTTATCTTGGATTCCTGCTCTGGGGCACACTAGGAACACAGACATGTGCGTGTGCACAATTAATTAGTCTTATCAAAAACATTTAGCAAGCTACGCTAGAAAGAAATGCAGAAACTTCAAAACAGTTATTTGCTGGTAAGCAGTTTATTTAACACAGTACTACTCGTGATTCCACTCATTTTCCCTAATTCTGGGTCATAGGATTCCTCTTAGCTACATCTCAGATTTCTGCAACTACATTCTTGGCCACAGACTCCCTTTACAAAGGAGAGAAAGCAGACTCTCTTCAAGAACGCTTCACCTATTTATTTCAGAAGCCTAGTGCAGGAGGGAAGAACACTGCATTCAACTGACAATAATGACAGACTGGCGTGTCCAGTTTAGACTCTGATGACTGTTTTCAATCAAATAAATCCTGTACATTAGCCACCACTTCCTCTAAAAATTCCTTATGTCCTGCTCCTTCTTTGGAAATGTGAAGTACTAGCCAAACATTTTGAGTAATTAATAAAGAAAATATAGAGTTTAAAAGTTGAAGGGTGATTCTCAGTGTTAAAACATCAACATAAACCGGCTCCTGGCTATTCTGCCATTCCCATGACAACCTGAGACCTTCCTGCACGAAGCACTGAGATACGGCAGTTTTGCCAGATAGAAGAAGTTGTTTGGCTTCCATAACAGGGAAACTGGTGCAGTTCTTTTGCTCAGGATACATAATTATAAGACAAAGGAGCAGTATGAACTCCCGCGGTGGGAAAAGTGACTGAATTCTCATTAAATACCTATTTTATACAGAGCACATTATCAGCAAAAAACACAGGACAATGGATATGATGATCCACAGTGCCACCTCCAACAGACCATTGCACCCATTTTTATTATTTTCACAGCCCAGCTCTGACTTTTCCCTGTGCGTTGTTTCATCAGTTTCAAAGCACAACAGACACTTAAAATGGGCCAGTAATGAGAATCAAGTGCTGTGAAAGCACGAAGTTTTATTAATCCTCCTAAAATCCTGGAGAGTTAAATTAACAGTATTGCTACCTCATCTCACAGATTTGAGAAATGTGTGCTCAGCCATCACATCAACTTGCTGGCAGAATGAAGATCAGACACAGGATTTCCCAGCCTTATGCTGAATCCACCCTACTGTTCTGTTCTTCTAGTTCTCCAGTGCATGCTCTGTTCCTTGTGGTGCACACTCCTCATCAGTATGCTGAGCATTATGTGCCGGGAGGGAAAGTGCTACATGGGAGAGTTTGTGCAGACAAGAGTAAACAGGAGAAGTAAATGCTGTTGTAATGAAAACTTAGCTGTGAAAGAATTAACCCCAGGCTGATTTTACATACAAGTGTACAGCACTTGTCAGTTCTCATAAATCCATCAGTACAGAGCTACAATGTTTTACTTTCCCCAGGGAGAGGCCTAGCCGTAGTTTTTCTGTCCATACCTGTCCTCGTGTATATCCTAGCATAGGTTCCATCATTGCCACTCTCTTCCTGTATTGCAGAGCATTCAGGGCACAGTAATATTGCAGAGATGAAAGATGCTGCTTTCTCCTTGCATTTGCCACTTCTTTTGCCACTTCTGCCTTATGCTAAATAAAAATTGGTGAGTAGGTTGACAAATTGTTACCGTGCACATGAATACATTTACTGATTATTTTCAAGTTATCTTTAGACAAGGGTCATTACAGAACTTCTACTCATTAACACGAAAGATGAGAAACTAACAAAGGAAATCCCAAACCCAAATAAACTTCAAGCCCTGCTCTGTAAAGATACTTAAGCATTTGGGCAGTCTCTGCGATTATAAACTACAAAACTACCACAAGTAATATTCTGGATCTGATCTCAGTGCAAGAGATTTGTTTGCAGCTGAGATCACAACACAAGCCTCCAAGCGCAGAACACAGAGATGAATAATTCATAATGTGCTGTACCACATTCTGTTCTGCAATGCACGCCCTTTGGAGGACCATCCTGTAGAACTGAGGCACTCTCGGCACAGGGCCACCACACATTTCTGGCATACAGACGTGTTATTTCAGAATAGTGGTCCAGTGGGCAAGGAAGAAGAAACACAGAGCAATCCCACCATCACAGTTTGGTGTGCTGTAAGTGACAACTTACAGGCAGATGTGGAACAACGGAGTGCTTTATAAATAGCAGACACAAGGCTTCAAGACACGCTTTGCAATGAATTGTACCCAGTGATACAGCATCACCACATCAGCTGTAAAACAGTAGCCCTATACAAGTCTATTTACAGCCATCTGGCTATTTGCCTCCATCTGAAGAGATCCCCTGGACAGTAAGGGCTCTAGTTCAGCAACGCTTGCCTAGCTTGGAGAAACAGGTATAACTGCTGAATTCGTGTCTAGAAGCTTTGTGTCTGCTTAGAAACTAGATCACCAGTACTCCTGAGCTACTGTGAATTTAACTGATGAACTCTCCAAAGGTCATAAGCTTACATAAGGATTAGCTACAACGATGAAGACAGAATGGCTGATGAAAACTTTTCCTTTTCCCTTTCACGTTCTTTACCTTTTCATTTTCTTTCCTTTTCGGTAACCTGCTATACTTTGCCATGGACACGTCATGTTCTGTAGACAAGGAATATTATTTTTTTAGAAATGTGATGTGTGTGTGCGTAGATTAAAAATGTCTTCTGTGATATAACAGGTGCACATCATTAGAAACAAACAAAACCAGGAAACATACCAGTGCTAGCAAGGCCAAAAAGATCCTTCAACGTGCTTACTTCTGAAAAACAGAAATCGAATATTCAAAGTAAAAACTGCTGGAAACACTTGGTTCAACTGAGACCACTGATGGCACGCTTAAGGCTTGTCATTCCAATCCTTTCAAAGCAGCATGTCATGCCTGTCTTCAAAATTATATCATACCAGATCAGTTGCAAGAGAAACAAACAGGCAGACAGGAAAATAAGAGTTGAGTTGGTTTACTTGACTGAGCAAGTTATCACTGTGAAAAAGATTCATTATCTGTCAGTGTAGTTTACCCAAAGAAGCACCATTCCATTACGCTTGCTATCACAAAAAGCCCACGTCCATCAGCAGTTCCAAACATCCTGACAAAGTTTATGTACATGTGATCTAAGCCCCTTTCATGTACGTAATCTCCATCAACATGAAGCTTTTTTTCTGCTATTCTCTGTGAAAAGAAATAGTTATCCAATACATCTGATTGGCAGATTATTTGTAACAATCTATTCATAAATCAGCTTCATGCCAACTTTTTCTTCCCAGAACACTTCCACAAGATTCCAATGTAAAAAGACAGAAAACCCTTCCAGGTGTGACTAACTTGCACCTAAAGGTTTCTACAATATTCAATACATAACAAGATCAGAAGTAAAAAAAAACCCCACAGTTCATCTTCTCTGTTTCCACATTTAATCCTATGATGAAATTTCAACACAGTCAGTCCCATAATAAGAATGTTGCTGTACAGATTGTGAAAAGCAGTGGCCGGGATGGACAGGTAGCATGAATAAGATTTTGACACCTAGGGAAGCTAAATAAACTTTCATTTTTTCGTATGAAGCAGCTGAGGATTTCGTTTCTGTCTTTTCTGGCTCCTTTTATGAACAAGGAACAAAATCCCTACAGACGGGAACAGATTCACTGCATCAGTGAGGCCACATTAAGGTGTTAAAGCCGTTACAGAGCCAAAATCTTACCATCTAAATACTGCTACATATTTTTGACACTGTACTGCGAACAACATATCCATTTTTATAACCACCTCGATGTCTCCGCAGTTTCAAATGAGATGCTATGGTATAAGAAACCTAAACTGCTCACTGTTTTGCTGCAAGGTTCTGGTTGTTTTTCTGTCTCCCATACCACCATGTCTTTAAGAAGTATATAAGCAGGAGAGTAAATTTAGCATGAGAAAGAGTTCTTGTTTTATTTTTTATTTTTTAAATTCTGCAGTAAGAACTGACGTTCCTGCTGCACGAGTAGGTTAGAGTGTCCTTGATCTTGACCTTGGGGCAATAACATGTGTGTGTGGTGAAACTGCACTGTTTACGTCTGAGTGAAAGCATGTGTCTGTCAATGAAATTCTACAGCAGGGAAAAAACAAAAAAAAAAAACAACAAAAACTCCCACAACTTTAGTGTGAATTACCAGAAGAACAAATTATTATATGGGACTGTGCCTCAGCTTATTAAAAAATAAGCAGAAGGAACACCAAGAGGAAAAATTAAAATTTACAATAAAACTTACCTGTGAGATCCTTCTCCCGGAATTGTATTATTGGGAGAATCATTGTATCTGCAAGCTGTTTTGCCAATTCAGAATGAAGAATATTGAGCTAAAACAGAGAACAGAGGAATGCTCTAAGACACGATGCAATTAAAAGGAATAACACACACTGCCTGTTGCTGAACTCCCTGTAACCAGCGTTGATAAAGGCTATAAGGCACATCAGTTAACTTGAATCCCAAGCAATAAAAAGTTCTTAGCAAACCCTTCATCAAGAAAAATTATGTAAGGTCTTCTGGTGGGTTTATATTTCCACCGTTTGGGATGAGAAATATCACAGCAAGACTGCCAGATGTCCCTACTCTTCACAGAACTACAGAACTGTTTAGTTTGGGAGGGATCTCTTGATGCCATCTACTCAAACTACCTGGCCCAAGTAGGGTCAGCTAGAGTAGGCTGCCTAGGCCCACATCCACTCAGGTTTAGAGTGACTTCACAGATGAACACCTCTGCACTCTTAATCACTCTGGCCTCACCCAAGCCTTCTCCAAGGCTTATTAAAAATCCATGAGCAGCAAGCATCAAGCGGTCCATTCAAATTCTGCTGTTGGGCCTTTATATCGGTCCCTTTGGAAATTCATGTGAAACAAACACGCCACCTAAAAAAATCAAGTGCTGATCAAGTTAGCAGAAAAGGGACACTGATGGCTACAGATCAGTACTTCAGTGCTTAAAGCACAATTCTGAGAGACAGGTGGGGGTTTTGCCCCAGGTTAATTCCTGCCTAGTGTTTCTAGGGATCCAAGAACTTTCCAGTTCCCACATACTGCATTAGGGCAGTTCACCATTAATTCTAGTCATTAACCAAGTAAGACTTCATGTGTAATCTGCCTTCACTGACCAGTTTTTGTTAGTGTCTACAGCACAGAGTTACAGTTCCACTTCTGTGATTACAACCTCCTTCCATTCACGAGGACTGCCCAGGACACAATCACAATAAGGGGCACTACCCAACTTTCACAGCATTTTCCTATTCTTACTTTTGTGCGTCTCTAAAATTTGGCACGTGAAGACATATTTTAAAGCACATGTTTGACGTTGTTTAGGATGAAGGACAGGCTCTCGTGTCAGCAATGGCATGCTGAATCTTAAACGGGTTGTGGCAATAATCAGTCACACTGCTAGAGTGCCTAATATTACATACAGGGATTTTGCCGTACACTGACATGATAATCCCTGCACTTGCTCACGGTATCATTCTGAAGGCCTCCAGGAAGGATTACAAATGAAAGGATCAAGTCAGCTTCTCTCTGTTGACAATACAGAACTAAATGAGGGCAACTCAACACCTGTAGACAGGACAACTGGAACAAAGTCATAGGGGCTAGCTAACACACACAAAAGGAGGCTGAGGAATGGAGAAGGTTTTTGTGAGGGAAAATGTGACCGAAAGAACTGAGCAGCAAGGTTCTCCGGTTTCAGCCCACAAAGGGAACAGTTCTCTTGTATATGGGAAGGAGAACATTCTAGTTTTGAACTACTCATACTTCACAAAGACAAGTACAAGGCTTGTAACAGTAAATGCTCCTTTCAGCTGTCTCCTGAGAGCACACGTGCAGCAGGAGAAGGCTAAGGGCAAATTTAACCTTTGGGATTCTCCTCGTTGTATCACTAGAGTTATCCATGGGATGAGTGCAGCACCTAAAATTTTTAACTGTCCTGCATCCATCCATGGACTGTTCTGGCTCAAACTAAAGCATTTAAAGCTTGAAAATGTATGTGCCATTTTAAAATTGAATGAAATTAAAAAGGTTCCCAGTCCTTTTGAAACATGTCCTGCTTCAGACTCTTTTCAAATTCCCCTATTTAGTAAGTTGAGATTTGCTTTGAGTATTCTCACATGAGAGGAAGCCACAGATCCAGCTCTGGTGCTCTGCAGAGCTAAAGAAATCATTACTAAAGGACAGTACTACACTTTTTTCCACCTCTGTTTAAATGACTCTGTAAAACCCAGGCACAATCTAGCCTTCAGTGGGAAGGCTCAGAACCAAAAGGGCAAAGATCACAAGAAAAAACCCTCCAATATTCCAGTACCACTGCAATAATAGAATACTGGTAGTTCAAATTACCTCGTCCACAACTTTGGAAAAGTAATGAAGGGTGGATATCACTTCTTCATCTCCTTTTCCTAAGGCAAAATGCTGGAAATAGAAACGTGCCTTTGGTGAGTATCAACAAAGCTGACACAAGAAGTGTTTTACAACACAGGAAAAATGATTCCACAGTAAAATTAAATGAAAAAATAGTGACTCATAAATAACAGTTCTTTATACTCTGTTTCTCTTGTTTAAAATAAATAGATTTTAGGCAACATGCAATTAATGCTCATTAGGCTCTTTTTAAAGTTACAGCGATACAGAAGTGACCTAATTCTGTTGAACATCTTGGGGCATTTTGCAAAACTCTTCACATGAAATCAAGTAAATCCAATGGACTAAGCACTTTTGGAAAGAATGCTTTTTGTACCTGCAGGTGCTGAAGGGTAAAGCAAAGGCAAGACGTTGAACATACCTGCTTCTCGTAGGCAAGGAGCTGCTTCGAAAGCTGCTGCGTGGCAAGACACATTTCATTCTACAAACAAAAGTTACATATTAGTGGAAGTACTTGGAAGTCTTTAGCTCTGCTGTTAATACTATTTCATGACCGGCTCCTTGACCAAATCTGCAACTACTTACAGTAACACTTAGTTGTATATGAACAAACATCCCCAAAATGCCTGCGTAGAAAAACAATAATAATGACAAACTTCAGACATCATCAACACAGCTTATTTAAGTTTAACCTTTTTGAATAGAGGTGAAATTTGTTGGGACCTTTTTTCTGCCAAGATAGATTCAGAACAACATCAGACATGTTAGCTGTCATAACGGCCTAAGAATGTTTCATATTGGTTGATCATCTTTCCCCAAAATCTACAGGAATAAAGAGAACCAGTAGATGTGCCTTTACATAAGGTATTCCTGCTTAGGGAATGTACAATTTAAGTAAACTGCCTTAAGTTGATACAGGACTACAAAAGAGTGCATAATTCTGTATTCTTATGGCTACACGGCCCAGTGAAAGTATACACATCCTTAAGAGTGAGCGAAAGCAAGACTTGTAGGGAGGGTGTGAAAATTTGGCTTGAACTAGCTGGAAAAAAAAAAAGATAAGCGTTTGGATGTGTCAACTTTTAATTAATATATTCACAACACTAGAATATCAACTGCTGTTGCCCTGATTTGTTAGCAGTGACTTAAAACTGAAGAAGAAAAGGGGAGCGGGGGGGAAATGGGTTCTGCTTTAAACCTTGGCAGATCCTTCTCTTCCTTGGTAAAATACAAAACTCACCACTTTTCATTTTAAACTTTATCTGTTTGGAGGAGGAAATAGAATGTGTTAAGGTCACGGAGAGCTTGTAAAGCCCACGGCAATCTCTGAACTGCTTTAACAGCGTTATGTCGGGGCCGGTACACAAAACCATTAAAACTAGGGCAGAGTTTGTGTGTTCCCTCCCTGTGTCCCTCTGAGCAAGCAGTGTTAGCCATCTGGGCCAGAAATTCTGAAACAGCCTTTACTTTGGCCTCATGCCACCTCTGACATACTGCTGCTGTACACAGCTTGCTGTGCCTGCACCGCTGTCGCACGCCACCAGGGAGGGTCAATGCGGACAGCAGGGCTCGTCCCAAACATTCAGCTAGTCTTAGGTGTGCCCAAAAGCACAGAAAGAAAAAAAGAGGCATTGCCACAACCTAGGTAACAGCAGCTATATGTGAAGAGCTGCACTGTGAACCCTCAGCAGAAAAAGGATGAGCTAACTCTGACCTTCTCAAAACACCATGGTGGTAACGCTCAGAGGAGGCAGGAGATGTCAGAGCAGAGGCCTTCCAAGTCACAAACAAGGGCTCCGAGCTGGAGTTAATCTGGGTCCAACCTCGGATCACGTGCACCCCGTGACTATTCTCACCATTCTCACAATGATGGATTAGTCTTGTCTCTTGTCCCAGACCAATCGCTAGCGAGCACTACACTTTAATCAAGTAGTAACGCGCAGAACTCATGCAAGATGTGCAGGTTGGTTATACAGATTGTGAGGCTTTTAACATGAAAAGGATTTACACGACCACTTGGCACTTCAGTATTTCCAAAGCCTGTGGATGGAAAAGGATGTTGTGACTTGATAATAAGTTAACAAACGTCGTTAAGATCTCAGAGAAGGATGGGATTAAGCCTTAACTACCCATCCGCAGGCAGCACAACACCCGAGAGACTCTGCTACTTGCAGAGTGGGAGCTGGCTGGCAAGCAGGGACTTGATGACAGGAGGAGGATCTCTCCGTGTGGACTGATGACACGAAAAGGGTGTGCTTGTTTGCGTGCGTGTGGCTGGAGCCCAAAGATGAATTTAAGACTACAGAAAGCAGCAGAGGTTCCCAGGCCTGGGATCTTTGCCATGGATACAACCTCAAAGCCGAATAAGAACTGTAAGAACAGTAAGTCCTCGCAAAGCGACTGCAGTGCTCTGTGCTACTTTTGCAGCTGGATCGATGTCAGAAATCTTTTGAAATTATCTGAATTTAAAAATATGCTTCTTTTTTCCCTATTTTTTTTTTCTCCACAGAAAGTTGGGCCGACTTTGGGACAACCATCCCACATATTATTCTGCCACATATTACTTCTGCCCCACTGATGCCAGCAGGACGCATTTCTGATGGTTCTTACTGGATTGGTTCTTTGTGTCAAAACACCACCAACCTTTTACTCAATCCTGTCCACGCGGAGGAGTTAATCCCAGCTCCTGCCTCCCTCTTCCCAACCCCTGCCAGACTTTGCAGAGGTGCTTTCATCACGTCACACACGCAGCACAAACCCTCGTAAAACAATGCATATTAAGCCAGTGAATGAAACGCAGTCACATTGCATAAGGAACAGGAAGAAGGCAAACTGCTCTGCTGACCTAGTGGTAATACTGCGTTGCTAAACACATTAATCTGGGAAAGTTTGGTTAATCCTCCTCCATTTGTTCCTAATCAGCCTCCTCCTCCCCCCCGAATCCCACTACTAATCAGTCTCAAGACTTAAAAGCTATTTTCTGCATTGCTTCACTTGGCAGATCCACTGATTCCATGGAAATCATTTTAACAGGTTTCAACCTAGTTCCTAAACATTTTGCTACAGAATGCTGCAGCGTTCGCTTCCTTTATCCTGAAGTGACCGAAATTCAGCAGACCACAGCAGAAGAAAAGCTATTACCCAGTCCCAACTGCCTACTCAACATCTCTTTCACACTGAAATTTCAGAATTCACCAAGCATTGCTGGAGTGGGAGAGCTATTGACAAAGTAATACTTTCCGGCAGAAACATAACAGAGATCTCAACACAAATCCAGATATTCTACACGAAGGCAAAATTAATCAGTTCTGGGCCTCACAAATATATTAGTTTTCAGTTGTTTGTACACATCAGGAAAAACATCACTGCAGCCTTAGTGCAAAGAAGTACAGTAGAAGGAAAGAAGAAAGGTTTGGCACAAATAGGTACCAAGCAAACAGTTGTGACCACAGATCAAATCCTGTGCATTTTTGAATTTAAAAAACAACCCAAAAACCTCAGGTAGCATGCTATGGCAAACCCTAGGAATAGATTTTTCTAAGTTCACTAGCATCAGTTCACATCAGGAAGGTCATGGGAGTGGTGCCTTGAGCCTAGCATTAATCTAACACGTGTGAAAAACCAACAGATTAAACGCCATTCAGTTCAGTTCTCGGCTTACTTCAGTACTTCACCCTGCCTTCAAACAAGTCAGCTACAAAACTTCCAACTGTTGGTGTCTGATGTAGTGCCAGAGTAAAGGCATGTGTTTTTCTGGGCTGGTTCCACTTTATACATTACCACCTTTATTCACCAAGCTGTTAGTATCAGAAGAGAATGTAATTTTCTGTTACGCATCTGTAATAAATCTCTACGGCATTAACTATTTACCAGTGAGGCAGTCCGTCACTTTTCAGAATCTCTTTCTTGTATTTTCCCCAAATAAACTCAGAAAATCAATACATTCAAGTCAGACAACTGTCTATAGAGTGTCTTCTAGCAGACTTCAGATTTGAGGTCATGTAAAGGATTAGGCTGAGCTATAAATTAACTTCTAAAGACAGGGAGCTCTTCCATCACGTCTACTTCCAATCCCAATGTAATGAAGCTTTCTGCAAAGCTACTTTCCTACTCCAGCTAAGCTAGCATTTTTAAAATTCCGCAGGTAACCAGCACACAGAACTGCCAAACGCTTCTTCATGCAAGCAAGATAATGGAAAAGGTGTTTATTCATGCAGCCTGACTGTACGGAATGGAACAGAGTGATGTTTGGCTTACGTTTGGCTTAATGTCTGATAAATGAGAAAAAAAACAGCAAAGTGGTAGAAGGAGGAGGTACAGAAGGCAGTCGCAGCCCTCTCGTCCTTCTAGAAGTAGGGACCACATTTCCCTTCAAAACCATGCAGCACAGAAAGAACTGGGTCTTGATACGACTGTTTCATGCATCTCTGTCTCCACGTGCATGTTACCTTCCTACAAAATACAGTTCTCCTGCAAGCTGGTATATGTTACAGCCCTATACGTTTAGGTTTCCATATTAAATGGCTTGGAAACTTGAAGCCAAGCCTCACCAGCACACTCAGGCTGCCCAGCACGTTACAAGATCAGGCAAAAATACAGTTTTCTCTGCTGCTCAGTCACAGCATGGCATTCAGCCCTCACAAATATGAACGATTCAGCAAAGGATCATCTAACAGCTGGAAAAAAAGAGAGGCACTAGTCAAAACTCTGCAGCGAAACAGCAGAAGCAGCCACCATAGGATGTCTAGTTAATACGGAAAGAATCTCTTTCCAGGGTCCTGCCGGCAGGGCATCTACGTGTGATGCTTCCTTGTAGCACTCAGATCTCCAGATCCCACTTAGTGCAGTGCTGGCTTGCTTCCAAGCACGGTGTCAACTCCAACTTCATCACACGTATTAAATGCAACTCCCAGGGCTCTGTAAATACATTAGTTCTCGTGTGATAACGCTCTGTTTACCTGTCAGCAGCGTATGGTGAATAGACCTCACAGGGCAAACCCACAATGAATACGGACCAATAATAAAATACAAAGTATTTCACAGAAGTCCGTTCTGAGGGTAATTTTTTGTGTTTGTCTTATCTGACACTGTGTTGAAACTTCTGCGCCAGGCTGAACTGCTAACAAAGTTTATTGTTTCAAAAGATTTGCAAGGCAACACAACCTTTCCATCAGCCCTGGAATTAAAGCAATTAAAAGAAAGAAGTATGGGTGTTAACTCATTATTTTGGCAAGAACGAATTTAAGAATTCAGAACTCCTGGGGTTAGCTATGTGACATAACAAACCTCAAAATCCATACGAGTCCTAGAGAACTTGACACCATCTCCTGATTGCAGCCTGATATGTACTGATTTACAGTCAGCGTACGGGATGATGAAACAAGAAGCACTGCTGAAAAATGAAGTGTCATGAATTTGGGCAGAGAAATAACATTGTTAGGAAGCACTACTTCAACTAGCCCTGAACAGATACAAGTCATTCCACTACCCAGTGAAGTGGTGCACATAAACCAAGGCTCTTTCCTAACTGTTGTGAGTTTCCCTAAGGGTCTTGGCCACCAAGAGGCAGCCAGCCCCAGGGCACCTTGCCTTACCCACGTGACTGCCACCACAAGGCAACTGCTCACAGAGGCACTGACGCTGAACCCAATTCCTCCTCACAGTCCCCACGCTGTTCTCCCTTCTGGATATATTGCTAAAGGCAACGTGGGTTTATTTTGATTCCCTTTATGCCACCACTGTTTTCAGTATCTAGACAGATCTGTCAGAAATGATGAGATGAAACCTCTAAGGACAAAATACTACATCTTATGTTCCTCTCATTTGCTTAACCGTTTATTGCTTCTAATTGTCAGCAGAGACACAACAGTCTCCAGAGTTTTTAAATGGCATTTTGTTTCAACAAATGAAGATCACACGTTCCTGCAGTACAAAAACCAGAGAAGATGGCAAAGCTCTGACAATAACACACTATGGCAGCGGGAAGTCAGGAATGTGAGCTGCTCAACACCACCACCACGGAAGCCTCAGCATGCAACTTCAATAAGCAAAGTTTTGTAACAATCCCTGCCAGCTGCATCACCTACTGCTCAGGTGACACAGTGACCAGAACGGTCAGCACAACACTCACAGAAACAGGCAGCAGAAATGCCAGGTGCAGCACAGGGGTTTGCTTGCAAGGATGAAGAACTACAGGAACAAACCCTGTAAGGAGCATTTCTTCTGTACGACCATCCACGTGACGAACTACATCAGGGGTTCCATAGGAGAACAGAACTACAGCAGGACGCACAATAAGGTTTATTTGCAGAAGAGATAAAAAAATACTTCTCAATATTTACACACGTGGGCTTGCCAGACCTGAACCTCGCTCCTTGAGCACAGCTCACGCATTCGGTTCCCGTGACCTTCTTCTGAACACAGCAGTCACACACTGCACCTGATCTGCAGCTAAAATGAAGTTCTGCTGGAATACGTATCGTTCTGAAAAGGGAGATCCCCAGCACCTAGCAAAATTCTGGAGCTCTAAGGAAAAAACAATAGGGATTTAAAAAAAAAAAAAAAAAAAAAAAAAGGAGCTTTCAGAAAAGATTTCTGCTTTCCAAGCGTTTTTAAAAACCTCTGGGTAAGGATTCCTGTCTTTCTCACACTCCTTTCAAATGCGTTGACCCAAGCACTTAGAGCAGCTCTCGCTGTCAATTTGCAAACTTCCTGCGGCTCTGCACACAAAGCAGCGTTCTGGGACAAATATCAGCCTATATCCACATGGGTAATTAACAGCTTCCAGTTGGTACTGACAGCAAGTCCCCTGAGACCCTGCACTGCAGCCATTAAGAACCACCAACTATTGTTATTGGAACACAAGCTGTAGTGGTTTGAATTACACGGCAATCCAAGTTTTCATCACGAAGAAACACCAAAGGTCTAGAAAAAGCTGAAAATATGGCTGAGATAAATCTGGGAGATCTTAAAGTTCAGAGCGTAGTCAAAAAGAGAACAGGATTTACAATTTTAGAACTGTCGTAACTGTTTTCAGGGGGCACAGACTCCAATTTTTCAGTACAGTGGACGGGTACAACCCACTTCTGTTTTGTCTAACTGCCACAACTGTGATCGCAGTCATTTTTATGGCTGTGCAAGCAGAACTTTTATCACTGCTTCAGAGAAGGTCAGTCCCTGTGATAAGGAAGTAAGAGCAGGGAATGGCAGCGACTTTGCAAAGACAAAGCAGCTGGGAAAACAAAAAAAAGCAAATTCAGAATCTGTCTCCTCACTACTCTCAACTTCTACACTCTCTCTACTAAATCTCATTCCCTCTCAACCCTGAAGGGTGTTGGAAGCACTTCCTGACGGGCAGCTAGTGAGGCCCAGATACTGGGTCTCCTAACAACGGCAGCAGAAAAAAATTATTTTCTCTGAAGTTGCAATTAAGCAGAAAAGAAACATTACACACTGATATTTCTTAACCACCCACTCGTGCTTCGAGGCCAATTTGGTATCGCATTTCTCTTTCTGGGGCAACTGCAATCGTAACATTTTGTTGTAAAGGGTGTGCATCTCCAAAACTGAATGTGAATTCAATCTGAAAGCGTGTATTCTTTGGAAATATTCAGAAACATCTCCTTAAAAGGATATGCTGCCATTTGCAAAGCTCGGTAAAATTCGTCAGAAATCAGTGTTATCCTACACTGCACCAGCAATGTGCAATTAACCACAGCATATGGCTGAATTAATTATTCCCCTTAGTTTTTATTTCAAAGCCAGAATTTTATCCCAACTGTAGCATAATCTCACGCCAGAATTTCAAGACTTTTTAAAGCATATGTAGGGAAAAAAAGTTTCGGTTCCCTTTAACACTTACTTAATTAATATGACCTTCTTCTGCTCGCTTCTTACTGTAATGCCATTTTTTGCTACTACAGTTTTGGGTCCCAGGTACTCACACCCACAAAGAAGCCACAACACAAAATTCTCAAGGAATTAAATGGCGACATTGCTAGCACTAACTGCTAAGCCAGCAGGCTTGGTAAAATCTTTATCACAGGCTGCTAAGCCTGCATTTTCCTGTCAATGGTAGCGTAGAGAGCCCTCCTGTGCACCCCTATAAAGCTTGACTTTAAACAACAGTTGTGTGCCCCCCATCTCAAAATGGCATCAAATATCTGATGAAACATCTCAAGGCAGACATCTAATATTCATAAGCGATCAAGTATTTAGATCAAACTAAAGCAGGAGCTGTGCCGGAAGAAGTGGCCAAGTAGTAAAGCAAAGCACAGATGGGTAAATGCGCTGATATA
Organism: Numida meleagris; assembly: GCF_002078875.1. Lineage (NCBI taxonomy): Eukaryota > Metazoa > Chordata > Aves > Galliformes > Numididae > Numida > Numida meleagris. The sequence continues at coordinate 54,950,738 of NC_034409.1, read as the reverse complement.
ATGAGAAGACAGAGGAAATGTCGTAACAGCGGGGCAAAAGAAACGGAGAAGGATAAAAACTGAGATGGAAAGGAAAAGGCAAACAAAAGCAGACAAAGCATTTTTTTGTGAATCGTGGGCTAAAGTCACCACTTCCTAAAATGACATCTGAAAAAGGCAACAGCAGTGGATAGAGACACAGTCCACGAGCTGGACACTTAATAATCAAACCTTATTTACCCTCCGATTTCCTTCTTCCATTCGTTTCAATCTCACCTGCTCTTTGGTCTCAGATTTCCACCACCCAACAGGCCCACACTCTTAAACCTCAGTGAGACTTCCAAAACACCCATCACTGACTCATAGTGTTGATTTCATGCCTCCTCTTGAACCACTGGTGATATGTTTTATTACTTTCTAAGTATTCGAGCTGTACTTTAAGTCTGTGATTGCTCTGCATTTGCATAGGATCCAGGACATTAACGTGTGGTCTTCAAAGCTGGATTTTCAAGGTGTAAGTAGCTAGACCCTCAGCAGACTGCTCCTTCTTCCAAGTCATACCACCAGTCAGTCCAAAGAGCAACCCAGCAAGCAGACATATACCTGCTCCAGTTTTACAGCTGAATTATTATTGATGAGAATTAGGCACTGAGTCTCCCAGTAAATTCAAAGTACTGTTGTTCCCTTCATCCTTCCACATTCCTTGCTGCACTGGTTTAAGAAGAAGAAAAGCGGTGCTTCTTAAGAGTTCAGGTATGTCAACTACATAAATGCTTGCACGAGTCCCATGAGGTACTGGGTATGTCTCTAAAGACCCAGATATGGTACTTTGAAACATCTGTCCTATGCACACGGGAACCCCCAGCTTCAGTCACAATCACCCAGATTTATTTTATTTTTGGAAGCACTAGATATGAACGACAAGCTTTACTTTCAAAGGGATTCAGTCACCTAGGTTGTGTAAGTGCTTGAAAAAGTCTTCTTCTTCTGCTCCTGCTCTCCTATTTTTCACATGGACTACTTTAGGTACTCAAGCTCAGTATGACTCAAAGTGTACGCTCTCTCTGTAATCAATGGGCACAGAGTTTCTTTAAGATGGTGAGTCACAGCATCAAAGTTAGATGCCTATGGTCAATGTGAATATCTGTCGGTACATTGTGTTTACGTGCAAGCAAGCCATTTTGTAAAGGCTGGTCTTCTAATACCCTGTAAAGTAAGGACATACCACCGTATCTCTTCTCTGTACTGTATGGAGGCAGACAGAGCAGGTTAAGACTTTTTTTATACATACAACTTTCCCAGGTGATGAAGGACTGAACTATCAGAAGGAAAACACCCACAACTCTCTCTAAACCACAAGAGGTGCAGGTATTTGGCACCTTTCATGTAAACAACAGCATCAGAATAGCAACTTATCTTCTGCTGCACGTGAAACAAAAGAAAAACAAATGAAAAATTACCTGAGCGCCGTAGACTCGCTGCATTGCCTGAAGCAATTGGTTTGTATATTCAGTGAGGGTTCCTGCATCTTCCTCGAATACACTGAGCAAAGAGCGAGTCTTCAAAAAGAGAAAAAAAGCAAACAGTTTTAGTCTCAAGTGAAAATATTTAAGAGATTCATAAAGGACTCTGTAAGGAAGTGGTAGCAAAAAGACAGATTAGTCAGAAACAATCAGCCTCCCATCTTGAATAGCTCTGTTTATTCAGAATTTCAAAACAGGTAGAAATTAGCTCTTCTGTTAGGAATAGGTAAACTGAGGCAGTAGGAAGCAAAGTGATAGAAAAGCTACGGCCGACTCCTGACTCCCCGAGTCCAGCTCTAACTAATAGGCATTCCTTCCAACATAAGCAGGAATGTAAAAAATCCTGAATATCTGCCTGCTGACTACAGTAATCCAAACCACGTTAAGGACTCTGGGTCAAACACCAGTGCTTGCTCACTTTACTTCCCTAACATCAGACTGCATCACAAGCACTCCTTTCCATTAGGTAATTTACAGAGTATTATTTACTCTCAACTGTCTTGAGCAACTCTTAAAGGGCCACTGACAAAGCAAGGGGATGTAACCACACCAAACAACCGAGCACTCGCCTATGACAGCAAGCACACAAGTATACACACGTTCAGAGATACCCCCTACTTCCTTCATTCTGCCAGCTCAACCTTGGCAACAAATGGAAGGGAAAAAAAGAGCACAGCCACTAGTGTTATCTTAAAGACATGAATCCCCTTGGCTTGTTTTGGTGGAATCATCAGGAACTGTGAATTACGGTGCATCTGAGATGAGAAAGAAAAATATCTCAGAATAATACTGAGCTCCAGAATTTGCCAGATCAACACAATACTGCAATGTCACTGAATGTGACAGAGCCCCTTTAACAAAGTCACAATCCATCCTTAGTCTTAACCTCGGTAAATCCAATGAGTTTGATGTTAACTGGCAATGTCTTCCCATCTGCACAGCTAATTTATACTACTTCAATTAGACTCATCTGCTCACCTGAGGGGCACCCATAAACTCCAGTACTTTAACACTAACAGAGTGAGCACTTTATCCATCCTCCTGTTACAGGAGCCTTTTAATGACTGAAGTAACCAGGTGCAAACGTGATAAACTTATTTTAGAGTCTTAACACAGTTTTAAGTAGCTCCACTATTTTAACAAGAGGTACTTCCCCAAGGCACTTATTTTTTGCAAATCTGTCAAGATTTTGTTGGTCTGGAAAAACTCAAAATCAGCATACTTCAAGAACTTTGGCCTAAATGTTCTCTCTTCCCTACAGGGACAGTGGTATGATTCTGAGAGTTTTCAGTACTAAATTATTATTTCAGTAATTGAAAACATACTGCTTATGAAATATATCTGCTTTTAAAATTTTCATCTTCAATGATGTGTTAATTAAAATAAGCAAAACTAACACCATCAAGCTATCCCCTAGCTATACTGTGCTTATCTTCCCTGCTATATATTAGAAAAGCAGATGAATTCCTCAGGGTCTAAGGATGGTAAAAAATAAATAAATCTGGGGAAAGTAAAAATGATACAGCTTGACATATAATGTTAATCAAGGCCAATCTCAAGCTAAGACTGAAAAATTAAAACGCAGTTGCCTGAATCATAGAATCGCAGAATGGTTTGGGTTGGAAGGAACCATTAAGATCATCTAGTTCCAACCCCCCTGCTATATGAATGAGAATACATACGATGTTTCCGCATCCTGAAAAAGGTTTACAAACCAAACTGTTATTCAGATTCCTAAATCTTACTGAATTTTTGCACATTCAGTTTTTCAGATGTCGAAATATGGGTAAAGTAGCACTGGGAAAGCATTTCTGAAAGTCTTGGTCTCAGTTATTGGAATTTTGATCAAACATAATAAAAACAATACATTATTAAGTATGCTTGGAAGATGTGCTTGGAAATTTTCATATTGAAGAACACTTAGATTACTGCAACAAAATTCCAGCGTATGCAGTTTTTGTTGTCGCTGTTTTGACAAGTTCTGGAATAGCAGACACTGCTGCTGAAATCAAGCAGTAATCCAAGTATAAGCTAACATTTTTGGAGGCCCCATTAATAGCATCATCATCTTGGCTGCTGGAAACACAGGAAAAAAAAATCTACCTTCACATAAGTATTTCCCTTGGTTTTAGCATGGCAGCTTAAGTAAATTTTCCTTCTACGTTGTGACCAAGCAGTTCAAAATTAAGCCATTTCTTAAGGCCATTTTCAGTCAGCACTTGGAGACAAATCAGGACAAAATGTATTGTTGAGGGAAAGAAAATCAAGTTTCGGAAAACTGATGAAGAAATAACAATGGTCTAATATTCTGCCTTCCACATAATTTACATACCTCATGTACTTTCTAAAAAGTGAGGTTATGTCCTCATTTTATCACCCCTCTGTCAGTGACTGCACGAGGCTGAAGAGAATCAGGTCACTTTATGCAGAAGTATGATCACATAAGCTGCTACACTGCAAGCTCTGGGGGACAGAGACTGTCTGCTTCTGTTTTGCAGTACGCACCTCACAGAGGAACCCAATAGGGCTGTGAGTGTAAAGACCACCACTCAAGAAAAAAAACTAATAAAAGTGGGGGAAAAAAATGATCCATTTCCCTGTATGAAAAATTAAATTTTAGCAGCACTGGTCCATGGCACAAAGTTAAACAATGCCCGTCTCTCCCAAAGTTGCAGAACTTGAACAAAATGTGATGACCAACCGAAGCCAAAACAACCTGCAAACAGCCAGGTTTATGCACAGCCCAGTATTTCCAGTAATTGGAAAGGATCTGTTAACAGCCTTCATGTCGGAAGAAAGACTAAGACCTCCAAATTCAAGTCAGTGCTTTGTTCAGCTGCCTTCAGTCAGTGTTACATTTTTAATCATCGAAGGAAGCGTTGACTGAAGAGGAAAATGAGTTCACCTATCCTGTGTGTCAAGTTCTTCAGCTCCAGAATGCACTGGGGAGGTTACTACTAAAAACATTAATAACCGCTCATAATAAATCTAGTACACTTTGATACAGAGTGGGACATTGTACAGTTCAGGTCAGAAGGAACACTGGAGGCCAGCGGGCATCAGGCTCCTTAAGACTTTACCCAGTTGAGTTTTGAAAATACCCAAGCTTTGAGATTCCACGGCAGATTAAATATTTGACAAAAATCATTCTTATTGGGATGAGATTTAATGAAATCACAGAAAAAGGGGTTAGGAAGAAGTGATCGAGATGAGCCCTTAGGCTCATTAACTCCTGACAGGTGCAAGTCCAATCTTTCCTTCAAACTGACTCATGACAGACTCTGTAACATCTTTCAGCCATCTGTTCCACAGTTTACCTATTGATTCCTCCTCCTGGTCCACCAGTAGATGAGTTTGAGTTACAATAGGGGGATACTTGGGAGCAGCACCCATACAGACCCACCCTGCCCTTCTTTCTTCTTCCCTGCTTCATCCACTACTTCTGCATCTCTGCCTGCTTTGCATTTCGACCTCAAGTGCACCTTCCCCACCCTTCTGAGAAATTTCCACTCTCCCTTTCCCCTTACTTCTTTCTTCCACCCCTCCTCCCACCCTCCCTTGCCAGCTCCCAAGGACTCACACCTCCCTGGAACGCCCACAGCCATCGCAACATGGCAACATCGCAACAAAACTCCGCTGCGGGTTTTCCACGGTGCTCAGGGGACACTTTTGCAGCGGAGAGTAGATGCCAGCATGGGTGGACAGAGCAAGCAGGGATTGGGAAGGAAAGGACGACAACTGCCCGGCCTCCTTTCCTGGCCCCATTAAGAATGGGGTCACCTTCAGTAGGATTCACCTCACTCATCCCCGAGGGAAGCCCCCGTATGTGATGTGCGGCCCTTGGGGCCCTCCACAAGGAGTGGAGGAGTGCAGCCACTGGCAGTGAGATCCACTAGCCTACTTCTGTTGCCCATGCTGGGGGCAGGTGACTGCCAGCGCTGCGTTCTTACCCTCACGGACCAGGAGGGAGTCAGGGCAACATGCCGTGCCCAAACACACCTCACCGCCAGCGTACCCAGGATGGGACAGCGTGAGGGAAAAGCCATGGAGGCAAGAACAGGCGTCGCTCCCTGACCTGCCCACACCCAGCCGCTTCCCCAGAGCCTGCGAGACGCAGACATCACCTGTTTTTCCCTGACAGATGACCGTCAGGGAGCCAAAGCCTTCCCCCGACGCCACAGGGCTGCCACCAGCCGCCGAGCATCCCTGCTCCCCACCGGCACCCACGGGCTACGCCCCCGACCCACTTCGCCTTCCACCGGTCGGGAGCCGCCCCCCGGCCCCTGCCGTCCCGCTCTGCCCGCGGACAACCCTCTCCCCGCTCTGTCCCTGCTCCCCGCCATCTCCAGTACGTCCCACCGTCCCCGCACGGCTTCAGCCGCGTCCCCCGGCCCGGCTTGGCTCCCGCTACCTGCGGACTGTCCTGCAGAGCTTCTTCCAGGAGGAGCTTGTCGACGGCGGGCATCTTGGCGCTGCGGCGCAGCTGGAAGCAGGGTGCGGGGCGGGCGGGCCCCGGACTCGGCGGCGGCGTCCCTCCCCGCGGGGGCGGCTGAGGCTGTCCGTCCACGGGATGCGGGGCACGGCGGCTGGCTGCGCTGGCGGGGTCGGAGCCGCTCACTCCTCCCAGTTCCCGTCCGTGGGAGGAAGCGAGTCACGGGGCAGGGCTGGCAGGGGGTGGCTTCCTGCCGCCATTAACTCCTCGGGGGCCAGCGGGCTGAGTTGAGCGTCCGGCTGGAGCCCCCGGATGCCGTCCCTTCCCCTCCGCCTCAGCTGCCCTGCTCACTGCTCCGTGCCCCACGCAGCAAGAAGGGGATGTGGGTCCTTCCCTCAGCTGGGGGAGATGCACCGTGGCTGGGAGAGAGCAGGATTGCAATGGGAATGAGGAGAAGAGTGCATCTTCTGGCATATGTCTGTGGGGCTTGAGGTCCTCTGGCAGTCCCGGGCCCGCTGGGATGTCCTTGGGGTTTCCCCCTGTGCTCAGGCAGCATACTGACCCCATAGGCTCTGGGAAGCACCCTAAGTCCTGGGTGACTTTCTGGGTCAGGGCAGCATCTGGAGTACTGTGTCCAGGCTTGGGGCCCCCAACGCAAGAAGGATGCGGAGCTGTTGGAGCAGGTCCACAGCAGGGCCATGAAGATGCTCAGAGGACTGGGGCACCTCCTCTGTGATGAAACGCTGAAGGAGTTGGGCTTAATCAGCCTGGAGAAGAGAAGGCTGCGGGGAGACCTCTTTGCAGCCTTCCAGTACTTGAAGGAGGCTTATAAACAGGAGCAAGATTGATTTCTTAATATGGCCTGATAATGATAGGACCAGGGGGAATGGCTTTAAACTAAAAGAGGGGAGATTTAGGTTAGGTGTTAAGTGGAAATTATTTACTCAGAGGCTGGTGAGGCACTGGAATAGATTGTCCAGAGAAGTGGGTGCCCCTTTCCTGGAGCTGTTCTAGTGGGTGGCAACCCTGCAGGGGAGCAGAGCTCGATCTTTAAGGTGCTTTTGAACCTAAGCCACTCTATGATTCTATGGCTAAGCCAAGCATGCTTACAGGCAGTCCTCATCTGGGGTGTTTGCATTTCTTCTTATTTATGGACTACTCTGCAAGCAGAATTAGGGAATGTGGAGTGCCTCAGGCAGGTCACTTCCAGCTTGGCCATATCGCTACACTGAGGGTGTTGGAAAGGACAAGTTTTTATTTACTGATCATTTGTGTACAAAGCCATGGTTCTGTTACCAGCTTACTGCTGTCTTAAATGTGCTGGATAACATAAATGTTTGGACTTCAGATGTGTAGGTGATACCAAGTCTAGTATATTCAAAAGCGGTGGTCATTTGACCCATGGGTATTTCATTATCTTCACTTTTTTTGGAGAGTGGCCATCCCAAAGCCCACTGGTTTTAGATGCCTCAGTTTTCATAAAAGTCTTGAGTTCCTGAACTGAAAATCAATTAGAATAATTGAATCATTGAATATCCCAAGTTGGAAGGGACCCATAAGTATCATCAAGTCCAACTCCTCCATACTTGCCATCTGTAACCTTTCATTGTTCCACTGTGGATCAGGACAAAATTAGAGATAATCTAAAACAAAATCCCATTTAAAATAAACCCAAACATTTCTGGAGAGTTTAGGAAGAATTTTGCCTATTTAGCAGGTTATACAAACAAAAATATTGGCTGTAAAATGAGAAGTTATTCTTTTAGAAAAAATGCTCGCCTTCAGATAATTCATGTTGCTGATCTCCTTTGAAAGAAGAAAAACAGTTGAAAAAAAAATGCAATCTGAGTTGTAAAAGAATTCCAAACATTTAGCATTTGCTGTTTTGCCATTACAGTAAGTGCCTGCACTTTGCATCTAAATCCTGCTGGATTTTTCCACTTCTGTTATTCTTAAACAATAGTAAGCATTCTGTATGCCAATAAATATGACTGCTAATACAGCTCTTCTTGTTGGTTAAAATGCAGTCTTGGAAAAGTTTTACAGGTCAGCTGGATGATGGTTTTCTTTAATTCTGTAAGAAATGATCACTGAACCCTGCAATTGTGGCTAAGGTATTTCTGTGGGTCTGACATTGATTGGTATTAATTCTGAAGCTTGTGATAGGACCTTTAACCCAATGTGCCAAATCTGCCTCGGTATGACTCCACTCCAGCAGTCCTGAAGCTGGACTCCCTGTTCCAGCCCTTACAGCAAGAACAGCGTTCTCACGTTCAGTCTCCTTCTCCTGCCTGAATAAAGACACTGAGCAGTAATAGAAATCACTTGCTAGGACTGAATATATCAACTTTGATGGACAGTGTATATTTACATAATGAGAAAACAAAAATAGACATGGCTTTATAATGATAATGTTTCAGAGAATTTTAGAATGGTGCAAAGAGGTCAGAGTTTTTTTTGTGCATGTACAGAGTATGAAGCTAGGCATTAGACTTAGGAATCCGTGACCTCTTCTGAGCCAATTTTGTCAATCTGTATTAAAGTCTTATTTTTCTTTCTTTAAAGATTTTGAAAGCATTACTTAAAAATCACTGAGGAAGAGAAGTCTATGCTTTATGTATCTGTATCTGCTAAAGTAGCTCTAAGGCATTTTGGAATATTTTCCAAATATTTGTTACAATTATCCCCATTTCTCCCTGTTCCTTTCCACCCCCATGTCCTGAAATAGTTCAGCAACAGCTCTTGCCCATTAAGTTGTTCTTTCACCAGCAAGATCTAGGTATGGTTTGTGTTTTTATTTCACATCGTCTTCCTTCACAACAGCTCTCTTATCTTGTTCCTCTCAATGGCTTTGTTTAGTGTAAGGCTCAAGTGTGAAAGCCTGCTGTCATCTTTTCAAAATCAAGGACAGTTATTTCTAGAACAGGTCTTACTTAAAACAAAAAGCACTTCAATAACTACTGGAAGGTGACTAGCGAGTATCTTACTTTCTTCTTTGCCATTCCTTACAGGTCTATAAACTTTATCAATTTCTCATGTATAGTGGGCAACCTGATCTAGTGGGTAGCAGCCCTGCGCACAGCAGAGAGTTGGATCTGGATGGTCTCTAAGGTCCCTTCCAACCCCAGCCATTCTATGATTCCATGATTCTATGATAGTGATCAGAACATTTTTTATTACACTGCCTCAATGCAGTCCAGGTGCTTTTGAATAAAAGATAATATTCTGCCTATTAATCACTGGAATTATCTTTTCCTTGGATTACTATGAATTGAAATTAGTTTCCCGGGCAGCTTGTTTGATTAAGTCTCAGGAATTATTCTTCAGTCTTGATAACTCTAATGTTTTCCAAACAGCTAACATAATCCATAGTGCTACCACTGAAGATTTCAACTATTTATACCATCATAGCCATACTATGCAGAAATTAGGTACAGGCCAGCTGGCATGCATCAAGGCATGCTCCGGTGCCTGTACCAGTGCTGTATGCAGGCTGACTACTTCAGAGGTTGGTAGTTTTGAAGAAGAAATTTCTTAGCTATTCCTTGACATATTTCAGGTGAACATTGTACATACAGAAAGAGAATAAGGAAGCATTGGACAGAGTACCTAGAATCAGTCACCTGAGTGTACTATCTATTTTCAAAAACCTGTCACAGCATGAGCTGAGCTGGAAAACAGTTCCACTAAGCAGTCCAATGAATTTTTATGTGCCTATTCTGTAAGCCACAGATGACTTGATTAGGTTAAGATAAATGCCTCTTAGAATGTGAAGGCTTGAGGTGAAACTCCTGTAATGGCTAAAATGAAATGGATACACGCTGCTTATGAAACCAAGAAGACTTAATAACATCAAATAAAATCAATACATAATTGAGTGTTGAGGATGAAGTAATACATCGCATGAACTAATTGTACTGTTTCTAGGTAGACACGATAAAAAATGGCAGAAGCCTGAATGTTGCTCAGTGATTTCACAGGTGAGAAAAGGAAAGATTTTAAAGGCAAGAAGAAAATTTGAATTGATCTGTAAACTTTAGATTTGCCTGCTATATGTATCTCTTGGCAAAGTGACAAGAAAACTTACAACGTTAGTGTGAATTTGCAGAAATTAGTGCATCTTCAAACCTAAATTTGGGGTTTTGCGTGTGATAGTTTTGTCTGAGGCTGGTCAGAAATGTGTTTTGGTATCAAATACCCAGCTGCCCAGCCAGAGCTGGAAGCAGTAATGCTGAATCTGTGTGGTGCTACGCGTGAGTCAGTGAGCCCTGCCAACCTTAATTGACTGGTTTCGAAACAGGGCAGCTGTTCTGCATCCTTAGCATAATTTATTTCCAAATTTGATAATCCACCCAGAATTAATGGAGAGCTGACTATAATTATTTTTTTCCAGTTAGACTAGTTCCAGACCTAGTCACATTGTGTTGTGTTTTCTTTTTCATATGTTTCATTATAACTTTAAAGAACATATTGCATTATACTTCCTTTCTGGCTTCATACCTTGCACGTTACAAGAAATTTCTGAGCAGTAATGTGCTAGTCACATGTTTGCTAAGTCAGCTCAGTCTATTTATGCATTTAACACAGCGACAAAGAAACCTTTGAACTACAGATGACTTTTAGAGGTACAGCAATTTACCCTAAGTTGTGTAGTTGCCCTGAATAAATACAGAGGGTATATTATAGTTGTAATAAATCGCTTCAAATTAATTTTTTTTTGGAAATGAAGGATTTGAAATAAAGATAGTCTAATTACTCTCAGTGCCAGAAGCATCTGAAAACAATTTGTAACAGTATCTAAAGACATTGCTGGTTAGATTAATAATAGGGCATCTATTGCACATGAGAACTCCTGGACACTGAGAGAGCGTCTTGTGATTTTGGGTATGACCCGCAAGATAATACCAGGCTGAAATAAAATTCCATTGAAATTGTTAATTGCCATGCAACCAAGACCTCATGCTTTTTGTGTTAATGTAAAACACATGGCTTTGCTTATTTCCATTAAACACATTAGTAATATGCCAGAATGGAGATGTACAGATGTACTTGAGAGTGGCATGGATCAAATTAAAACCTCTTTGAAGGTGAAGGGTGTAACTGCCATACTTAATTTCATGTAATTTAAGTACAATTAAGTTCCCTTATGTAACCAGCTAGTTGAAACAACAGCAGCCTCCATCTAGATCCAGAATAAGAGTATGGTTGCAAAAACCCAAGCCTCTGATGCCAATGCCTGCTAGAGGTGTTTCCACCGCTATGCCCATGACTGCCTCCGCTGGTGTCCATATGGCTCTTTAGCTGGAGCCTGACTGCTGCGGCGTATCTGCTTTACCATTTTACATTTGCTTTCCAGGTAGGAGGAGCAAGCAGAGGATGGGCAGCTCATCGGTGGAGAGAAGTACTGAAATCCTTTCAGTTATTATTACCTTCTGCGTGCAGTTTTTGCAGCGCTTGAGCAGACACTACAGGCTCCTTTTACCTGTACTGCTCCCTAAAGTAGCATAGCAAACATCTCCCCTGTTTCAGGTGATAATCCAGTGCAGTTCGTGTATCTGAGGTAGAGAGAAAAATCTTGCTGTAAAATACAAGTAGCATGAAGAATAATAAGCATTTCATCAAATAAATGTGCCACGTGGTACAATTTTGTAGATTAAAGTAAGAGAGATGTAATGCCCGGTATATGATTATTTTATGAAATGTTAATGATTAATCTGTTTGCTGTAAGGGTTACTAGAGGCCCAAACACCGTGTTGCTAGTGCAGGTTGGCTCTGCAGGTAGGGCTGCCACCAGGGTGTCAGAGCAATCACTGACTCAGAGCCCTTCCTTGATCATCTTTAAATTACAACATGAGTGCAGACAGCACATGTAAATGCACCTAATGTTGTCACTGTGTCTGAAGCCAGCTTTTAGCCTTTTTTTTCTTCTTCGTCACGAGGCCATCCGAACCAACTAGGCCCTGCACTCTGTTTTGTTTTGAACAACAGAGTTGAAAAGTTCATGTTATCTAACTTGGATCTCTCAGTTTGATTCATCTTCCCTTGGCATCTCCCCTTCTGCTTAAACTGAAAAATCTGATTGACAGGAGATATCACTCAGACTTAGTCAAAGCTAATACTTTTAGCTTTACTGAAAGTTAGAAGTTAGCATATAAATATTAGAATGTATCGTAAGTGTGGACACTATCAGTAGTGCATTAGTGTGTCCCTTTCGAGCCTTCTTGCTTGCTTTTTGAGGTCTTCTTATTCTGTGTATGTAAACACTGTGATAATGAGGAGCTACAGGCTGCCCAGAGAGGTTTTGGAGTCTCCTCCTTGGAGACCTTCAGAAGCTGCCTGGATGTAGTCCTGGGTACCACCCGAGCTGGGTGTCCCTGCTTGAGCCAGGGTTAGGACAGATGGACCCAGAGGTTCCATGCTGTGGTTTTGTGGCATGGTGGTGCCACAGGGCATCATTTTGTGTTTGCAGAGAAAGAGCAGAAAAAACAGAGGATGAGACAGAAAGCAGTAAGGAAGCTCTAGGCAACGCCTGTATGGGCAGTGCTACCATGATCTGTTTATTTCCTGAAGGGGAGTGACTCCTCCAGGCAGGCTGCCAGGGCAGTGTCATGAACGTGGGTACACAAGCAAGTGCAGCCATACCAGGAGAAGGCACTGCTGCCCTCTGCCCAGGCAGAAGGTTTGGGCACCCCAACCTGGCGCAGCAGAAACCATCTCACCAAGCTCTGTGTTCTTCCAAAATGCTCAGAGGCTACCAGCTTCACTAGATCAGACTTCTCAATTGTTCTTCCTGTGATAGCCCTTCAGAAGCTCTTCAGCTGTATGGAGAAAGCAAAATAAATACTGGAAACCCTTTCCTCTCCTTTGGATGAGGAGAGGACCTGCTGGACCTGCTCTCAGAGTGTGTGCTGAGATGCTGCAGCATTGCTACCGGTAGCACGATTGTCACACTGGCATGCTGGTGGCCTCCTTTCCTGGCGGCCCGTCGGGAGTACAAGGGGAGCAGATGGCTGCATGATTACAGCAGAGGCTGCGAGCCACTTATTGCTACTACCTTTCATAGCCTTGTAGCTCTTGGGCTGTCTTGTCTGAGATGCATGGGTATGACACCATGGGTAAGAGTGTGGTTCCTGGGAGGGGTGGCAGCAGGGCCAGGCTGCTGCTGTTGCAGTAACTCTTCCTGTTGGCAAACCTCTCTCAGTGCACTCACTGAGTTTTTCCAGGGGAAAGGCCACAACGAGCAAGCTACAAGCAAGACAGATTACCCCACCAGGCCACGTGCAGCTTGCTGGCCATAATCAGTCTACCACACACTACTGCTTGAGCATCTTACACTAAGTCCTCACGAATCTGCCTTGCAGCTGAGAAGCTGCCCTTCCTTTTGCTTTCTACTGTATGATTTGTGCAACAAGCAGGAGTTTTGCAACACCTGTAACAATTCTTTGTGTTACCTGTGCGCTTGGCTACATAGATCCGATCCTACAAATATAGAAGTTTATATCTGGCTTGTCAAATTCTTTGAGATTAATCAGGCATATTAATGTTGGCCAGATCAGTAAATAGTTTTCCAGCTCTTTCAAATTCATTGCTTATCCTTGTTTTTCTTTCACTTTTTAAAACCAGAACATTTAGTTCAACGGTCACATAGAGTCATTATCTTTAAATACTCTCTAGACATAAGTGCTGACAAGATCCTAGGTCAGCAAGCATCTGTCTTTATGAAAATCGCGAAGCATGTGGACAACATGTACAGCAGACAGAGTCAATAGGATCTAATTATATTCATGAGGTTTTCTTAGAGGGGGACTCGTGATTCCTAATTAGTTTCTCACCCTCTGAAATCAAACTTGTATGAAATAGCAAAAACAATAAAGCCCCAAGAGGAACAGCAATGCAAACCCATGACTGGGAGAACAGGAATAATGTCATGGAAAATGTTCTCATCAACATTTAAACTAATGTAATTGCTTTGAGAGGTAACTATGACAAAAGAAAGTCTGCAGGGTTTTTCAGCCCTCACCTGAATGGAACTGCTTGCATATACAGTGTATAATACTTGTTTTCCACTGTGTCACAGCAGTGCAAAAAGGAGCAATGCTGAGTATCTTGAAAACTACATCAAGACACGGGGGCTTTGTTTCAGTGAAACCATCCGTTTGTCATAGAATCGTCTGAGTTGGAAAGGATCTTTAAAGGCCATCTAGTCCAACTTCCCTGCAATGAACAGGGACACCACAGCTAGATCAGGGTGCTCAGAGCCCCTCCAGCCTGACCTTGGATGTCTCCTGGACTAGGGCATCTACCACCTCCCTGGGCAACCTGTTTCAGTGCCTCACTACCCTCACTGTAAAAAACTTTTTCCTTATATCCAATCTAAATTTCCCCTCATGTAGTTTGAAACCATTTCCTCTTGTCCTGTTCACAATTGACCCTGCTAAAGAGCCTGTCTCCTTTGTTACAGCCCCTCTTTAGATACCACAAGGCCACTCTCAGGTCTCCCCAGAGCTTTCTCTTCTCCAGGCTGAACAGCCCCAGCTCTCTCAGCCTGTCCATGTAAGAGAGGTGTTCCATCCCTTGGATCATTTGTTTGGCCCTTGTCTGGACACACTCCAACAGGTCCATGTCTCTCCTGTACTGAGGACTCCCACCCTGGATGCAGTACCCCAGGGGAGGTCTCAACAGTGCAGAGTAGAGGGGCAGGATCACCTCCCTTGATCTGCTGACCATACTTCTTCTGATGCAGCCCAGGAGGATACGGTTGGCTTTAGGGGCTGTGAGGGTATGCATTGGCATTCAGGGCAGGTTTGCTGCATGAGGTCACAAGAGAGATTACGTTTTTGCTCAGAAGAACCACTCCTTGTTATTGTGAACGGAAGAGCAAAGACAAGCCCCAAAATGTAAATGCTCACTGATTGGAAATCAAAGAAGTCAATCTCCACAGCAATTATTTGAAGCTAAGTTCATAATTTGTATGAAATCTCATGCATTTCCAGAGCCTCAAGCCGTGATTTTTGAACAGATTTACATATACAAGTACTGTGAAACAAAATAGTGGTGTTTTGGGAGTAATGCCAGAGATGTTTTGAGGAACAGCTTATCTTGGACTTTGGTGTGTTGCCTCCATTGGGTTGTTAAACCTGAAATGAATGAAACTAGATAAAATGTTTAATGCGAAGATTCGTGATCTCTGTCTGTTTCTGTGGCTCTCAACTATTTCCTTCTGCTTGTGAGTCCAGAAGCTGATTCCTTGTCAGAACAAGAATGAATTTCTTCATTGCTGTTAGTATAAATGTGAAGACATTGTCCCCTTTATGTAGATGCTAAAAGGATCTCTTCTGTGAGAACATCGTGTATCTGCTCACTGATTGCTTACAGTCTATTTTACCGCATGTGCATAAATACTCTGCTCTTATAAATCCTGCAGAAAAAAAAAAACCCTCTAAGTGCTTAAAATTTAGTATTTTATGTCTGTCAAAAATCACATTCTGATTAAAATTCTAAGTTAAAAACATAATTTGCTCTTTGCCAGTCGATGCAAAATAATATAATTGCCCTACGTGGGTGTCCTTTTTGAATAAACTAACACACACTGCTTCCATGTTGCTAACTGCATGAACAGCTTCTGTTTCCCGTCTGCCTAATATGACATCAGCTTCAGTTAATCTAAATAATTAGCATCGTTTAGTACTAAATGTATATTTGTAGAAAGAGGTGCTGTTTTGATAGACATATACCTCTCTCTTTTTTAACCTGGCTAATATTTGCTGAAGCAGAATCCCATTTTTTAAATAAAATGGCACAGACAAGTTCTAAAAGTCCTGCCCAGTGTGAATTATAGACACTGTGAGTTATATACAGCCATAGTAAAACTAATGGCAAAATTCAGCCTATCTCAGTCTTCAAAAGATAAGGTGCTAATAATCAGGTGTGGGTAAATACATGAATTTGATAAAGACAGTTCTAAGCACAAGGATGTGTCTCTCATTTCTACATTTTGCAAGCGTGCTACATACAAAAAAGAGGCGGCAACTGTGCTGTTTGGCTTCACGAGCAATATATGGCAGAACCAATTACTGCATGAGGAACACTGCAACGCAAATCTACATCAGCCGTTCTTCAGAGGAAGAATTAAATCTGAAAATGTGCATGAAAATGAAATGAGAATAAAGGAGGGATACCATCTTTCTGTAATACTGATGAAATTAGTCTTATGTGCAAAGGGGCCTCTCTTGAAAAGAAAGTTTGCAACTTTGTAGGATCTGTAGGTATACAGAATCATAGAATCATTAAGGTTGGAAAAGACCTCTAAGATCACCTAGTCCAACCATCAACCCATCCACACCATGCCCACTGACCGTGTCCCTCAGTGCCACATCCACATGGTTCTGAAACACCTCCAGGGGACTGTGACTCTACCACTCGCTGGGCAGCCTATGCCAGTGCAGCACTGCTCTTTCTGAGAAGTTTTTCCTAATACCCAACCAGAACCTCCCCTGGCACAACATCAGGCCATTACCTCTTGTCCTATCACTGTTACCTGGGAGAAGAGGCCGACCCCCACCTCACTACAATCTCCTTTCAGGTCATTGTAGAGAGCAATATGGTCTCCCCTGAGCCTCCTCTTCTCCTGGGGGGAGAGGAGGCAGGGGAGCATCTCCTGAGGAGTGTGCCTTGTCTCAGACATTTTTGAGGCAGGGGGAGTTTTCTCTCACTGATCCAGATACGGTTGTCTTACACTATTTAATTACTGGTTTAAGCTTATCAAATGGTGCAAGTGTTAAGTACAAATCGGTGGGATTAAGTGAAACATGCCTCAGTTTAGAAGGGATGTTCTGCCCTGCTGCACAGGCATCTCAAAGACATGTCAGTATAACGGTCCCTTCTCCAGCTTTTTTCCATTTCTTAATCTTTTCATTTTTCTGATCCTTTCTTTGTAAAAGCTGATTTAGCTGCATCTTGCAAATTAATTTATGTAGTGAGAGACAGAAGAAAGAGATTACTCTGTCTGCATATCATATTAAAGGGGCAGAGTAAGATGCTTTTCTCTCACAGAGTAGAGCTTTGGGAGGCTGACTGTTATCAGCAGCATAAGATGAAGGTTGAGTGACCTCAGAGGTAAGAAGCACTGTTACGTATCTTCTGTATTTTTATATGACTTTTAATATAGCATATAAGAAGTCTTATAAGACTTCTAATATAGCATATGAACCATCCTTTTGGGCACAGAATGAAAGCCAGACTGTCTCCGAATACACAATTTAGCATATGAATCAACCTTTTGGGCACAGAAAGAATGCCAGACTGTCTCTGAATACACAATTTAAGCATTTGTCCATCTGCTAGTTTCAAGGGCATCTACCTTGGATTGCAGCAACAATTAAACCAGCACTAAACCAAGCATCTTCTTCAAATGGAAGGGAAGGGAACTGTGGACAACATGTCCATGAATTTGGAATTGTATCAATTGAAAGTCACTGAAATCTTGTTGGTTTTTGCAAAGGGAAAAGGTGGAGTGGTTACCTAACCGTGACTCTGAAGAAATAAGGCAGGGGCAGTCAGAATTTGCATTGTAGTAAAGATCTCTGTAGGCATTTTCTTATTTTCCTCCAGTTTTCCCAGAAAGGACTCTAATGGCTCAACTGTGATGAGGTTTTCAAAGCTGATAATTCCCTCTCCTAGGCCTGAATTTTCTGCAGATGTTGGAACGACATTTCACTGTCACTAATATGGATGCAGCTGTTTATGGAGACTGATACATTGCCCAAAACTGCATCATCCCTATGGCTCTAAAGGAAAAATCTTGCGGGGAGCAGGTATTAACCGAGCTCAGGAGCAAATTCTTCAAACGCCATGTGCTAAAATTTAAGCATTTTTAGGAACAGATGTGATATTCATGTGAGGATACTAATGCTGAATTACGACATTTCTTCCCCATGAACTAGCCTTTAAAAATGTCACTCTTGAACTCCATTTTACTGTGTGAAACAGCTAAGAATCACATGCCCTAGACTTTTAGCTTTAAAAACAAGTGGATTTTCATCAGTGTTAACAATACTCACATTCAGAAAGTATTACAAAATTAATTACTGACAGAGAGCTGGGTTTCTGTTGTTGTTGTTTTTGTTGTTTGCATAAGCAGGTGTATTTGCTAACAGAGTATTTACATTTCTTCCACACTCAATGGATGGCCCTACCCTCAGTGATCTGCTTGTTCTTCTCCATGATCATAGCTCCTGTTCAGTTCTGCCAGGTTTTAAATAATGCTACACTTTCATTGATTTCGTTGATTCCGTCCCAATCTATGACTAATTTGGCATGGTGATCCAAATTTTATTTGTGATTTCCATGGAAGCTGGAACAGATAGATGAGTGAAAATCTTCTTGCCTTTGGAAGAATAATGCCCTTGTTCTTGACACATGCTCTTTTTTGTTTAAAGTGAAGAGTTTAAACGATTCATTTCTGAAGTCAGCTTCCATGGACCACTGTAATTGTTATTTAAATAAAAGAAGCCATCATTTTGATTTAATTTGAATACTCTGACAAAGTATTTTAACTACCTATTGAAACAGCGGCCAGGAAATGAAGTGAGCGGAAGCCAGGCTTGAAGCAAACAAAGGGGTTCTTCAGATCAGATGTGGCTGAGAAGCACAACGTGGGATGCCTGGGCTGCCAAGGGTTCATGTGGGTTTAAGGGCAGTGGGACATGTTCGTATATGAGAATCTGTTCTAGGGGTGCTAAATATATAGAAACCGTGCTTGTTTCCAACCATGATTTTTTTCAAGCAGAATCATCCCAGTAGGTTTACTGGGAAATTGAGCTGTAACTTGCTGACCTTCCATGGCTAAATGATCATGATAACAACCATCTACACAGCACCGTGATATCTGAACAATTTTGAGAAAAACACTAACCAAGGTTGCTAGCTATTAAAGAGCACTGTAGTAAGACCATAAAACTGTCCAGGAGGAAACATAATCCACAGCGTCCTGAAAGCCCTGGAATTTGAATTTCAACCTGAAAGCTCTGGAACTGAGAACCCACCAGAACAAAGTGGCTGCATCACATAACTCTGATAAATGTTTTGTGGTATTCCTCTTGAAGCGGGAAAGTTTTACCTAATTCCTGTTTTCCAAATCTATCATTTTGAAAAAATATATATATATTCTCAGGAAGGTAACTTCTGGTAAAGGAATGATTTTTATTTTTCCAGACACGTGGTTTTGAGAAAATTCATATTTAGATAATCTTTGAAAGAAAATACCCAGAAGATTGTAATTAACACTATCATTTTTTTTGATACTTGCATGAGCTGGGATACAAACTTTTGAAAAAATGTGTTTTGATGGAACAAAAAATCATGGATGAATAATGTTTTAATATGAATTAATTATTAGATAAAAATAATATAGGAAAACATACATTCTTGTACAAATAAGGGTTGTTTTCTAAGTATGGGATTTAAAAGTAACTATGGGATTTAAAATACATTCTCCATAGATTTGCATATCAGCTTGACAGAAGTAGATTGTTTGAGTGCCAAACACAGACTAACAAAAATGTCAGAAAAAGAGAAAATCACTGGAAGTTCAGATTTGGATAATCCTGTTTTCCCAGTTGGGTAAATTTTAGGTTGATTTAGGGAAAGAATAGCAATTTTTTTTCACACTACACCTGAAAATACTTACAGATGTCCATATCCATGGATCTCCCAGCCTTCCTCAGAAAGGATGGAGCATGCAGGGTGAGCGATTGTAGGTACCAAGAGCTCACTGATGCAGGGAAAGCACCTTCTGAAGACTCCATTTTGTTAACGTAAAGCATCCACTTGGCAAACTTGCTTATGTGACTGTATTTTACTACAAGGTTTTTCTGCAATAAACTGAAATACTCAGTTTGAGTAGAGTGCAGGTAGAGTTGAAACTATAGTATGTTTTCTCAAATGAAATAGGAGACGCCTGCAATACAGCTGCCAGGAGAGAAAGTTTGCCTTGGGGCACTTCTTTTAAGTGGATCAGGAGAGCCTGGCTCATTACAGTCCCTGACAATATACCCAGGAACATACTGCATTGCCTTTGTCCTAAATCCTCCCAGGATCTACAAACAGGTTCATAGATTATTCCACAGTGTGGCAACTTTATGGTCACCATGGGTAGCTGAGACTTTTTGTTTTCATATTAGAAAATGATATGGGTTCTTAAGCATGTCTCTCAGCCTTGCTTTCATAGGCCCCATTCTTCCTCCATAACTCTGCCATAAAAATTCACTTTGGGCTGATGCTTGGCACTTGAAAGCTCAGCCTGAACATTTGTTCTCCTGTATGTGATTTTCAGAACATTGGCCATCAGAAAGATGTGCCCGTGAGCCTTCTGGGGAGATTTTTTCTGCAGCAAAATCTAAGCCTGTGTTCCTGGGGGCTGTTGTGGTGAAGGAGACCATGCATACGCACCCATTAGCATTTCCTTATTACATTTTGAACTGATTGTTTAGGTTCATGCATTTTGTCAGGAGCTTGAAGATAGCAGATTCTGCAAATGTCATGGAAATAGGTAGGCAGCCACAGCAGGGAGAGCCTAGGAATGCCCGCCCTGCTCCAAAGCATGTGTGCTGCTGGATGGACACCAGGGAGTCCATTAAGACCCCCCAGGGTGTACATCCTTTGAGACTGCACATATCATAGAATCACAGTATTACAGAATCATAGAGTATCCTGAGTTGGAAAAGGCTTATAAGGATCACTGAGTCCAACTCTTGGCTCCACACAGGACCCACAAAAAATCAGACTACATGTCTGAGAGCGTTATGCAGACACTCCTTGAACTCTGGCAGCTCAGGGCTGTGCCCACTGCCCTGTGCAGCCTGTTCTATGCCCACCATCCTCTGGTGCAGAACCTGTCCCTAACCCCCAGCTGCACCTCCCCTGACACAGCTCCATGCTGTTCCCTCGGGCCCTGTCACTGCCACAGAGAGCAGAGCTCAGCGCTGCCCCTCTACTCCCTGTGAGGAGCTGCAGCCGCCATGAGGCCTCCCCTCAGGTCCTCTGCTCTGGGCTGAGCCAACCAGGGCCCTCAGCCGCTCTTCATGTGTCTTTCCCTCCAGACCCTTCACTGTCTTTGTAGCCCTCCTTTGGGTGCTTTCTAATAGCTTTATGTCTTTATATTGTGGCCTCAAACCTGCACCCAGTGCTCAGATGAAGCTGCACAGCGCCGAGCAGAGTGGGATAAACCCTTCCCCTTGCCCACTGGCAGTGCTGGGCCTGGGGCACCTGATGGCTGGCCTCCTGGCTGTGTGGGCAGTGCTGGCTCATGTTCAACTCACAGTCACCCATGACCCCCAGATCCCTTTCAGCGGGGCTGCTCTCCAGCATCTCATCCCCCAGTCTGTATGTATAGCTAGGGTTGCCCCTTCCCGGGTGCAGAATCTGGCGTTTTCTCTTGTCTGCCACATACAGAGCTGCTAGGTTTTACTGCAAGCATTTTAGGAAATCTGTAAGAAAATGGTGGCGTCTTTCTTTCCCTGCTTGGGCAGCACTGTTTGCTATCTGGTCCTCTTGCAGTAAGGACAGTTATCAGTCATAAGAACTTTTGTGATGCTCCTGATATTGATACAACACCCCTAAGTCTTCATTCCAAGTCCTTAAACCCATTCATTCAGCAGCCATGAGTATCTAGCTAGGTTGTATCTGTTGGGGTTTGACTTTCTGGTCATTTGAAAAGACAGAGCAAGAGTACGTCATCAGGGCTTGGAAATGTTTTACTGCTGTGTGGATGGAAAGTTTTGGGTTAGAAAAAATTCAAATTCTTTGGGGGAAGTAATTATAGAATCACGGCATGGCTTCAGTTGGAAGGGATCCTAAAGGCCATGCCTTTCCAACCCCCTGCTGCGGGCAGGGCTGCCACCCACCAGATCAGGCTGCCCATAAAAAAGAATCCTAGTAGAGTTTGTAAACTCGTCTTGCATGTTTCTCTGTTCTGTTGGTATCGATGGGTAAAAGTGAATCTGTAACTCTTCCCAATCCAGTGGGTCCCAATGGCAACCCAATGGCAGCGTGATGCTTCTGTCAGAGGAGAAACACCAAAAGCAACCAACCATCTAAGGAAGCAGCAATAGATGGTGCCTATGGCAGGCGAAGGCTCTGCCGCCTCGCCCTGTGCCACCCCAGGGGATGAGGGGTGTCCCGGAGCTGCCGAAGGGGTACGGAGGATGGCCGGGAAGGTGCGGGGCTTTCCGCGGGGATGCGCCGGCGAAGCAGAGCGGGGCAGGGCCGGCGGTTTCCGGGGCGATGGGTGGGGAGAGGAGGAGGAGGAGGAGGAGGAGGAGGAGGAGGAAAAGGGGAGGAGGAGGGGTCCCCGCGGCTTTATCTCCCACCCGGCTCCGCCCGCCGCCGGCTGCCTCCCGCCGCCGCTCCCCTCAGCGCGGCTCCGCACCGCGGGGCGGCCCGGGCGGCGCCCATGGGCTGCGGCAACTCCACGGCCGGCGGCGCGGGCGGGCGAGGTAGGGGCGGCGGCTGGGTCGGGTCGGGGCAGCCCCGGGGGGCTCGGGGGCGGCGGGGCCGGGCTTGGGGCCGGCCGAGGTGTGTGCGCCGTCTCTGTAGGGCCGCTTCGGAAATGGGTTTGTGCCACCTTTCCGCTGGCCGGAGGAGTTGGGGAGCGCCTTGAGATTGGGGTTTCCTTAACCCCCCCCTCCCGCTCCCCGCTTTGCGCGTTGCTGTTTTCAGAGCAGGGAAGATGTGGGCAGATGGTGCGGTTGTGTCTTCCTTCCCCCTCCCCACCCAGCCCTTGTGAAAAGGGAAAATGGATGGAAATTAATAAACGGACCTTGACCTCCTCGTTACAAATGCGAGCATTTATAAATCATTTTTCATCCTAACTGCACTTGGCAAACAGTGCCACCTATTTAAATCCTTACGTCGGGTCTCTCAGATATGTTTATTAAATTCACAACCTCTTGAAAACGCCCAGCGAAACCATGGTCAAAGCAGTGGTAGCTCATGGGGCTGAGCCCTGAGCCCGCTGCCCGTACTCAGCGCTGGCCTTAGTGTGTGGCACCGGGCACGTCCCTGTGCCTGAGTGGAAGGGCTTCAGGGTGTGTGATGGATGGATGCACTGTGGTGTGAGGCTGCCTTTCTCAATCCCATGCCTCGCACCCATAGGGGGAGGCTTTTCTGCCTTTATTGTTTACTTGATTTCTGTTAAATGACTGTAAATAATGTCTGAGGTATATATACCAGAGGCCTCTCTCATCTATAAGGAATGCACTGTATGATTCACTTGAGCATCGCATGAATTTTCTCCCACTAGTTGATTCTCCATCACCATGAATTGAAGTTGCTTTCTGCTGCTGGGGTGGTGCTCACAGCCTGGTTTTGTTTGCTGGGCAAAAGCACCGGAGCAGCCATCAGCTCAGAGGGAAGTTTTAGTTTTGGTTGGTCGTTACCATGTGGTGGCCACTGTGGTACCGTTGGTGTGGCCACCAACCAGCAGAGCTCACTGCAGGACATGAACGGGTGAGTGCTGAACGGACTGTGGCAGTATGCAGTGCATTACTTTGAACTCAAAGTATGTTTAAATAAATGTCCACAGTTGCTTTAACAGCAGCTATTTTTGACAGATTTTGTCTTGTTCATAAAAGATTCTCAATGATGTACAGCTCTTTGATAGCTTAACCTGCCTGCATTGTTACTTGCAGAATACTTTGGCTTGCATTCCGTGGCAGCTTCCTGCGCACTCTTTAGAAATAGTCCACAGCTCTCCAGTGGCTTAGCACATGTTAAAAACAACACCACCATATAAAATGCATGGTCAGTGAAATGTGATTATTGCTGCTGTGTTAACAGACCTCACCAAAGCAGGTCTGGTTCTCTACAAGGTGCAGCTCTCGCTTTCACTGGCATAAGTCAGGGATAACTGTGCAGTCAATGGTCCTATAGTCACCAGCAGCTGGGTAATAAGTCATTAGCTGTCTGATAGTTAATTTGTTTCTGCAGTTTAGCACTCCTTACATAGTGTGTCTGATAAAAAATAAAAATAATTTATGTGGAGAAGACATACCAGTGGCAGTCAGCATTGCAGGTCTTTTAAGAAAAGTGTAATTCTCAACATTTTAACAAAAGATGTGAGTACAATATAAATACAAATTAATTATGTGGCTTGCACAGCATGG
Organism: Numida meleagris; assembly: GCF_002078875.1. Lineage (NCBI taxonomy): Eukaryota > Metazoa > Chordata > Aves > Galliformes > Numididae > Numida > Numida meleagris. The sequence continues at coordinate 54,926,643 of NC_034409.1, read as the reverse complement.
CTACATCTTTAATGCTGAAGTTATGACTATTACACAGTCAGTGATGTCAAAGCTGGAGGTACATATAATTAACTTGCGATGCTCTTGGTCATATTCTGTGGCTAAGGATAATGTTGTAGCATACTTTGCAGAGCGGAGTAGACTTGGGTTACATCGGTCCCCGTTTTCTTACTTGGGTAAAATTTCAATGGGAGCCCAGCTAGATTTTTCCTAAGCAGACATATACATAATGATAGTTCAGCTAATGACATTAGCTTGTGTTGCATGGCTAGAATTACATCAGAGGAGCTCTCAGCCCTGTGGTCTGCAGGATCTAAACCAATATTCATGATCTAGAATAACATTTCTGTCTGCGGTGCAGCACTCCAGAATACCAGTGTAACTGACAGAGCTCAGATTTTCCTTCCAGAGTATCGGACAAAAGGATATGAGGCCTAAAGGTTCCTCAGCTGAGAAACGTTGACTTCTGTTTTCTGAGCAAACTGATTTGTGTACATCCTTCTTAGAACTGCCAGCTGTTTTAACGTTACCTGTGGATTATATTTATTTGAAATGAAATCCTTTTTATTTTTAGTTTTTATTAGCAATAACAAATAATTTTATTAACAAATTATTATTTTCCTGACATTTTGTTACCTCAGCTTGCATATCCTTCTTTCATGGTATTTCCTGATCCTTCAGAAGCTTCAAAGCAGCTCTTTTCTTTTGGGCTTTAAAATACATGACTTTACACATTAATTTCCTCCTTTTTTGGCATTAAGGCATTTCCCTTCATTCTAGCATTGCTTCACTATCAATTTTTTAACTGCCTCCTCCTTTCTATATCAACTGTAGTAGCAATGACAACACCTTAAATTATGGCACTCCGTGAAAGCTGGCAGTGTAGCCTTGATTTAAATATACAGACAAGCTGTTACTCTATGGGAAGCTTAAAATACAGCCAAATTATGATGAAAAGAGAATTTTCACACCAAGTTTAAACAGACTTATTAACATCATGTCAGTGGAATACCCAGGAAACCATTCTGCTGTGAGAATAATTCTTACTGTTCGATCGAGGTCATATCTATGTACCAAGGTACCACCTGAGGAGTTGAAGAAGTAATCAATTTCTGTTAAATTGATTTAATTCTGTCCTCAGTTACACTGAGGCAGATCAGAATAGATTCTTAGCATCACAGAATGGCTTGGATCGGAAGGGGCCTTAAAAGTCATCCAGTTCCAACCCCCTGCCGCGGACAGAGCTGCCACCCACTAGCTCAGGCTGCCCAGGGCCCCATCCAGCCTGGCCTTGAGCCTCCAGGGATGGGGCACCCACAACAAAGAATTCCTTCGATATTAGGATTTGGTTCCGTGTTACTTTTTTTTGGCGCAAATCAAAAGGGAGCAAATGACAGAAAATTTCAGTCGTGTTGCATGCTTGTGTATGTGATTTTTAATATTTTATTACATTTTTTTGTTATCGTTTGGAGTATTTGCAAGAAAATATTGTTTGAATATGGAGGAATATACTGTGTGGCTACCAGTTTCTCTCAACCATCTTTTGCATTTGTCCTGAAGTTACTGAAATCCTGCAGAGATGTCAGTAACAAGATGCTTTTGTTTTGAAAGCTCAGACCCCCTCTCATTGAGAGGAGGATGCTTTGGGATGTGCTCATTTACAGATCTGCTAAGCAAGCAACGCAGTGCCTCTCATGATTCCTCAGGTCCCTAGTCAGCCTGCAGGGTACAGGGAGGATTCAGCTCTTGTCGCTGCTGTCGCCTCTACAGTGAGCTTGCTCATTTACCACATGGCAAAATCACTATGAGTCTGTGAAGACAAGGTTTATAGGATCAAGTACTGCCTTTCTTTAGGCCATGCTGATGTAATTGAAAAAGATGAACAGCTTTCAGAAAAGCTTTTCTCAAGTCATATTTCTAAAACATCATGGCTACAAGAGCAGTAAGTCTTGCTGATGTGGAAGAGCTATTTGTGAATAGTTGGTAAACAAGATACTTTGGCTGAACTTCTGCCAGGAGGATCTTGAGAAACTATGAAATTATGTGTTGCTTTCAAAACATGGAAGAGTTAAAGAAACATACCAGTGAAGTAACAGGAGTGAGGGTGAGTGGACGGGACTTTAAAAATAGACACAAGTCTTTGCAAAGTGCGATGTTATTGGGTCCATTGTGAAATAAAAACTGTGTATAAGGGCTGTTCAGGCTCCCCAGTGAAGAAACCTTATGAATTTTTACGTAGTGATAGTTATGAGCCACCTAACTGAAGTGGTGTTCGTTTTCAAGCACAGCACAACCAGCGAGAAAACTGTTTTGTGAACTGGAAACACTTACAGGTCTCTATTCAGACACTTTAGTTGTACTCAAGTGAATTTGGACTGAATTCTGGTTTCACTTCTGCTAGTGAAAATGAGAAATAACGGTACTGAAACTGTGATGGAATCCCATCAATGGGGGTGAGGGTAACCTAATTCTTTGTGCTTAAAAAAAAAAGGGAAACAAGCCAGTAAAAATGACCTCTTAAGAAGTGAATTTGTTTTCATCGTACTTAGTTCTCAGTGTTTCTGTGCGAGGAGCATTTCAAAAAGCTGCAGGGAATTCCAGTTGTGGCACAATTCCTAGTGCCAGAGGGAACAATTCCTGAGTGTTGGGAGCACTGGTGGCATAGCTTTGCTCTCCAACACTGACTCAGGGTGGTGTAGTTCTACATTAACCCCAAGCTAAAGGATCTGAGACATCTTCTGTCCCAGAGAGCTTGTATATTTGTACCCTAATGCCTGCCTGCCAGGTGGACTTCCACCCCTGAGCTGACCCCTCTTATGTCCAGAGCTGGCTCCCATGCTACTGATGGGGAGAGAGGTGATGCACAGTTCTCTGTAGGTAGCACTCTGAAGAGGGGCATGGCATTGAGCATGGGTATGGCTTTGAAGTGTGTTTGATGATTGTTTGGAACTTGTCTCTCTCCATTCAGAAACACAGCAGTACTGTAGACATGCAGTTCTTCCCACTCAGCTAAGGTTTCAGTCTACCTATCAAACACTTCTGGTTCGCTTCTTGCAAGGAAGGTTTAATTTTTTTTAAATCATAGGATAGTTTGAGTTGGAAGGGACCCTTAAAGGTCACCTAGTCCAACTCCCCTGCAGTGAACAGGGACACCCACAGCTAGATCAGGTGCTCGGAGCCCCTCCATCCTTACTTTGGATGTCTCCAGGAACAGCAGTCCACTACCTGTCTGGGCAACCCGTTCAGTGCCTCACCACTCTCACTAAAAACTTCTTCCTTATATCCAGTCCAAATCTTGCCTCTTTTAGTTTGAAACCATTTCCCCTTGTCCTACCAAGACCCAGAGTGCTGAGTGCCTGGCTGGGACTCAACAAGGGCTCAGCAAATGCTTCACAAAGGACTGTGAACCTTTTTGGAGAAATCAAGTTTGTTTGTAGTGAGCTTAGCTGGTGTAAGAAAATGAGAAAGTTGTAGTTCTGATGCAGAACAGACTCAACACAACAATTGTTTCAACTGAAAAAAAATTCTGCTGCCTACAGCAATGTGATTAGACTTCCCAAAATATCTGCTGTCTGAGCTGTTACGGACGCCTGGGCTCTGTCTCAATGTGTGGGGTGGTATCCTGGAGGCACACAGCTGGGCTAACTCAGAGCCAGCTAGCCTGGGTAGCAAAAGACATCTTCCCATGTCAGCCAAGAGTGGGCTTGCATGCGGTGCTGCAATGCCAGCCTTCCATCTGGACACAATTAATTTGGAGGGTTTCTGTGTAATACCATGTAGATGCACTTCTAGAGCCAAAAGTCTCAGCTGCCTGGTAGAATGTTAAAAGCAAGGACTTGAGCTTGTCCACGCCTAGAGGTGCTTCTTCCAGCTTAGTTAGGTGTTTCTACTGATACATATAGCAGCAGCATTGAGATTTTGCTGGCTCTTGAAGCAGTGCTAACAAAAGAAATGTGTATGGTCATACAAGATGAGTCTGTATTGTTACTAGGCAAAGGGGAGACAGGAGTCTCTGTTATCCTCAAGAGTTAGCAGTAGTAGCATTAAGGAGGGATGTTTCCTTCCATTCCAGCTGTCCATTCAGGTAGACAATGCTGGAAGGCCTTGCAGGCCTTGAAAGTTCTCTTTGTCTCTGGGTTTAAAGTCAAGGTGCAGAAGGTGCATTATTACATATTGGAGTAAGGTGAAAGATGTTGGCTCCTTATGGATATTTTTCTGCAACAAACATAAAGTTTTCTGAGAAATGAAGTTGCAGGGCTGAAAATAAATAAATAAAACCTAAAAAATAAATAAAATCTATTGGCTTGGTAACTGTAGTTTCTGCAGAGTGAGCTCAGATACCATCTTCCTGCTAAACACTGAGAGGAAGGGTAAAAAGAGAAGTGAAACGTTTTCTAGTGTCTGCTCTAGCCTTTGTTATTAGTAGGAGGGATAATTTGCTGATTACTCAGGTGAATGACATACCAGTAATAGCAACATGGCATTAATAACTTGGGTGGAATGAGAAAGCGTTCGTACTTGAGTGAATGTGCCTCTCCCAGCAAGATGCATCTGAGTCACCAAAAAATCGATCACTGAGATCAGGCAGCCCAGTTGTAGCTTTTGTCTTTTGGCTTTTTGTAAAACATCAAGATGAATTACAGGGTGGTTGATCTATTTAGGTGACTGGGGCTCTGGGTGGATTGTGTCTCAATGTTTATAGTGTTTCTGTCTAGTTGTTCTATAAAGCTTTGCTCGTCTGGAAGGAAGAATGGAGCATCATTTACACATTTAGTGCCAAGTCTACAACTGGACTAAATGGCACGTGCTCAAAATAAACAAGCATTTAGGAGTAACTGCTTCGTTAGCAGCATTGACTTTGTAGCGGACAAAATCACCAAAAGCTATATCTATCTCTCTTTTACTATATGCATAAGGAAGTTGTTTAAGGCAGAAAGACAGTAAAATGCTTGTTGCACTATCAGTTGGTTTAATGATTATGCCATTATTTTGTAAATGTACACTTTTTTTTTCCCTTCTTTTTGTTGTAGGTGCCACAGGGACTACTAAAGACGTGTAAGTACTTGCTCTGCCCTTTCAAACATGTAACCCTGGACTTATCTTCAGTCCTGCTAGTCTTATACTGGATTTAGTCACACGTAATGATTCATCTGGCTCCTAGTGTATAATCAACACTACCAGGTGTTTATTGTCTTTGGTGACAACTTCCATCTCCTCAAAACCACCTCACGTTTACTATTTTGCAGATTCATTCCCCTTTTATTTCTCAGCCCCCATTGAGAGAGCTGTCTTCCTTTAGCTAGTCATACAACTTTAGACTATTCTTCCGCATTGTGTGCCAGTACAGCTTTCTGAAAGGGGCATGTCATTGTATGAAGTGAAACATAAGCTTCCACCAAGCCCCGTGAGAGATCTGATGAGATGCTTAGGCAAATGTTACCACTTTGCGAGAGACCTGGTGACTCTTCCAGATTTCCTTTTGAAAATGCTCACCTTCGTAACTAGATGCAGGTGAGGCCTCATTTGTTAGGGAAAGTTATGGCCTTTACCTTTTCCGCACTGAAGACAGCATCTATCACTCCTCTTTCTGTCCCTTATCTCTGTTGCTGAGGAGCAGAGGGTAGCCCTACCCATCCTGTTTTTCTCCAAACATGGAAGACCTGAACCTCTGTTGTCCTGCTGCCTCTTGCCAGTTTCTGGTTTTCAGAAAAGCTGCAGCAAAAGATTAGCCCTCCTCAGCCTGTTTTTCATTTGCTGATGCAAAACGTCCAGGGACTGCTTTAATCAAACATAAATTTATTTTCCTATCAAAGGCAACACTAAAGAAGGCATCCCAAGGTCTTGCCTTCTATTTCATAGAATTATTCTTTGCCACTAGAGTTTGAGACTGAGGAACTGGGGGTGTATTTTCGTACTGCACAACAGGGACAATCTTCAGTTGTACTTAGTTCATTTTAGATAACTACTTTAATTAAACAGAACAGTCCTGGTGTAGAAATAAGGGCTGTCAAGTCAGATAAGCACTTGGAGAGAAGATCTTAACTACAGGCTTGTCCTTGCTATTACAGAGCATGGCTGAGAACTAAAAACAGGTCTCACTTGTCAGAAGAATGCTGTTGTCACAGGTACTCTTGAGATCTGTGTTACCTGTGTGATCTGTTTTCTGGATTTTCAGTCTTGGACAATAAGCAAATTGCAGAAGGCAGGCTTATGATAAACCCCTTTTGATATAGCCTGGAGCATCCATGCACTCAGCACTCCTACGTATCCAAAAAACCACTGTTTTCAATTTATATTAGGGTCTTTTTATGTTGTTCAAGCAATTTAGGTAATTGAAGTGACTATTTACAACTGCCTCGGTTTCTTTGTTCTTTGATAGTTTCACATTTCAAAATTTGCAAGCACTATTAAATTAAGAACATGGTAGACATTTCTGTGCTTGAAGCTATGGGTACATGTAGAACTGTGTTTATATGTGTATAAGCATCTGCAGGGCTGGGACTTTAGAACTTAACGCTGGGAAAATCCTGCTTAGTGATAGATAATCTGTCAAGTTTCAAAAAAAGTATTCAGATAAGTTCGAAATAACAAATTTTTAGTGCAGACTGCAAGACAGACAGACGGTCCTGGAACCATTACTCATTCAGGTAAGTACAGCGGAGCCGGCTGAACAACGTGTGTGAGTAATAGCATGATTGAGCCTTCTGGTCAGGCCTTAGAAACACAGATCTGTTAAAGAGAGAGGAACAGCAGTGATAACCAGAGAAGTCCTAGATGCTAATATTTAGCAGCAGATTTTTACAACTGAAGTAAAACACCAAAAAAAAAAAAAGTTTCAGTCATGTCGACTGTGGTCGAGAAAAGCGTTTAGGTGTGTCCTCCCTTCATAGAATCATAGAATTGCTCAGGTTGGAAAAGACCTTCAAGATCATCAAGTCCAACCACAACCTAACCATACTACCCTAACTGTAACAACCCACCACTAAATCATGTCCCTGAGCACCGCATCTAAACGGTTTTTAAACACATTCAGGGATGGTGACTCAACCACCTCCCTGGGGAGCCTGTTCCAGTGCTTAACAACCCTTTCTGTAAAGAAGTTTTTCTTGATATCCAACCTAAACCTCCCCTGGTGCAACTTGAGGCCATTTCCCCTTGTCCTGTCACCTGTCACCAGTGAGAAGAGACCAACCCCGCTCTCGCTGCAATCACCTTTCAGGTATTTGAAGAGAGCAATATGGTCTCCCCTCAGCCTCCTCTTCCCCAGACTAAACAGCCCCAGTTCCTTCAGTCACTCGTATTACACTTTTCAGCACAGTATCCAGTTACTGTAATTCAAAAGATTTCTTGTTTCCTAACGGCAGCCCGTTGGGACTCCAGGAGCTGGATGGATCAAGGGAGGGCTGGATCCTGCTCAGAGCCTACCAGTGACCACAGGGAAGCTGCTGGGCCCTCTGGGCCTTGGATTGGGCACGCTTGCATTGCTCCACTACTAACATGAAGATGATGATATAATCATCCATGCTAAGTGCTTTTGAGGTCACAACAAAAAGGGCATGTTATCTGGGAATGTGATCTCCTCCTGTATACTCCAGCCCACAAATAACTGGTGAATCTGTCAGCCAGCTTCAAGCAACTCACTCACCATGCTTCTAAGGGAAGGACATTGTGCTAACTGGGAAAGCTTGGATATAAGAGGGATAAAGTAAAATAATGTGATGCCTGTTGTGTTGAGAGTGTGCCTAGGTTCAGGTGGAGATTAGTAGCAACGGGAAGGAAAGGATACAATAATTTGAGTCTGATTCAAAATATTGGGAAGAAATCCATCAAATACAAATTGATAGTCCCTGTTCCTTGGTCCGAAGAAATACTGGTGACACAATCTGTCACATGTGTGAAGTGTAATGAGTCATTTCTGGTGGTACTACTGAGTGCTACTATAAAGAGCCTGTACAATACTGGAACTCAATGGGGACAAAGCCATAAAAGCTGAGATAAGAAAAATGTGGACGGGATGAATTAATGTGAATACCTGTCATTTTATATTTAAAATATTATGTGAAAAAATGGTAGCTTGTTTGTCATCAAATGGACACAGGACTGATGGATGTAAAAACTGACAGCTGGGCAACCAAGAATATTGTTCAGACTTAAGAGAGTGACAGGAAGCCTCTTGGGACAGACAAATCCTTACCAAAAGAAACATTTATTCTAACTGAAAATAGATGCTTTTATGTGGATTTGCTGTTAAATCCGCCTACCAGTTGCAGGCCTCCACCTACATCACCTGCTGAAAAATGTGATCTCAGTCCCTTTGTAGCAGATGTCAACAGTGTCTGAGGGAAGATGCAGTGGCACAGCATCAGATCACTGCAAAGCACATCAGACTATCTGGTCGTGCCTGTTGAGTTGCTGTTACCATCCATTCCCAGTGCAGAAAGGCTGATCATAACTTGCTCTGCCTGGAGGACACAGTAAATGGAGGCTCTTTGATGCAGAGCAAGATATTTAAAGGTTTTTTTTTCTTTAATGCTGGATTCTTCTTTCATCCTTGACAAAAGAGGAAGCTAGAGACTTATTAGAAGAGGAGAGGGAAGAGTGAGCCTGGGAGATGCGGCAATTAGAGCGCTGCTGAAGCCAAGGGAGCTGTCTTCCATTCCCATTCACATGTGGCTGAGTGTCACCATTGCAGCTCACTCCCTGAGGCCACCTTTGCTCACGCAGCGTGGGTGCAGGAGCAGCAGTGGTCCATCAGCCTCAGCTGGCTCCTAGAAATTTGAACATGTGAACTTAGTGTGCACCTTTCAAAACAGTGCCTTAAACTACAAACTACAGCATGTGAAGGCAAGAGATGTGCGAAAATGCATAATACATAAATTGGAGCGGCACTTCTTCCCATGCTGCTTAGAAATGAGCCTTTGGAAAGGTGGAAAATGGCTTCTTCCTCCAGTGTCAGCACCCACATTTTTCTTTCTTCTCCTCTAAACGCGTTCATGTTCCTTCTCTGTCTGCTCACCCTTTTTTCCTAGCAGCAGTATGGCAGATTGAACCCAGTCATCACCCAGCCCAAGAGCTGTGGCCTGTTCAGCCCTGGACTATATTTGCTGTTGAGCATTTAAGAGGAAAGGCATTGTAAAGTCAGACTTTGATTTGTTGCTATTATGAGAAAAAGAGGAAAGCAAAATGTTTAAAAAACCTGGCCTGCTTAATCATAGTCCTGGGTAATTTGTTTTGGTGAGAGAATGACAGTAATGGCTCAGTGATGCCCCGTAACGGAACATTGCTAGAACAGAACAAAATAGCCCTGTTGCCTGGTAAAGGCCTTTTTAAACATTGACATTAATTTCCTGTTGGACAATATTGATTGTTATTCTTACAACTCCATTTTAGAGGCTTTGAGCCACTCATGAAGTTGTCAGTGCTTTAAAGGATTCTTTTCTCTGGATAATGGTTAATCTGGATTATAGAAACTGTTTCCAGTTGTATGAGAAAATCAATCCTATGACACATTTGGTTGGCTCAACAGAAATGATTGTTTGTGATCTCCTGGCACCCTAAGTCCCTTTCTAAAAGTGCTGTCATTTTAAAAAAAAAAAAAAAAAACTACGCAGCTCATTCCTACCTGCTGATATACCTGTGCTTTCCTCTTTCTTCTGCTGGAACTGGGCAGAGTGATAAAGCAGCTTCACACAGCCCTCAGGGAAAGGGGTCTCTGTTTTTTTCCGGCTGTGTACAGGAGAGCTGAGGCTGGGTGGTGGCAGAGGAGATGCTTCTTACCCATCTAGACAGCACTGGCAGGAAGGCCAGAGAGTAAAGCTGCCCAGAGGGGTTGTGGAGTCTCCTTTGGAGATATCCAAGACCCATCTGGATGCCTACCTGTGTGACCTTCTGTAGGGGACCTGCTTTAGCAAGGGGTTGGACTTGATCTCTTGAGGTCCCATCCTGCCCCTACAATTCTGTGATTCTATTGCTCAGTGTCTCTTGAGTGATAAGACATGGGCAAAGACAGAAGCCAGTGAGCCCTTTGTGACCATCCTTTGGGAAAACTGCAGAGTACTTAAATGTTAAAAAGAGTGATCTATCCCTGTTCACTGTGCTGATTCAGTTAGGAATGCTCTGCTGCATACAAAGAAAATGTGTGAGATTATGTCCAATTTGTAGCACAAAACTTGCTATCTGCCCAGGAGAGCACTGACTGAGCACTAAAGGGCATCTTCCTGCATTTAAGGTTGTGTCCTGCTACCATCTCTCTGCAATTTAGGCCCAACCCTCCTTGTCTTCGGGGGTTGGGAATGGCATACAGCACCAATTATTAAACAGTCACAGAATTGCAGAACCATTAAGGTTGGAAAAGACATCTAAAATCATCAAGTCCAACCACCAACCCATCCCCACCATGCCCGCTAACCATGTCCCTCAGTGCCAGATCCATATGTTTCTTGAACACCTCCAGGGATTGTGACTCCACCGGCTCCCTGGGCAGCCTGTGCCAGTGCAGGAGTACTCTTTCCAAGAAGAAATTTTTCCTAATATATGACCGGAACCTCCCTTGGTGCAACTTGAGGCCATTCCCTCTCGTCCTTTCACTGTTATGTGGGAGAACAGGTTGGGCCCACCTCACTACAACCTCCTATCAGGTCATGGTAGAGAGCAATAACATCTCCCCTGAGCCTTCTCTTCCCCAGACTGAACAACCCCAGTTCCCTCAGCCGCTTCCCTTAAGACGTGTGCTCCAGACCCTTTGCAGCTATATTGCTCTTCTCTGGATATGCTCCAGGGCCTCAATGTCTTTCTTATAGAACTGAACACAGTATTCAAGGTACAGCCTCACCAGTGCTGAGTACAGAGGGACAATCACCTCCATGGTCCCCCTGCCTGCACTGTTTCTGATACAAGCCAGGAAACCATTGTCCTTCTTGGCCACCTCGGCACACTGCTGGCTCTTGTTCAGTTGGCTGTCCGTCAACAATCTCAGATCCTTTTCTTTCATTCAGCTTGCCAGCCACTCTGCCCCGAGCCTGTAGTGATGCATGGAGTTATTGTGACCAAAGTGCAGGACACGGCACTTGGTTTTGTTGAAGCCTATACAGTTGGCCACAGCCCATTGATCCATCCTGTCCAGATCCCTCTGTAGGGCCTTCCTACCCTCAGGCAGATCAGCTCTTCCTCCCTTGTCACACCTACTTTTCAGAGTAAATAAATTACAATAAGAAATGCCATACACTATTGTTCAGTATCCTAGTTCAGAAAATCCTTTCAGTATGGAGTTAGTACTAAGTCTGGGCAACAGTCAGCTCTCAGTTTTATTGCCTGGGGAGCAGACCAGAAATTCATAGCTCAGCCGATGATGGGGAGTATCTTTTCATTGCCCCCATAATTCAGTCAGTTTCTCCCTAGATGAGAATATCCAGGTGACGCTATCCGGGTGAACAACCTGTGCAAGCAGCAGAGTTCAAAGTCCAAATATTTAGTCAAAGGTGGGTAAGTGCTTTAGGTGATGCTGAGGCACAGGCTGAGAGTGCAGTGCGGGTACTATACCCACAGGGAGTAACAAGGACAGTTTTATCTTTTTTTTTTTTTACCACATTTGCCTTCATGTCAGTGCCGATTACTTTACCCTCTGCTCTGGTTCAGCTACACTAGGCAGTATTTCAAGGAGGGGGAGTCAAACCTCAGTGATTCCCTGTCCATTTTATCCAGAACATAAAAGAAAACTAATCACCTATTTATAAAGGATTAATTTTGCAATTTGTTGATTGGGAACCAACTCTGACTTCAGTAGTAGCAGTACCTCACTTGACATAGAGGTTCCAGAACACATTTTAGCACAGCTACTGTGAAGGTTTCTTTCTTCATCCTCATTCTCATGCCATGGATGTCCACTCCCATCCAGTCCTCTGTTGATGGAAGAACGGTCCAGAATTGTTTCTGTTTTATTTAGAGGTTTTTTGTTGTTGTGCGTGATGTGGGGACTCGCTCAGGAAACACATTTATTTACCAGCTTCAGCTCCCAAGCCTAGTTTCAGGCATCACTGGAGGGGATCATAGCAAGTAAGCTACATCTGTTCTCAATCCTTTTCTTTCTTCCATACATTAGATTGGAAAATTGTCACTCTTTTTTGCCTTTGTGAGTACTTTATTGAATTGTGGATGATCCAAATGAAACTGGGATCAGTAATAGTTCCCTTCTTCCTTTGCCTCTAAGTCTACCCAGATGGTGACAGAGCTCCTGAAAGAAACGATCTGCTAATGTGTTTTATGTCTTTTGGTATTACAGAGCAGAAGAATCTGTATCAGATGATGACAAAAGGAGGTAGGTGCTGTACTTGCTTTATTTGGAATTGACTGCACTGAGTTGCTGGATATGCATCCTGTTAATTCCCACCAACACCATCAGAGCAAAGTAAAAAAGTGTAGGAAATCTCACACAAAACACAACATTGACAATCACCACACCTGTTACTGTGTTGGGGGGAGGAGCTTTTCAGCAAGAGGAGCACATATCTCACAGCTGTAAGTGATCTGCTCCATAATGGCCAGTGACCTCTGCCTTCACAATAGCCCTGCTGTTGTGCACTGGCACAATACAGATGGCATTAGCACCACCGGGAGATCTCTGTTGGGCTGGAAATTGAAGGAAGTGAAACTCTATCATCAAACAAATCAGAAATCAACTCAGAGCCCCAGGAACTTGGGGAAATGTGATTCATTTAATACCTAATAGGCTAGAGAAGCTACTCTGTAAGTAGCTCCATGTACGGTAGAGACTCTTAAGGACACCATTTCCACCTCCATGCATCAGCCCCTGCTTTTTATACTGCCCTCAAGAGCCAGAAATACATTCTTTAATGTCATGAAAGGGAGAGGGTTGGACTACAAAAGTATCTAATATTCTTACGTGCCTTCCTACTAACAGTGTTCTTCAAGTATGGCCCTAAGGAGGGGGTGTAGATCTCATTTATTAATCAGGAGAGGTCAAAGTGTTGTTTAATTGGCATGCATTGTTAGAAGTGAGGTGCTTCTGTGGTCTCAGAGCTGGGCACTGCTATCAGACTACCTATCTGTTGGGTCTCTAGAAAAAGAACCATTCCTGTAGCTGTGGGAAAGGAGGGCTTCTCTAAGGATGGTTGTGCATCCTCTCTGACCATCCGTGGTCTTTGTAACACTGCTGTGTGATGTTTATGTTATAGGAAGAAGTGTTTTAATTAGTCTCTGATGTCTGTTAATTTTTTTCTTCATATCAGGAACTATGGCGGTGTGTATGTTGGTCTGCCATCGGACGCGGCTGCCATGGTTTCCAGTCAGACAAAAGCTGCACCAAAAGGTATTGGAAAGTTGTGCATTGCATTTCTCCTGTTTTCTCAGTTTAATTTTATCTAGTAAGATGTGTTAATCCTTTAAAAATCAGTGATTGCTTCAGACAGACTTACCAGCATTGGGCCCTTTTAAGGCAGTGGGGCTGTTTATAATCATCCAAGTGATTGCTCCCGTATATTTAAGTTCTAACACGCCAACTTCTGCAGAAGAATCATAGAGCAGATGGTGCCAGGGTGGTACATTGTCTTCTGAACAGCTTCTCCGTGCTCTGAGTGCTGTGTGAACTGAAGGAAAACAAAGCGCTGTTAGGATTAAGAGGCGATGATATATGCACTTGCAGAGCCTTGGCACTATTTTTAGATTTGAAGATGTTTACTTGCACTGTGGTGAAATTCAGTAATAACGGTTAGTGAGTGCTTGCTTTCAGGTTTGCTTCTGTTCTTATATGATACCTCGTGCAAACTGTGTCTTTTCCATGCTATACTTTTAAACAATAGGAAATAAAACATTGGGTTTACAAGTACTTAATAGACAAGCCATAAACATATTTATAAGATCATGTAATATTTTTCAGATTTAATGCAACAAAATGCTGCTGTCACTTACGTACACCACAGAGCTAAGTCACTGACTGGAGCTTCCAAAATGTGCTGCAAAACAAAAAATGAAGAAAAATAACACTGTTTGTCAGAATAATAGCAGCTGTCTTTGGAACAGTAGTACCTCTGTTGCATGCTTTGTTTAACCGTGTTCTAAATGGGTGATATGTTACAATGTTTTAACCTTCTTTACTTTTTGTTTTCTAATTAAGATTAGAAGGAAATAAACACATCAAGAGCCAAACAGCTGGAGGTCAGTATGGCTTAATTATTGTTATGTGTTTGGGATGTGTTAGTTGGAAGGAAACCCAGTGGTGGTGCTCTGTGAGCTGCTGTCATGGGGATCGCCTGGTTGTGTTTCCAGCTGCGCTGTGACTTCTTCTAAGGGCTGAACCAGGGTCAGGTTTCAGTGGTGCAGACAAAAATGAAGTGGTGGGTAAAGCCACCTTCTTGATGGGAAGTGTGAAGCAAGGAAACTCCATCTTACCCTGTTTGAGAATGAATAAAAATCTAATGTCTTCGTACTCCCCTTCAACCGCACTGCAGCTGGCCTTGCAGCAGTATGAGATCTGCTGTGGGTAGGGTGCACTTAGCAGCATGTAGACCAGCATGATCCCTGCAGTCAAATATTTCTCTGTTTTTGGGGCCACCTTGCAGATCAACATGAGGCACCCAGCATGTGGCACACTGGAGCTTTCATCCTGTTACGGGAGAATCTGTGGTGCTTTGTTCTCTGCTGGCCAGAATAGGACAGTGAAAATTTATAGGATCTGACTTAAGAGTTTCAGCTAAATGACTAATTGAAAAAAGGAATTTACAAATTCATGTCTGAAGAAAAACAAAACAAGCTTATCTTCCATTCAGAATGTTAACTGAATAAACATTGACAAATTTCAAAAGAGAACAGTGTGGTGTTGAGCTGGTATGGAAGGGGGAATTATAAAGCTGCCAATATATTCTATAGAAAGAAAATCCCTTTCTTAATTTAGATGAAGAACCAGAAACATTCTGGCTGGTCTCAGTGCTGGATGCAGGGCCAGTAGAGCAGAACATGGCTATACTGGTTGACTTTAATAATGTGAATGGTTTAAGCTCCATGGGCTCTGCCTTCATATGCAGAGAGAACTGAAGTTGGTCATCACGCTAATTTAAGTAACCTGGCCAAGGTGTCTGGCCAAGGACTCCGTTGCCCCTGATCTGAGCAAGGCTGAGGCACCTTCTTGAGGTTGGGGCCTTCCATTCATGGTTGATGGCTGGAATCTGAGTTAATTACTTTTTTTTTTTTTTTTTGCTATTCAAAATAGTTGAAAGTGCTCTTTGGCTTCATTGGTGCAAAATCAAAGCTTGGCTGCTCATTTGGGCTACAGAAAAGTTGCACAGATGAGCACCTTTAAACCTGCAAACTGTCCAGTAAACTCCAAGAGTTTTTGTGCATGTGTGTCTGGAGGGCATAGACCTCAAATCTCACAGCTTCTTACAGAGACCTAGTGAACTGCTTTATGTGTAGTATTGCTGGGTAGCTTTACCAGTTCAGCTAAATCTTTTCATCCCTAATTTTTTTATTTTTTTTTAGCAGTTTTCTGCAAAGACCAGTTGCCAGTACTTTAGAGAGAGTTGTCTTTCTGCTGAAGATTTTTATATTTATGTAGCCTTCCAGAGAGCAAGACAGATCAGAGCACCAAAAAACTAAACTGTCGCGAGTTCCAACTACGGGTAAAGCTCTAAGTACAACGTTGAATCCGTTTGCTATGATGATTGCATTATGGAAACCTCCTGCTGTTCTCCAGAGGAAAATGAAGTTAATGAACTCATGGTGGATGTTTCTGCACAAGAGCTAACTTTGATGATCTGCAAGTTATTTCTCTGTGGCCATATTGCAGATTTCATCAGCTATCAGCTATGCTTCGTATATTTTCTCCAAAAATTTTTAATAGATTTTATATAGAAAATCATTATTACTGTCCACTTAATAGTTCCTACGGTAGATTCTTATAAATTAATTGTTAATTTACTTCAGAGTAATATATTTAACAGATTTGCATCTTTTTGGTAATATTGCAAATTTTACTATTTTTGCTGTGAAAAATTAATAGGATGAAATAGGCAAAAGACCATCAGGCTGTTTATTATTACTATCATCACTTTTATACATTGGAACAAATACTATTTAATTTTCACCTTTTAAAAGTACATTGCTCAAGGAAATTTATTTAAATAAGGACAGTGTATCTCATCATAATGTGTATGTCTGCTTTCATTTTCTTCAGCTTTATCTCTTTTATAAAGCATTATGTGAAAAAAAAAATGAATGAAACAAACTATTATGTTATGTCTTCCATTCTCTGTGATATTACAGTGACGTTTCCTTGGGTAAGGGTGAAGTGATGGTATTGTCAGAAATAGCTGGACTAAACTCCGGCATTGCGTCCTTTTGAAATGTAGTGAGTGTGATCACTATTTGAGTTTTGTGTCCTCAACTCACCTCCTATCATCTCAAGACTGGAAAATAGTAACAGAATCTGTTATTGTTACTCCAGCATATTGATGTATTAAGTTATGGATTGGGGGGGGGGTTAAAATTGATTGCATTTGTAACACCTGGAGGTTTTGCACAAAACATAAATCAAATGAGATGGTACATTTCCATATGGCTGAGCAAGTATTTTAATTATTAAAGCTTTTTGCATAATTTGTTAGTCGAACTTTTAAAATAAGACACTATTCATACCACATGCATGTATTACAGTAGATTAATGACCTCTTTTAAAATAAAAAAACAAAAGCAAAACAGAAACTTTGGACATCAAATGAAACACTGAGAACCCTGAAATTCCTGCCCATTTCACCAATATCTATTAAGACCAGTAAGCAATTATTGACCATTATTTCCTTCAGCTTTAGCTTTAAAACAGGCAGTAGTTTAGTTAGGATGAGGTCTGTAAAGAGAAGTATGTAAAAATACTTCTTGCTTGCCACTTTTTAAATGTTTGTGGCAATATTTACTTCTGTTCTCGAGAACTCTGCTGCTTTGCTTATCAGTGCTTTCAAGCTTCTAGCTCCCAGGGACAAATGTACAGCTCATACTTGACCCCTTCAACCTAGAGCCTAGTTGAAATACCTTGAAGATTAAGAGTTGGTGTTAAAATATCTTATTATGAATGAATGTCTATAAATTACATCTACAGACTCCTGTTCCTTCAAGCCAAGCTGATGAGAACTCAAATAGTGCTGGGTAATAAACGTGCAGGTTTGCTTCCCATCAGCTTACCACAGCATAAGGATATAGTTTCCACATCACATGCTCCACAAACAGTCTGAATGGTTTGAACAGCACAAGATTATTTAGCAGAGAGCAGCAAGGCCCATGTCTGACCTAATCATGATTGCCTTTCCCAAAGAAAAATAAACAACAAATCAAACAAAAAAATCCCCCCCAAACCAAAACCAACAAGAGAATAGTCATCCTAGGATATACCATAGTTCAGTTAGAAAAGCCAGTGATAGACACCAGTAATTTCTCCTTCCCATGCTGGGAAGAATCATCGAAAAAGTGGACCAGGCTGTATTCAAACAGCTCTTTTTCTGCTACTGACATCAGAAGCCCCTTGTGTGGATTGAGGACAAAACAAAGTGATGTTAAAGAATAGCTCCTAGGAGCTGGTGGTGAGACAGCTGAAGGAGTTGAAACTTGTTGGCAGTTGAAACTTTTTCTTGTTTTACGTCATCACCTGATTTTTCTTGTGCAGAGATGCAAAGAGGTGAGCACGTTGCAGAATTGCACTCTTAATGATTAATCCTCTGAATGTGTGGGAGGTATATAGTGGTTTCTTTCTTAATATTTTTGTTCCTCTGGATCTTTTCACCACAAAAGCTTAGCAATCAACTGACACATGTTTCACTATCATGGGCTGAAACCTCTGCTGTAGATCTACATTCATATATGCCATGCACGGCTGTTCTTATCAAACTGGAGAGCTAGGGCCATGGCCTTGTCTTAGATTTGCAAACTCTTGTCTTTTGTTTTCCTGAGGACCCAGAGATGTAGAAACTTTATGACAGTACTCAGTATTCTGTCTTGGCCAAATTCCACTTAGGGAACTGGTTGTCCACTCATCAAAATTCCTCTATGGTGAGTAGCATTTCCTAAGCCTTTGTTAGTAAAAGCACATGACATTTCTTGGGGAATAGAGTATACTCTTTCAAGGCTTACAATCTATGGATATTTCTTTTGGAGGAAGAACATAAAAGAAGCCCTATGTGCCAGCTGACAGCTGCATATTTGATGGCATCCTTGGAAGATATTTAGGCTCTCATTGATGGTTCAGTTCGAGAATTACAAACAGAAAACAAGAAGCCATTGAATGGCAGAGTTATTATTATTAAGGAATATACTTTGGTTTTGTCAAAACTTCTTGAATTACCATTTGTAAAGAGGGAACATTTAAATATAGGGCTGTAGTACTCTTTCACGTTGTCACTCTTTCTCCAGCCAAAGCTGAGGAAATATCTATGAACTCTGAAAGTACTTCAGCAAAGACAGTGGATTCAGGCTTCATTATCTGATAATCTCCAATTTGGGCCTCCTTCAAAGCCCAGAAATGTATTCTTGAAGTCACATAGCTCAGACAATTGAATCTTGAAAAATTCTAGGCCATCAAAGCACAGGTTTATAACTACAGTTTGTGATTAGCTGAAAAACAACTCTACTTTCTTGTTGGATGCTAATTTTTGTCTCATTGCACAAACTGTTCCACTTAGAAGACAGCTGGTTCTTTGAATTACACTAATGGGACAGTTTATTTATTTTGCTTTCTTCTGAGTGCAGAACCTGGAGCTTAGTTGTCAGCACTCAGCTTCGCAGTCTCTGAGTGGCCCAGGTAGAGATACTGCCCATCTTGTGTGCGCTGCAGTACAGTTCCAAGGATGCAAAATAGCTCTAAACTTCTGTGTTGCTCAAACATTAAATCCATCACTAAGAAGGTTGCGGACACTCTGGTAAAGCCCACTGTAAAATGTGACATAGAGCTTAGTAAGGACATTGTTCATTAGGGGCAAAATCCTCTCGTAGCAGAGGCCACACAAGACTGAGACTGCAGAATGTGAAGAGGGATTTTGTTACTATTGAACACAAGCACAAAGCACTAATTCACTTGATTTCATCCTGCATCTCTAGCAAAGGAATCTGTTGTATCGGAGCATGGTTGAAATGGCATCAGTTTTTTTAAGAATGCACTGGCATATTGTTCTCTGTCACCCACACAAGTCTAGTGATTCTCAATAATCATGCTTCCCAAGCAGTCGGTGAGTCACTACTAATGTGTTTTCTGCAAAGTAGACCTCTGTTTGGTTCCCATGGTGATCAGAAGTGACAATTATTACAGACTGCTACTACAGTTCCTCTAGTGTGTGTACCCATTAAAGAAGCTCTTATCTGGTTATAGTTCCTTGGAGTTTTGCAGTACATCGTCATCACTTCCTATTGACAGCAATTTGAACACTTGAAGTGAATTGGCTTTGCAGAGAACATGCTGGAGGAGGGTGATTTGTATTTTTGTTTTGCAATGGATTTATAAACAGACCAAGAAAATAATGTTTCTGTAAACTTTCCACAAACCAAAGGTGTGCCAGTATTACAGGAAACCTTGAGACTGGTCTAAACGCTTCAACGCGTTTTAACAACAAACCTTCACAGAACTTAAAGTCATAATGAGAGCAATTTTGTTTTATACAATCTGGCAATTTTTGCTGTAATGCTAGAATTTTGAAACATAGGTGTATTTACCAGACAGCAGAAACCTGCTTGTGAGTGCTTAGAATGGCTACCACCCATGCTGTAGGAATCAAATACCTATAGGTGAAGATAGGACACTGCCTGTGAAACAGATCTTTCCAGGAAGCATAGTGAAGCTTCTTAAACCAAGACTCATGAGCTTAAGCCTGCTGAGAAAAGAATAAGAAAGATACCACGGGATGGAACCTGGATGAAATGGACTTAGTGTGCCAGAAAGGAGGAACTGTGTGGAAGAAAGAGGATTTTATTATTATTATGCTGTAAAGACAGATTCAGAAGGAGGTCAGGAACTGAAAATTATGTAAAAAAAAAAAAAAGGAAGTAGTTTAATTAAGTATCTGCTCTACTTCTCCGTGATTCTCATCTGTTGAACATAGAGCAAGAAGTAGACAGCTGCCAAATCATTTTAAGACTGAAGAGAAATGGAGATTGGCCTGCTGGTTCTTTCCAACATGCGGAAGTCTCTCTTGGGAAACAATTTATCTCTCTCCCCTTTTTTTTTTTAAACGCCGTGTTTCAAGCCCATTAACCTTATATGTCCTCTTGGGTATTGCCAGGATATTTATGTCTTCTACTTTCAAATGATGTTCCCTTTGCTTACATCTCTCTTTGCAGATTTAAACCTGTAGTCTCTTTGGAAGTTTGCATCACTTTCGATAAACAACTTAGTAGACGGAGAAAATACACAAGATGTTAAAATCATTAACAGGCATAGTACAGGGTTAGATTATAGAACATACAGAAAAGAAACAAGAGTTTAATCTGAAAAGCAAAGTAGCGATAGAAGCAAAGCCTTGGTTTAGTTATGACACATATTTTACATTGTTCATATAACCAATGGATCACTGTGCAAGTGACTAGTTTAGATCACAGCACTCTTATCAGCGTTCAGGGAGTTATTAGCCCACTAAGAGGGTTCTGTTTCTGGTCTTTGATTCCATTGTTAAAGGAAAAGGCAGTGATGTGTAAAGGAGCACTAATGCAAAGAACTAAATTCCACACTTAGCTATCATTGCCCATGTTTTGTGTTCAGCAGATCTCGGTGTTGTCTGCAGGATGGATTCAGCTCCATAAAAGCTGAGCTCACTGAGTTCTTACTGTGAGGCTGTGATTCAGAGTGACATGTTAATTGGAGACAGGTCACTTTCAGTAACTGTTTTGTGGGGGAGACCAGACTGTAGGAAAATTTAAGACTGTTTATTGGAGCTAAAGAGGTATTCAGACTTTGGAGAGAGTCCATGTTGCGTCACCACCAAACTCTACTTGACAGAACACAAACATAGCACCACGTTTATAAATAAATAAAATCAAGGAGGTAATGCACACCTTTCAGTTTGAATCTAATATATTTATGGTTTTGTACATGGTTACACTGACTGTAACTTTGAATATTTTCCCCCAGCTAGGCTTGTGTTCCCCAAATGATATTGCTGTAAGGAAAAAACTTGGACAGATTCCCACTACCTGGTTTTCCATAGGAGTCTTACATGCTTTTGGGAAATCAGCCAAAAGATTTTCTATAAAATTAGAAAATTTAATTAGGTCTTAATGTTTAAATGGTAACAACTTGGGCAAACTCCAAGTATCTGGTTATTATAATAATGTGCGTCATCTTTGAAGACTTGCAAGAAACCAGTTGCTTACTTCTTTTTCCTCTTCCAAATTGTGGGTTAGTTTAATAAATAAATGATTAAATTATTTTTCTTTTCTATCAGAGGAACTGCTTTGGATCATCAGATAAAAGCAAACCATTTTTGGCAGGAAATTAATTTGTAGTAAGGAAACTGTGCCAGCCAGAGGAGATGGAGTTTCTATAAATTCCAAATTCCATTTAATAGAATGAATAATAGTTGGAGAACTTACCCAGCACTGCTAAAGCCTTTGTTCAAAACATCATTGCTTGCGCAATAATTGCTCCCTGAGAAACCCAAGATTTACAGTGAAAAGAACCTGGAAAAACTCTAACTAGAAAATTATTTTTGATTTATTTTTTGATAGTAATTTACAAAAAGCAGCATTATATTTTTTTCATTTGACTTTCAAGAGGAAGCCAATTTGTCATCTGAACCAGTAAGATAAAGAAGCAACCTCTCCCACACCATTGCAGGCAATTCTCATTCAGAGGTATAGGAAAATTGTAGACACTATGGACTAACTCTGACATAGAGACATACATATTTTTACACTTCAAATGAATCCCACTGTTTAATGAATTAGAATAGATTAGAGTAGTCTAATCATGTGTACTCCTTTCAGGTATTAAAATTATTAAAACATAGTCTTATTCCTTCTGTACTGTTGTTGTTCTTTTTTTTCACATTGGCTGAAAAAATCCATGGCAAAAATATTTATTCTTTATTTGTTATAAAAGTCTGTATTTTGTAGTAATTGCACAAGACACTGTTTCCCATTTTCATCTCGAACGTAGAGCTCTACCACAGACCTGGTTTTTACTAAAGGGCTGGCTTTATACCTTTAATCTGGTAAGCATTGTAAGTAGGTACGTACCACTGGAGAACATTTTATCCCAAATACTTTGCTACTCAGCTGTTTTCTTTTCAACTTTAGCCAAAACATGGATAATGTCTGGTTGTTCCCTAGGAAGAGCTTTTACTGTACATGTGACTCTATCATCTAGGGATTTGGACTGGCATGGTTTTAGGAGTCTTCCTTGAATCATTACAGGGTCTTGAAACCTCATCTGACCCTCAGCATGGTACCTCCTTCAGATGTGTCTTTGGACACGCAGCTTTGTGCTATGAAGTTGGAATGCACAAAATGATGGGAAAGTATTTCCATCACATTCTAGTTGGAGCACTGCTGTGCAAAATGAGAGTAAACATTACCAGGAAATTTAATGAGAAGACTTTGCAACATTGTACAGTCTCTTTGGAGAAGTTTGAAATGATGACAAGAAGTGCAAGATAATAAGGAACCAGATCCTGTGATTAAGTATTGTAAGTATCTGTGTTAGATATTAAAATTATAGTGATCTCCCTTGTACTGTCATTGCAGTTGCCACCAAGTAGTTGCAGTCTTGTAATAATTTCACCTGCAGACCTCTGTAGCTTGTAAGGGAAATTACTTCCAGTTGACAGTGGCTGACCCTTTGACCAACAGAGATTTTTTTGCCTAGATCACGGGCTGTGTCTGACGTGCACAAAGTATAGCTCATCACAGTCTGAAAACTTACACTTTTTGTCACATGGCTGTACAGCACATCTTTGTGGTGTCTACCAGTTTAAACAGCCAAAGCGGTTTGAAATAACCAGTTAGTAGACTGGTGAGGCAGAAGGACATCTCCATGACATACTTCCTCTAGTGATCCTGCTGTCTTTTTTTGCTCTCTGGATGAGGAATGATGGCTTCACTCCTGTTGGAATGCCAATTGTGTGTATTACCTGTGAGCCTCCCCGGGCTGGTTGTACCATGCCATACCCACCCAGTGACAGAAGACCAGTGCAAAGAGCACTGGGCTGGAGGGGCTGGCCTTGTTGGCTGGCTGAAGTCTTAAATCGTGCTGGTATTTGTTTTTCTGCTTCCCTCTCTCCCTTAGCAGCAAAACCCAAGTGACTGCACTGAGTTTCCTTTTATGTGCCTCCCGAGCAAGCCTTATGTTCAGAGCCGTGCTAGTGACAATCAAATTAATCACTGTCCCGTCAGCAGCTGTGCTTCGAGCTCTCCTGGCAGTGGCACAGGAGGCAGGCTGCAGCCCGGGATGTCAATAAATCCTTGTCCAAAGTAGGTCAGCAAACCGTGCCTGGCCTCGAGAAACAGCTTTGTTCAAAGACATCGCGTTTCTTGGTGCTGCGGAGGATCATTTTCTTCAAATGTCTTTCATGGAAAGAACCATGCAGACCTGGATGGAAGCGCTGATTCCCCAGAGTATGAACCCTCTGGCAGAACTTGACAGAAAAAAGTATTCTGAAGAGAGAGAATACCAAAAGCTTGTTTAACAGTCCTAAAAATGCAAGAGGAATCCTGTCTAAGGAGTCTTGCTATACCTCTGCTGTTCTCATTTCTGTAACTTCCAATACATCCTTTGAAGATATAAATGATATAAATGTCTTAAATTTTTAAATTACAGTATCCATATACATAAATTACAGTATCCATATACATAATCTTACCAGCTGAAAGCTTACCTGTTCCAAAATACTTATTTCACATTTCGAAAAGAGTCTACGCATATTATTCTGATTTCCAGGAAATTACTGTAATTAATTACTCACTTCCACATCTTGTGGTTTTTTTTATTTTTAACTTCAGGGTTTAGTTTCAATATACGGACTTGGATGCTGGAATTAAAATGACAAGTTATCTCATTTTGCAAGATATTTACCAATGACAGTGTAGACAGTACTGCTTGTCACTGTGCAACTGCTTGTGGCAAAGTGGTGGTTTATGGACATCAGTTATAAAACACATTATTCTAAATAACTTTGCTTCTTATGAAGCTTTTAGGAGCTTATAGAGTCTATAAAAACACTGGCTCTGGGCTACTTCATGTTGTCATCCAAGCCATAAAAATACGTTTCTGAGTGGTAGGGATTTTTTCTGTAATGAAATCTATGTTGCTGTCCAGTTTCAAGGTGATTCGTTATAGCCCCGTTCTAGCCTTTCTACAAATGCTACTGTGATTCTGTAATAAAAAAGGCAACCAACCATTCCTGGGTGCTCTGTAAAGTCTTAAATGCAAGATAGCTTAAAATAAATGTTTGCATCCTGGTGTGTTTTTATGACCTCCCGTGCACACTGTGTATGTCTAAACTATGTCTAAAGATCAGAAGATTCACTCTGTCTTGCTCCCCTCCCCTGCACCCCTCACAACAAACACAGAAAACATTAAAGAATGCCAACGTGAAGCTTCCTGATATATCCGCATCACGATAGATGTTTAAAAATGTGATCAGATTTTTTTTTTTTTTTTTCACGGGATATATGCTAAAGTAAACTAACCTAAGAAATATTCATATTCTTCCTGAAAATATGAAAACGTATTTGTTTATTCATTTTATCATTGTTTTACCATTGCTTGGGACCAGTTCGTTGCCCAGGAATATATTTTCTTGAAGTGTCTGCACAAGGTAGACAATACAAATGTAATGGTTTTTGTTTTTTTTCTTGCAAGGTAAGCATTTATCTTTGAACTACCCAAAACTGCTTCTTGGTCTTATTTCTGAGGGCAATGAGAAAAAATATCAAGCTTCAAGCTCAAATTGCCCTGCTTAGACTTTACTGTAATTTACTGGGAACACAGAAGTTGTCATTGCGCTGCTGAATGGGTTAAAATAACCTTAAAAAGGGCGAGCAGGCTGATGGCCTTACTGCTCCTCAAGAACTAGCATAGGTGCCGCAAGGGAGAAGAGACATCTGAAAAGAAACACAGCTCCCACCTTCAGATGGATGGGAACTGGTTGGGAGCATGATGCAAAAATGTAGTTTTCCTAAAAAGCCAAATGAGGAGCCTGTAAAAACAGTAAATCACTGATTTATTCTGTCCACGTCTTTGTCGTTGCTGTTTTGTTATTGTTCCATAAGTCAAAAGTACACAGCTGCTATTTTCCAGCAGGTTCTCTGTTTGTCTGCTTGCTTTTGATTTTTACTGTTTATCTGATTTTGGAACTAAAAATAGACATGAGGGACTGGAAATCAGAAACTCCAGTCTTGCCTGTGCCACGGCCTTATTTGTGTTGGCTAAATCAATTGGCCCAAAACCATCAAAAAGTTTTCAAATTTGAATGCCCAAGCAGAGAGCCTTTGTTCTGGTAACATCTCAGTACTCCTACAAGGAAAGCCAAAAGTCTCGGGTGGTGAGCTTGTTCCTAAGGCTCTTGCAACCACCGGTGACGCTGGGCTGCCAATCTGGAACCTGTTCTCTGTCCTCTGCCTCCTTGCTGCTTCCTCCATGCGCCCGCTGCTGTGCATCAGCTGGAGAACAAGGAGGTGCGCCTTTTGTGCATCAAGAAAGGAAACTGGAAGGAGATGTGGGAGGTGAGCAGGAAAGCAAGAGAGTGTCACAGCAATGCTGATGGATTGCTGTCTGTTGAAATGCTGTTCCCTGCACTTCTTCAGTGGAAATTACTCTTTCCTAGATGGAGAAGCATTTAGCAGCTTAACTTCATTACAAATGCTGAGAAACATTACTCATGTTAGCAAAACAACTTTGTGTTTGTTTTTTTTTCTCTTTAAAAGCCTCAGAATCTGTGACTGTTTCCATTAACAGCTTGGAAATGAGATTTTGTTTTTCTTTGAGGAAAAACAAATAATACCCAATTTCATTCCCTGCCCAAATGCAACTTCATGGGTCTTCTTGTGAATTCTCCCACCACGTCTGTAGCCAGGCCTGGAGCAGGACGTGCAGCCAACTGTGCAAGCTGACACGCAGCTCCACACACTGTGGACAACAGTTTTTGGCCTGCAGTGGGCTGCTTTGCATTTGTCAGAGTTAATGTGAACTGTCCCCACTTCATGGGTTGAACAGCTATCAGTGCACCTGTGCAGAAAGCCCTGGAAATGGCTCACTTGCATGTTTTTTTTTTTTATGACTTTGAGCAAAATTCTGAGCCCTTCAAGGATGTGGAGTGAGTTTTTCATACACTGAGATCTGTCTGAATAAACAGGTATTTTTGGTCTTGTTTGGGAGCGTCTCTTTTCCCAATATCAGATGCACTTTCCAGTGACATCCCTGAGCAGATGAGTCTCTTCTGTCTCTAAGGGTGAGTGTCCAATGTCACTGTTCCCAAAGTGTTCAGACAAGGCCGTGCATAGGCCCAGCCTGAGAAAAAACTCCAACATCACAAAAATCCAGACTTACCCTTAGCAAAGTGTGTGAATGTTGTGGCCAAGCTTTGTTCAGAAGGAAAGGTTTGGACAAAAGGCTCCTTCCCTTCCCCCTGTGACCAGGAAAAGAATCAATAACAAAGGTAAGTAAGAGATATTTTGGTGTCTCCTGTATGTCCAGCCTCAGATCTGTTAGCATCAGAGGTTTTTCTTCCTTCATTCACACCCTCTGGCTGGCAAATTGGCATGCATCACTGCTGCAGGGGAGCAAGCAGCTCCTAATGCTGTGGGGACCTGAGTACAGTAGCTGGGATTCTCTGGGGCCTTCACTCACACGCAGCTGCAGCCATGGGTGGGTAAAAGCCATTTCACACAGGTGGCAAAGACAGGAGAGATCTCAGAGTGCTCCCAGCTGTGTGTCTGTTATCAGGCCCATCAGACCCCAGTGTGGGACCACAATGTGTTAAACACCAGCTGGACAATAGCAGCCAAGGCCTTGCCATGAAATCACCCTCGGGGACCAGCCTCAGTGAGGCCATTACTTTCTGGAAAGATTTCCTTTCCTGAAGTGCTTTCAAGGGAAAGATCTGGTGGCATTCCCCAGAAGCCACTGGGTCAGCAAGTGTGAAGTTTGGAGAGACAAAGTTTATCTCCTCTCCAGAGAAACCCCTGGTAAACAAGGTGTTGTGCAGGGGAAAAGCTCCACAAAAGGATGCAG
This sequence comes from Numida meleagris, assembly GCF_002078875.1. NCBI lineage: Eukaryota > Metazoa > Chordata > Aves > Galliformes > Numididae > Numida > Numida meleagris. The sequence continues at coordinate 54,899,435 of NC_034409.1, read as the reverse complement.
AGAGCACATGGAGGGGGAAAGGCAGCAAAGAAACAGCTGAGAGCATAAGCAAGTCCAAAGGTATGTGGCTGAGTTCATGGTCTGTGTGGGAAAATGGGGAAACTGGGGACATAATGTGGCCCTCTGAGTTTGTAAAAGGGGCTGTAGGCTTGCATTAGGCTTTTAGGTGAAGATGCCAGGGAAGGGATGTGGGACAGACACTGTGGAAAAACTGACTTCAGCACAGTCACCTCAGAGTATTTGCAAGCTCTGCAACTTCTTCCTTTGACATCAACTATTGCCAGGAAAATCCTGGGCACTGTTTCTCCAGTGGACAAATTTCAGGTGTGTGGAGTTGGGGATTTACAGGCTGACAGCTCAACTGTGATTAAAGTGGCAGACTGGCTTTCTGGAGAGGGAAAGGGAACCAGACGTGGGGAAGTGGAAGCTTTGTTCTGCAAAAGCCCATACTGTGCAGAGACTGGCAGGTTTCTTAGGCCAAGAACGCCGATGTGAGCAATGAGGTTAAGTCACAAGTCTTGGGAGTTTGTTGGGAGGTTCTATGCTGAAAACATGGAAATCTTATCTCCTGGACTTGGCCTGCAGTGTACCTTATTCAGGGGATTGCAGGGAAATGTTCAAACATCTACAGGTATCTCCTGAAATGAGCAATTAGAAGAAATCAGAATACTTTGTGGACGTTTAGAAATCGTGAAAGGTCTGAGGTGCTTGGAAGGGAAACACCCTATTCAGAAATCAGATCTAACTGTGACTGCTTAACTGGCAGTAAGTGATGTGAGTGACTCTGAAGTTAGGCCACTTGAAGAATACTGTAGATGCTCAGGGCAGTAGACTGTGAAAAGTCTGCGTGCTCCTCCCTCCCCTTGGGATGCTAGTTAAGGGCTAAAATGTTGCAAAGTGAATAGGCAGCAAGAGCTGTTGGAGGAAACGGACCAAAGGCTTCCCAACTGTAGCAGGAGCCCTTCTAGAAGGAATTCAGAGGTCTGGTCCTGCTTGTGATGGGAGCCAAGAAGGGTTGTAGACTCTGGGAACAAGCAAATGAAACCCTTTGGGCAAGAAAGGAGGATACTGTCCCTCTCCTGTGTATGTGTAAGGGAGGCAAATCATCAGCAGTTTAGAGCTATATTAGTGTGTGAATACTTCTACATGGTGAAGATGAAGCTGGTAAAGGGTCTGGAGCACAAGTCTTAGGAGGAGCAGCTGAGGGAACTGGGATTATTCACTGTGGAGAAGAGGAGGCTCAGGGGAGATCTTATCACTCTCTACAAGGACCTGAAAGGAGGTTGTGGTGAGGTGGGGGCCAGCATCTTCTCCCATGTAACAGCAATAGGATGAGAGGTAGTGGCTTCAAGTTGTGCCAGGGGTGTTCAGTTTGGATATTAGGAAACATTTATTCTCAGAAAGAGTAGTGATACATTGGACCAGGGAGTGACCAGTGATACATACCCAGGGATACCATACCCAGGGAGCTGGTAGAGCCACTGTCCCTGGAGGTTTTCAAGAAACATGTAGATGTGGTATTTAGGGACGTGGTTTAGTGGTCAGTGTTGGTAGTAGGAGGATGGTTGGACGATATGATCTTAGAGGTCTTTTCAAACCTTAATGATTCTATGATTGTATGACTCTATCTCTCCTGCTGAGCATGCAGTGGTTCAAGGTGATTGTATAATGTCTCTATTCAGTTTCCTTATAAACACACACACTTACTTGGAAAATACTAAAAAGGGGTTATTCCAGCTAGGTATGGAGGTAGCTAGGTATGCTACTAAGTAAGAGCCGTCAACAGTAACAAAAAAGTTCCAAAGCCATCAGCATGCAACCGTGTTGGGTTCCCCACTAGAGAGCAGCATTGCTCCGGCAGTGGTTGGGTTGCTCTCCAGCTGCTGGGCCCAGCTCTGCAGTTCTGTTTGATCAGGGGCTGTTGAGCGAGGAAAAATGACTGCAGAGCATCGATTTTCTCATTGCAGCCGAGGAATGGCAACATTCAGAAAAAAAGGGATTATTTAATGGGGGGGAAAATCTGTTAAAATGGAAAACTTTTAATCTGTGTGCCAGGGAGGTGAAATGTGAAGTGAACTTATTCATGAAGGTCAGAGCCTCTTTTATTCAAGGTTCGCCTGCAGCATGAGAAAATTAGAGTTCATTATTTCATATGCTTTCTATCAGAAGATTTAAAACTATTTGTCCTGCAAGCTGAGCAGTGTACTAATCTCAATGCCTAATGTGAGGCACTTGGTCCTGACCATAGGAGGTGCACGTCACCTCTAAGGGTAATTGAGCCCAGCTGGGGTCTGGGCCATTGATACCAGCGTGATCTGCTGTCTCTAATTCAGGGCCTGTGTGGAGGTAGCCCAACAAAAGGGTGCACCACTTAAAGGGCTGGCTAACAAAAGTTTAAAAAAAAAAAAAAACAAAAACAAAAAAACCACCCAAACCTTGTGTTACTTGGGGATGAGTCTGAAGGGAATGGGATTGCAGCTGGCTGCTGATCCCACATGCTGTGAACTGGCAAAGTTACTCCTCCCAAGTGGCCAGTGAAGTATGCTCAGCGTACAGTCAATGTTTCCTTTACAGTCCACGTCGTCTTCTCCTCCAGGGGTTGAAATGTCAGGGAGAGATGACATTTTCCTGTAGAGTGAAAAGCAAGAACTGTGTCATAGTGCAGGATGGGTCCTCTTGAAGCAGCCCCTCTACTTTCTGAGGGTGGTGAAGCCAGAAGGCTGCATAACTGCCTTACTACTGCACAGACCATTGCTCAGATGTGCACTAGGGATGCAATTATCCACCACAGTCACTAGCAATAATAAAAGAGAACTGAGGGGAACCCTGAAAGCACTAATGGGCCTTGACAGCCCTGAATGGCTTCCTCTGGACCCCCACCCATGCCATGAGCCCAGGAACATATTTCAGCCCAGCCTGGGGCCTGCTGCCTGTTGCTGAGCTAGGCTGCTGGTGAGTCTGTCTCCAGCCCCACCAGGGCCGTGCTGTGGCCTTGGCCTATCTACTCCTTGCTCTGGACACCCTGGTATTGGCTTGTCCTTTGCTGTGCCACCAAGGAAGCCTGTTACCTGCCTTGTCTCCCCATGTTGAGCCCTTTGGGGCCGCAACCTTTGGTGAGTGCCAGCCTGTGCAGGGCTTGCACCGACAATTGGCTTAGTTCCTGTTCTGGGGCAGCCCTGTGTGGCCCAGTGGCAGGATGCTGTTTTTGTCCAACCTGTGTCCCATCGATATCTGGATGGTCCGTCCCCCATTTGCTTATTAGGCCTTCCTTGCTGACATTTCACTGGCTGTTTCAGCTCTGATATCTCTGCACTAATTATACCTGCTGTAATATGAGACTTCCACCAATGGGGTAGGGATAAAAATAAGATTGTTGTCCTCCTGTTGTGCATGGATCTGAGTGTTATGTAGAATTAGGTACTGTTCCAAAGTAGTGCTTTTCCTTTTGGGGCTTTGCAGTCATAGGGCACAACCAACCAATGGATTGGACTGTAGTGTTTTGGAAGGGAGTTAGTATTTTCATTGTTCTATCTTAGCTTGTTGTAACACTTCCTATGGAAATGCTTTGACATGCCAGAACCAGTGGACTCACTTAGCAGGCCAGCAGTAAGGTAGCAGAGCACCGGGAAAAACAAATGCATTCATGAGCATAGTGTCTTTGCAGCAGACCGATTTTTCTCTCTTGGAAGACAGAGAGATTATAAATCACTGTGAAGCATCTTGTGCTTTTTGCTGTGGACACCACTCCATAATTAAGTAACATACGTTGCTGTTTCATTTCTCATGGACAAATACTTATGGCTCATTCTTCATTTGGGCTGGATTTAAAATGACAGCCGTGGTTCTTTGACCCACTCAACTCTCCTTGGTAGCCAAGGAGTGTTTCTCCTTCAAACACTTCCCATCATCTCTGACATCTAATCTCTTTAAGAGGCTGTGCTATTTCAGTCAGCTTTCAATATATATTCAGTGATATTGGGAAAAATAAATATGCCAGCAGAAGAATTCCATACTCTGAAGCAGAAAAAGAATGGACATAAATGTTTGAGGTGATACTTTAATACCAATAAAAAAATTCTAGAAAGTGGTTCTTTCTGCATCAACACAGATTAAATATGAAGTATGTTCTTTGTCGTGGCCTATTTTAAAGCTATCAAGGGGAATGGATGACCAGGCTTATGGGGCTTCAGTGTGTACCTTTCAGTGCACAGAGAGCTGTGTCACTGTAAAGCCTTCCCAAGCACTTCAGATACATTTCAGAATCCTGCACTGCCAGTCACAGGTTTTATTCCAGTTGCTCTCATGAGTGATTTATGCACACAGAGTGCTACATATCCCAGGGTGCTTTAAGGAATTGGAGTTACTCACATCACTCAATCAGTCATCATACTGTGCAGGACTTGGCCTAATGTGCATTTTCAGTGGATCAAGAAACTCAGAAGTGCAACAAAAACAACTCTCCAAGTGGAAAATACTGTGGACTCAGTTCTCTTGCTGGGATGAGAGACAGAGAGAATAACAGATGGCAGCTGTGTTGCCCAGTGATATGTTGGAAGATGTTTAGATACCTTTGAATGCACACAGCTATGCAGTATGGATAGCATTAGGCAATGCTACCCAGCAGATGAAGAAACAAGACCTTTTTCTGAAGAAGAGTAGGTGAAATTTGGTAACCCTTATTAAATGCCAAGACTAGCAGAAAAAAATAATTTCTCATTTACTATGATATAGACTTCACAAGACTTGTTTCACACATATGCAGTCCTATTGCAATGAACGGAATGGTGCCTGAGTCACTTGAGTACAACAAGAGGTGACCTGGTTCTGCCTTTGTCACACAAATGGTCAGGTTTGACTGGAAGGCAGCATAGTTCAGAGGATGCTCAGTCTACTTGGAATTTGTTAATCCACTTGGGTGGTTTTTTTATTGTTTTTTTATTGTTTTTGTCTCTGTTTTCCCCATCTAATACGCTGAAAAACCTGCTTGGATTTTTTTTTTTTGTGCTATGCGCGTGAGTAATGATTCTCTCCTGTGTAGATATCTACAGTCTGATAAATGAAAAGCTTCTACTGCTAACTAGCAGACACCATGAGGAAGAAAGATTAAGGTCTTTGCCTTCTGCTAACCTATGATACGATCACTCAGTTCCTCACAGACCTGGAAGGCTTTTTTTTTCCCTCCAGTAAATAAATGTGGAAATTACACACTTTCGTTCCTCAGCAGTGTTGAGGGAAATAGCAAAGACTCTGCTTAGTGACTGAGCCATCCCATGTAAGCTACTCTTTCTTTAAAGTCTCACTGAGATAATAGGTCCAGCATCATAACAGTGATAATTCCTCTGCTGAGAGGCTATGCACTGGAGCAGTAGCTCAGCTTTAACTACTGGAGTTAGTAATTTCTGTTGAGATTTACTGGTTGTACCCCGGGTTATGTCCCTGTGTCATCCTGCCATTTGGCCAATGTGTTTTCCTGCTTCTCCCAATGCTGTGATGGTAGGAATGGAACACTTTTACTCTTGAAATATCTCAGACCTGTTGCAAAGCCCGTCAAAACTGATACAGCTTTCTTTTATGGATTTCACTAGGTTTGGCTCAAGTCCTCAGCAACATTGCTCTTGCTTAATGTGAAACTTGGAAGCAACCCTGGGTAAACAAGCCAGGCTAATATTCTGCAGGCTGATCAGAACTACTTGAAGGAGAAGGTAAGATGTGAGAGGCTGAATGAGGAAAAAATATTAACAATTCTTATTTTAAAAAGTTTTATCCAAGCACCATCAGGTTCAATATGACTTTGGTGAAATATATATCTAATCTTATATGAGTATGTCAGCTTTACACTAAAATTCATGAATGAGTGCCAAATTTCACCTCTGAAAGAGAAAGGCTTTCAGCTTGTGGCAAAACCCAGCACAGACTTATTCATAGGCAAGGGAGTTGCCAAGAACAGAAGATAAACCATGGCCTCATGTGTTAATTTCAGGCTCCTGGAGAGCCAGGCCTGAGGCTAAGGGAGAGGTGCAAATAACTAAAGCAGCGCTGCTTGATATTGACATGGTTGGTGGACACACACATCCTTCTGGTGATGAAATTGGGTGTTGGTTGTGCTTCTGAGATGTCTGCTCCAGATGGAAATGTATTGCCTCCAGCCTCAACCATAGTGACTTTAGTAGTTCTACTTTGTTGTGCTCTTTTGTGCTCTTTTGAGGAGTCACTGACCAGTACTCTTCTAAACTATTTTGGAACTTGTGCTAAATGCGCTTTGAATAAAGCAAAGTCATTAGAAATCCTATGCTGTTTTCTGAAAGCAGATGGTACCCATCTTCATGGAAGATGGGATCCTGAAGCAGCAGTGTGACTTTTTATGGCTGATTCTGTGTTTGTGTTGATCTGCAGAGTACTGTGAACACACTAAAATGAAGCTACAATGCCAGAAATTTGGTTAAGAGGGACCACCCTGAATTTTAATAACAATTTTTAATAACATCTTGGCTTTTCACAAGCTTCTTGGCTGCTGTTTGACTTTGTGCTATTACTTCAGTGAAGAAAGTGCTGCCACTGTCTTTCAAGTGTAAAGTATATGTCATATTTTTACAAAGAGATCTTTTAAAATCTGCAGCATACCAAGTGGGAGATATTCAGGGTCATGACAGAGCACTTAGCATAAAACCTTGGGAGATGAATTCATTAGCATGCTAGTGAGTGATGTAATTTTTGCTGATATTAAGACCTGATTAAAAGGCCTAGCCTTTTTATGAATCATTATGTGTTTTTGGAGGGGTGGGTGGGGAGGAATAATTCTGTTTGTACTCGTGCAGTCATGCTTATTGCATTTGACTCTTTTCAAGCTGGACTGGTGTTAGCCATGTCTTTGCCATTCTGTGTTTCTTTAGTAAATTAAGGTATTGCAGTGTTTTACAATTTGCTGACCAGATTCAATCCTCACGAAATGAACAGCTACTTTGCAGACAGCAAAACTTGTGGAAAGTGTGATACTGCTCCTCTACTTGCAGAGCCAATTTTTTTGAGGCTGCTGTGCTGCTGAGCCAGAGGAATATATCAGAATTCTTCCTTCTCCTCTTTATGTGGGAATGTGTTGCCACCGTGATATCTTAGTAGGCAAATCTTGCAGTATTGAACCTTAGAAGGGTAACACTTTTCAAAATGTATTGAAAAATCAGGGTCATGGTTTCTCCCCTCATTCGTGTGAGAACCTGCCAGAAATCAAACACAGGGAAGCAGTTTTAAAAGAGATAGAAGAAAGAGAGATGTAGATGATAATGGAATATGAATTACTGGCACCAATGTTGTCTAACTGGCTCTGATTAGAATTTACTTCTTCCCTACTCCTGGACTGTTGTTTAGACACTGCTAACTTTGGTATGTAGCCTGTGTATGAAAGAACACTTGCTCGTGAGAACCATACCAATTAATGGAACCAAGCTGTTTCATGCAAGAAAGGGCTGGAGAATTGCTTTCTATTTATGTTAAATTAGAGTGGACATGAAATAGCAGAGTGAGCTCTCAAAAAGGCTGAAACTTTAGCAAAAATTTGTTCTCAAGAAGACTGATCCAAAGCTCGTGGAAGACAATTTTTTCACTAACTTCAGTGACCTTTGGATCACACTCCAAGTTCAGTGCTAAAGCTGGTGTATGTTTTATTTTATTTTCTTGTGTTTGTACTACTGTTTCTGTCCAAAAGCAACTGTTAGATTTCTGGAAAAGACAATTTGAGCAATTAGAATGAGTGAAACTTTGCTGTGAATAAGTTGCCAATAGAAATGTGCTAATGGCACCCAGGGATTGTGTATTAATGGGGACTAATTAATGGGCCTAATTTGATGCCACAAAGGGAACACTGCCACTATTTGTGCTCTGACACAAGTTAAATGTTAACAAGTCCCCAGAGGCGTCTGAATTTGGGTCCCAATTAATGTAACCACAGGCACAGCTTAGCCATTTGCATATACCTAAGTGATACTTGAGGCTAGTGAATCTTTCTTTTACCTGCTGATTGTGAGTAGGAAAAACCCTTAATGAGACAAGATATTGGTGCTTCTAATATTGATCACTCCTTGTATTTTGGTATCTGAGACCTATACTGTACAGGAGGATGGAGTCCCATCATACCTCTGAAAATCTTATTTAATAAGAACTACCTGCATGGTGACAGAAATCCTCAAGGCTTTCTGTGTTACACTGCAGGAATCAACAGGTGTTTTGTGAACTGTTACCAGAACTAGGGATTGCACTGCCAAGTTTTCTGCACCAGATCTGCACAAGTTAATTGTGGATCAGCCATGCTGAGGAGCATGGTACAGATTTCTGCTCCTGGATCGCAGCATTGTAGGCCCAGATTGGTGTGCCTGAGTAGCACTGTGTTGCACAGCATGGATTTACTCAGTCTATGTACGTGAAGGCATCTACCTCCAACTTATGTGTCTCTACAGGTCATAAATATGACCTCGGTTCAAAGACTACATCTCTGTGTCAAACTCTGTACATGTACAGATACCCCTCAAAAGTGCTTACAGTCATCATGACCATTAGATGGAATCTAGATGTAGCTGAACATTGTTGCTGTCTTAGATCAGGTATTTGTACAACACACTTAATCATAAGTAGTCCAGAAGGAGCTAAGAGTATTTTGGAGGAAGCTCATACATCTGCTGGCACTTCTTCAGTCCTCTTGGCATGGGACCTCTTCCAAATAGGCTGTTGTTTGCTCCCTGAAGGTCTCCATTCATGGACTGTGTCAACAAAGCCAGCTCTGTGCAGTGATAGATCACAGCATCTAAAGTGTCGGTTCTCAGTTCCTAGTACAAATCTGGTGTGGTAACAGGTTTTTACACAAACTTCCTTCAGGAAGACATTCTGCATCAAGTTCTGTATCCAAAGGGATTCATTTCCATCACAGACTTGCTTTTGTTTCCCTGGCATCTGTGGTTGTGGGACTGCTTAAATATGTGAGTTACCAGATTGACTAAGATGGCTTGGGGGGGTGAAGAAAGGTAGCAAATGATCTGCTGCTCTGTGAGAGCTCTTCAAGGCTATTTGTTCCATCGGGGCCAACTCATGTCTACAGCTCTATGTTACCTCATGCTGCAAAGCTCTGTGCTCAAACCTAGATTTTAGGCAGGTCTAAGGTGAGGCCAGAGCAGCAAGTGCCTCTCTCATCCCTGCAGATTCTCCATTTACCTTGACATTTCAGCTGATTAATTTGTTTGCTATTGCTGGCACCTTTGCTACTGCTCCCTGGTTCCTGGAGAAGCACATCTGGGCTGTGTGGTACCCTGCAAGGGAGAGAAAAAGCGCCTATGGGCCTTTTCTTCTGTGTTGTTCATCTATCATAGATTTGGGAACAGATAAACGCCTGACTTGAGGCCCAGATAATGCAGATTTATATGTTGATACGTACTCAAGACATGGTTCCATAGCATTTCCATTTGAATATTTCCCTTCTGAATACTGGAGACACCAGAGCTTCCATAAAACATACCATTTCTTTCAAATTCTCTTCATGTTTTTCAAGTAAGAGTGTAAGGGTTTTGAAGCTTTTCAGCTGTACCTGGAATGCAACTGTAGGATTTCCTTGTAATTGTAAGATTTGTTTATCCCACGTTTGGATTCACCTTGCCCGATGATGTATTTGTCTAACTTCAAGGCTTGTACTGTGGCTTTAGGCTCGCAGTACACAAGGTACAAGCATATACCTATGTACCACTGCTGGCAAAAGCTTAGAGGTAAGATAGCTCACAAACCCTGTGACCCATTAGTTGCTGCATGGCTTTTATTTCAAAGCCTTTAATTCACAGCTACATCTTCCCTTTGTTGTTTGTTTTGAAATGGATCCCCTCAAACCCTCAGACTGAAAGGCTGCCCAAAAGCCTGTGACATACACAGTGTTGATCTTCTAACAGTTGGTCCACATAGCTTTGGCGATGTGCTCTTGACAACTTTGGCTTACTGAAGCTGAGCATTGTGCAAGCAGATATGTGTCAGTACATTCACTTATTCAGACCTCTGAACTACTTTACGGTTTGTTTTTTTTTTTTTTTTTTTGGAAAGAAATAGCAAGCAAGGATTATTATGATGCTGGTCATTTGCAACCACAAATATTACGAAAGCAAAGCTGACAAATTGGGAGAGAATGCAGAAGAGAGCAGTAAAAATAATAAAAACTTTCAAAATTAAAACCAGTAGACTTGACGTAAAGACAACTGGAAATATGTGCCTATTGATAAGATCCAGAAGCAAGAAATACATGTCTGTAATACGTATATGTTATAAAAAGTATAAAGATTGACTCAATATAATTCTAACTTCAAAACCCTTCAAATGACTGTGTATCTTGGGGTTATGAGAAAAACACACATTGTCTGTCCTCAAGCATGTAGTGAGCATGCCAGTCCCTCTGGGCTCTTAAAATATTAGAGACAAAGGAGTTCCTAGAAAGGGAGAGCTGAAGCGCATGGATGATTCCTTTGCTGGATCAGCCTCTTGGAGGAACTTGTCTTATTTAAGGGGTAGATGGCAGTGAGCACTGTTAAGCACTGAACCGAGTGCTGAAAGTTAGTTGTTGCATACCTTGCTTTCCTCTCTTTTTAGGTGCCATGTTACACAGTCAGCTACTGCTTGCTTCTCTGCATAAGCTCAGAGCTTCTCCAGGTTGGGGGAAGAACAGCGATGGAGAAGCTTGACTACCAGCATTTAAAATTACCCTCTGTGTGTGCTTCGAATCCTTTTGAAGGATTCGCTTTCTGAAGGGGTAGGCTAGGTTTGCTTTCTGAAATCATAGATACCCAAAAAAGTGTGTAGAGGCGTGTCAACTGAGCCATACCTGACTTGCTTCTATTTTGCCAGGTGTAGACAGAGTTTAGCTGTGCTTTTCAAGCAACGTTTTCTTACCCTGTAGGATTAGTTTCTAGGTATGATCAATCTGGATATCAGTAAGACATGTCTGAACTGCCCAGTGCCTTTTCAAAGCATCATTAATATAGGAATTGTTTGTCATTCATAGACACATACAATTCAATATAATATTCATATGCCTTCATATATACGAATAATATCCACCATTAAAAATAAAGCTAAGCAGCTTACAGGTTTTTGAAAGTGCTGTTTTCCCAGAGCTTGAATTTATGAAATTACCTGCATTTATTCTTGCATTTCAGTAAAATGTAGTGAAAGCAGTTCCCTGGCTGCAGCAGGATAGAAATGTATATCTGTGCATACATGTTACTGTGATTGCATAACTTTCAAAAAACAAACCCCACAACATTGGACATGGAGGCAATCTGTCAAGTAAGATGATGACATCATTGTCATTGGAGATATTCATCTGTAAGGTTTGGGCTGGGATTAATAGGGGTAAACATGTTGCTCTTCAAAGGTGTGGAATAAAGAACTGCAGAGAGGTCTTCTAGCCCTAATGCTTCTGTGGAAGGCTGTCTGGAAAGTAGATTAAATGGCAAACAACCCCATGTACTCATGGTGTTGCTGAAAATAGCAAATGGTATTTGGTTTCACTTAAAAGCTACATGGAAAGTTGTGTATGCTGGAATTGGGGGATTATGGATGGCAGCAATTGCTCATCCCAGTGAGTCTTGAAACATCTCTATGCAGAAAAAACAAAAAAGATTCTTATACCTATATCCTATATGACGTTTAATGGCTAGCTGTATGTGTCATGAGAAGGCAAGGTTGTCTGTCTGTAAACATTTTCCAACAAAAGTAGGAGAAAGCTTGAGTTGTCTTACTCACATCAGACTCCTCAAATGGCAAATAAAGTGTGGAGCAAATCGTGTGAACTGATGTAACTTAAGCTAATGATGTGTGCAGAAAAGGACTTCCAAAATTTAGCTGTTCTGAATTTTTATCCGTAGAAATTTAAATTGAATTATTAATACATTTTAGAAGAAGAGAAAGATGTGTTGTGACTTCTTTCTGGAATGGCCCCATTTCATTTGAAAGGGTATCCGCTGTGGAAAGGAGAAAGGAAATCCCCTTTCATGTGTCCTGCTTGGCAGAGCTGTACAGTATAATGTCTCTGGCTTAAAAAGATTTGTGGCAAGCAGATAATTTCTTCAAGGGGAACAAGTAGTCTCTTAAAATATGCCCTTTATATAACAGGACTCTAAAAAGCCTTGGCAGCGCAGCCTTAGCAGCAGATGAAACACAGGCTAAACTGTGTCCTAGCAAAGGAGCCTGAGTTGATCTAGGGAGACAGAGACAAATTCAGGTAAGCCTTGCAGAGGCTTCAGTCATCAGCGTCACTTTTTCTTCTGGGTAAGGCTGTCTTTTGTATGTTGTTTTCTCCCCCAGTCTTTCAATGTATGGAATATGCAAGATATTGCAAAACGTGTGGCCAAATACCATGTATTTGCAACCTCCCTGCAGCAACTGCATCTGTTCCTTATGTGGAAAAGTGATATATCCTGTTAGCTATGCTAAATCTGATGTAACTAGGGGAAATTCTTCCCAGACTGCCAGCAGCATATAAATGTCCTGGTCCAAGGAATGAAAGAAAATACAAAAAAGCTGGGAATACCTCTGGTGATAGCCAAATAATAATAAAAATTTTCTTCAAAACATACGTCCCTTTCATACATGGTTTCCCCTTTCATCACGGGTATGGTTCAGAACTCCAGTAACAACCTTTCCATCTATTCTAGTGATGTCAGTAGATATTGCTCATTATTTGTATGGTCCATAGAAGCTGTTTCCCAGCTAATTTCTCTGGAGGCTTCTGAAAATCATAGTTTTATAAATCTGTGAGCTGATATGATTCTTACTCTTAACTTCCATGCTGGTGCATTGACATTTTCACAGTTTCTTACCTAGCTCACCCAATATATTGTCAGATGGCTGAGGTACAGTCAAAAGGCAAGTGTCAGGGCAGACTGATGTTGATTCTGTGGATAGAAATACTCTTGAGATAGATCCCCAAGCCTATTATAGATAGGCCCATCAACAGTTGGAGTACACAAAGGTAGTGAGTGTGTTCATCAGCTGTTGGGTGCTTGAATACTTGAATGGCAATCAAGAGTACAGGAACATGGCAATATAATTTTTAAAAGGCACTGGAGAATTTCAGCGACTGGATCTTTGTTGGTTCCTTTTGGAAACCCTTTGAAACCTATAAAAAGATGGAATTTTGGCTTTGATCTCAAAGAAATAAATGTGTTTAGAAAAGTTGCTTTCATTAAAGACTGAACTCCCATAAAATACAGAAATAGCTGGTTAATTGTTGAAATCACAGAGGGACCAACCTGGAGGATTAATGGAATACTCTTCTGTTTTCGTATATTGAAGTAGACAGAGAGCTATTGGTCCTTCTTTTAGCCTGGGGATACAAGTTTGAGTTGCTTTGTCTAGCTGGAATGTACTGTGCATCCTTAGGGATAAAACAGAAGTGAATAGAGAAAAGGGAACTGTGCTAAATAAATAATATAATATGGCATGTTGCATGGTGAACACAGTCAAAGGTTTATATATAATGTACAATCTTGGACTATTAAAAAGTGATGTTGGAGTGGTATGTTCACTTGACTCACATTGATGGCATGTTTATCTTTAATGTGTTTCAATGATTCTGTAATTTTAATGCTAATAGACCATTCCTGTGGTTTGCTCTATTATATGGAACCCAAACAGTGTTTTATAAGTCATTTTGGCATGTATTCCAGTTGGACAGGAGAAGCTATTCCAGTTGGATGAGAGAACTGATTGAAAGCTGAAAACCAAAACATATCAGAGAAAATGCCAGCCAGAGAACACAATGTGAATGGTGCTGAAGCCAATATACTATTGCTACAGGGTTAATACTATTACTAGGGGTAATGAATTCTGAATGCTGTTCATTTTTAATCCGTATCTTCTCTGAGCAATGAAGTGCTTGGGTCAAAGTCATAAAGCGTAGGCATAAAATAGAAGGAGCTTGAAACAGAATATCCTGAGCTAACCCATACATGCGTATGCAGAAGAATGAGATAATATATATAGTTGCTGGAACTATTTGCATATTTGTATGAAGGATTTTATTTAACGTTACCAGGAGAGACTTGTTTGATGCAGGTCTTCAGAGCTGGCAAAGCATGGGACAGGTTGGCTCTAGTTCAGGAAAGTGTAACATTAAGCATTCAGGAGGATTTACTTGTATCCTTAAAGTTGAACACATGTTTAAGTGTCCTTCTGGCCTGGGGCCCATTTGTTTAGTACCTTGCAGAACCAACTTTAAAATGGCTGAGTGGGCAGAGAAGTATTAGCTAATGTTATTGCAACCAATGCTTGGAAATAAATGTTGTACACTTGCTTTAAGTCCCATCCTCTTTTCTTTTTCTTTTCCTTTCTTCAGCCAAGGACTAATCTAGGACATTTCCAGATTGAGATGGGAAGTGTCACTGTAGGATTGAGCTCTGTATCTTCATCCTCCCGGCTTATGTAGAGCTCTTGTTGACTTCATTGGGGCAGGGTTTTCTGGTTGATGTTTAAAGCTTAATCAGAAAGGAATACTTACCCTGCAAAAAAGGAAATATTTTGGTGGCTGTAACTGTCTGTTGGCTCACTGAACTTATCTTCCTTATAGTGACAGAAGGTCAGCTGCTCGGTGGGCCCTGGGGTGGTGTGCTCTTACACAGCTGGCTCTTGTGGGCCACAGTGAGCAGTGAACATGGGGCACTGCCCATGTGGCTGCCAACAGGCTCTGCTGCCCTTGCCTTTCTTGCAGTGCCACTGCAGCCATACCATAGACAGATGTGAAAGGCCTTGGACTTGGTTTTACTGTGGCAAATATACAAGTAAACTTAAAAACGTTTAAAACTTTCCCAGTGATAGGCAGTTATGTGCTGGGCTGTGGGATCTTGTGAACCTGAAGCCAAAAATGTACCATTTCTGTTATGGCTAAACAATTATGAGCTGCAGAGGGATTTTTGTTCTTGTTCTTTTAGTCTAGTGAGAGATTGCGTTCTTTGGTATAACACAATTGCAGTGTTCTCCATGGAATGTTATGTCTGGCAAGAGTGCAAATGATAGAACTGAGGCTTGGAGCACCTTCTATCTTCACAGTGGGGAGGCTGAATTACTGCTAAAGGGAAAATCTTTATTCATATATTAATGTATTTTTGTCGGATACAGCCAACCACAACTTGTTTTCTCAGACACGTACATGTGGAAATACTCTGTTTTGAATATGTTTTCACATAAAATGTGTATAATGCTGTACAAGTGCTAATAATCCAACTAAAACCAGCTTCTACTTGCTGAAGTTCTCTCTAGAAGGCCATTTGCTGGTTTATGTTTGAATGTAATTTTCCCATTTGCCAAGGGTGTTAAACACAAAACTAATATGCTCTAGCTCTGAAAAGCCTGAGCTTTGATTTAGTGGTCCAGTGAGCAGAGTATGGATTTGAGAAATTGGCTTCAGTCAGTATCTTCAGACAGTTCCCACTGGCTCTCAGCCTCTGCATGTTTAAATTGCAGGTAATTAGTTTCTGAAGTTTTTGGTACCAGAACATCTTATAAGAATTCTTAATTTGCAGTCTACTTATTGAAGAGAATCATGCTCTTGCTAAGGAAATAAGTCCTGAGTAAATTGTCTTTCATCATGCTGTATAATCATGTGATCTGACTTTAAAAGTCCAAACATGTTCCCAAAAGACTGCATATAAACACAAGTGCCGTCCTAAGATAGCTCAAGGGTGGTCACACTTCTGAAGATGTGAGGAGCAAAATGATCACAGACGGAGACTGTGGCTTCATGTGTCCTTGGACTGTTAATCCTCTCTACTAGTTAAGACATCCCATTACCTCAGCCTGCTGCTCGTTACTTGGCCTGTTATTTAATGTAGCCCTGGGGTAATCACTACTTTCATTCATTTGCAAGTCTGTTTGGTGCAACAACTTTGTAAATTCACATTACAAGATATTTCTAGCTGTTAATACTCCTTTTTATGTGCTCTTTTGCTCAACCCAAGTTTGAGAAGGAAAGCACAATTTTAATTTGTGGTTAATAAGGAGTGTAAGAAAGTGACTTGGCAAGAAAACATGCTGTACTTGTGAGCTAGAGCTCCTTGTGGGCTCAGCTTGAGCAGTGTTATACCGTAATATCAAAATTCATCATGTGCTTTCTCATCCAACTATCATCCTCAGCTTCTCTACAGCTTCAGTGACTCTTCTTCCACACTCCTTCATAACTTTTACAAAACTGGGAATATTTTGTTGTTAGTATTGACAGGGAGACAGGCTTGGTCTTCTGATCAGAATCAGGTAGGACAAGAGATGTTTGGAACATTCTGTTGAGGGTGGCCTCTTTCCTTGATGGGATGTATGAAGTCTTTCCTGGCACGGTCTTTTATGCAGCCATCAAGGCTGCAAAATCTCAGTACACTGTTTCATGCTCCCAATATGCAGAATGGAGATTTGCAAAATACCCTAACTGGACTAAGGCATGAGTGGAACTGTGGGGTGAATACTATTTCATTTTATTTTTATTTCATTTCATTTCATTTATTATTTATTTTTATTACCTTTGCCTTTTTTTTTTTTTGCACCAAATTCTAGCTAATTTGGCAATTATACTTTTTTTCAAAGTAGAACTACAGAATGTTTTTAAAAGATGAATATTTACCCACTATTTTTCTCCAGTCAAAAAAAGCTAATGAAGTTGCCATGGACCTAGAAAAGTACTTGGACAACTCACATCAGCCTTTCTGATGTGATGATTTTTTATTTTGTTCTGATCTCTGTTTTAAGATTTAGTTACTGAACAGTTCTGTAAAGATAGTCTAACGAAGATAGTAGAGTCCCAGTTATACCTTTAAAAACCTGCACAAATAGTATGCTGTTTATAATTATTTTTCTGTGCAAGAATAAATCCCAGGCCTGCTGCAATGTTTTACTGTGTATTAAATACAGAAAACAGATCTGTCAATCAAGCATGGTTGGAAGGCCTGTATCCTTGAAGTTTGTGTCATTTCTTCCATCTCCTGAAGCAGCAGGCACGGCCCCTTGGCCTCACTCTCTAAACAGCCTAAATGGATTTAAAACAGATTTCATCACGGTCAGTGTGTGTTGTTCCTTGCCAGTCAAAAAGCAGTGATCATGACATGATGCTCTTATCCTTTCTTTGCTTTCAAAGGTCCCTGTGTCTTTTGCCTGTCCTTTTTATGACACAAACTGTATGGCATGGGTGTCCATCCTTTTGGCTTGCATGGGTCAGATTGAGTGAAGAATTGTCTAGGGCCCCATCTACGAAGGTTGCTCTGAAAGTAGCCTCCCAAGTATTTCTGTGGAAACTACAACTGACACAAAGAGTACAATAACACTATTTAATAGAGCAAGTTCTAGAGCAAGAGAGGGCTTATAAAGGTTGGGTAAAGAGACATGATCAAATTTTGGATTGCAACTGTATATGTTCCATCTGAAAATTCACAAGTAATGTATTTATGACGACTGGGAACAGAAAGCAGAGCAGCATATTATTTTGCTGTTCACAGGACTGTGTTTAGCCACTGTATAAAGATCCATAAACTTATTTGCGATAACTTGAGCCAGCAGTGCAGTGCACCTTCCTCGTGTCCTGGTTTCAGTTTGGACTGTGCCAATTGCACACCGATGTTTGGTTGTTATGAGTGATGCATGTGTGCCTGGGGCCAGGTCGGGCAGCCCCATGGGACAGAGCTGCTGCCATGATGGCATGGGGCAGGGGGCAGCTGCACAACTAGTTTTTCAAGGCAGATTATTACCCTGGAAGGAAGAAGGCATTCTTAAGTTACTTATATTCAGCTTCTACTGATGGCTACATCTTTTCAATTTTCAATAATCTGCAGTGAAGGGAAGATTTCTGAGATTAATTTAGGGAAGTTAAGATTAATACATAGGTTAAGTTCCACTCTTTTTCCTTGTTTGGTGGACATGGTAAAATACATATTTAATGAGAAGACTAAATTTCACCACAGAGTGGAGGTACAGTTCTATGAACTGAAGGAACTGATATCCCTTGTACCATAGGCAAAACTGGCTCAGGTTTGGCTTTTTAGTATGTATATCATGTAGTTTAGAGAAGCAATTCTTGTTTTTCAAACTACCAAAGTTTAAAACATTGAATCTGGGTTGGTGTCATTGGAATGAATGTGTATCTGTGCAGTCAGTTGATTCAGTATGGGCTGGTACGGTTGGCTGTAAATCCACTGGTTGAAAACAGTCTATGTATTGGTTATTGTGTGCTCAGTACCATGTCACAAAGATCACATGAAGTGTAGTCTTAAGTGATCTATCATATGGCATTATATTGAGCTGTAGCTACAATACTTTTAGAGGAACTGTTGTCTTCAAGCTATGTCTGTATATTCAGTAATAAAATAATTTAAGGAAACCATGCATAAACAGTTAAGGTAGGAAGGAAAAAAGCATGTACAGTGTATTAGCATATGTGGTACCATTTGTCCTCTTGATATATGACAGGAGAGTGTTCTATTCTGGAAGCTGAGAAGAAAAGCAATTAGGTTTTTTGTGCCTTTGGGAAGAGTTTGAACACACATTCTGATAGGTTTTCTGCTTGCCAAAAGAGTGATCATTTTGTACAAAATGTAGGTAATCATAGGAAG
Source organism: Numida meleagris (assembly GCF_002078875.1). Classification (NCBI taxonomy): domain Eukaryota; kingdom Metazoa; phylum Chordata; class Aves; order Galliformes; family Numididae; genus Numida; species Numida meleagris. Next base: position 54,880,833 of record NC_034409.1, on the reverse strand, counting down.
ACACTTTCTACTTTGATCAAAACTGTATGCTTTTAGAAAATTAGATTCTCCAGTGTTGTAAGCCAGCAAGGCTTTGCTGATGTCAGCAAAAGTTGATTTACTCCAGACGAGAATCTAGAACATTTTTGGGCTTTAAGGCTGAGTTGGAAGAATTTATTTGATGAGACATCTATTTTATTAGGTATCAGTTTGATTAAACAATCCAAAGGCAGTCTATCAGCCAAAATTCTGACAGGAAGAGATGGATGAATGAAAAATCAACCAGAGATGGAGATGAGAATATTTTTGTTCATTGGGATTTCCAAAGTAAAATTTAAAAAGAAACATAGCTTGGGAAATTTCTCAGTAGAAAGATAAATACCTAATGAAATACATCTGAGAGACAACTGTCACAGAGATCTTAAATGATGTAAACAAAAAGTAACTGAAAAAGATTAAGCCTGGTGATTCATTCCAATTTCCATTTGAATCAATTGAAAGACTTGCATTGACTTCACTGAGAGATGGCTAGAGTCCAAACTCTTTAAATATGGCTAAGGGCTCTCAGCGGATAACCTTGGCTTTGGGGCTCAATTCTCTAGCCCATCACTAACATCTGTCCTTTGGGATATCTGTGCTATGGTGCAAAGATCTCTTCTGTCAAACAAAGTGTGGGAGATCTGCTTATTTCTCTGTCCCCCCATACAAATGAACTTGTACTTCCTAAGCACGAGACCTCTGGGGACTCTTTTTCCACCATACTGAATATTTGCCCCTTTCTTACCCCTTGACCTTTTACAGAAGGATTTCCGGCTCTCTCCTGCCCCCTCACAGAGAGACAATATGGCATTACAGACTGATTATGGAAACACTTTGGTGGTCACTTTCTTAGGAGGCCAAATTCACTGCCTGTTTGTAAAATGCTGCTGTAGTCAGTTTTTGTTTCTAAGACTGACTTTGTCAGTTTTTATCATCTTTATACATTTAATTCCCTAGTGATTAACCAAGAGTTTCAGTCTTTCTCCTTGCGTCATAGCTCCAGACAATAGACTTGGAAATTTCCATCCATGTGCACTTGGAAGTGGTGGAAATTACCATTTTTGAAAGGGCTTAATAAAATCTCAGAGAGTCCAGCAGAACATTTGAAACATTTGCCAAATCTTTGCAGGATGGCTGAAACACTAGCTCTCCCAGGGAAGCATTTTTACTGAATCTCTTCACGTCAAATAAAACACACCTCTGGGTAAGCTTGTGTTTCAGTATTTTTAATAAGAGTAGATATTATACCCCTGCTGAGGAAATAAGGATTTAGTGTTTTAGAACAGACTGCCAAAAAAAGAAGGGAGGAGGTATTAATAGAACCCTCTTCAGGACAAAAATGGAGAAAACTTAATCAGAGTGAGAATTTTGGCAAATCTGAAGAAGGGAACCTCAGTCAGTAATGCTCATGGTTAGCTTGGGTGGTAGGAGTAGTAATCTCATATTAGCAAATTCCCATGACATTTGATTGGAATGAAAAATTAGATAAACATATTTAATTGAGCCTGAGAGATGATTTCTCTTTTTTTTTTTTTTTTGCTCATGCAATTCGAAAAATGATTCTTGTCACCTTAACCAAAAGTAGAGGAAAAGGCAGAACCAGGAAAGCAGAGGCTTGGAATCTTTCCTTCCATATGGATAACACTGAATGCCTTAAAGCAGCAATTTATCATTTGTCCTCCTAAGATCTTTTGGGGACTTAGAGTAGACTAATTGAACTGTCCACATTCCCAAACAAAAACAGAGTCTCTGAAAAGATCACAGATAACTTTGGAAACATTAATTCTCTGATGCCTCTTCCAGACAGGTCTCCTTTATCTCTTTATATATTTATTATTTTATGTTATTTATTTATTTTTGTTCCCTGGGTTATGAGATTAGAAAGTAGAAACCGTTGTGTTTCAGCAGAATGAAGACTTGAGAGCTACCAGATGCTTCTGATTCTGTCTGTGTGGGATGTGTGTGAAGATGTAGGAGGGTTGGGGATGTGGGTTTGCATGCCCAGATCAGGGAGACAGTTACCATTCTGAACAAAGGGCTAGATTTGAAGAGGGGAAAGCCACCCTCATCTGGAATGAAAGTATATTGCATGGAGAGCTGCTGGAATATTCTTGAAGGTTAGATTTAGAAAGTGAATCTGGATGGAGCCCTGCAGTTCATTTTTCATCCTAAAATGCCTACTTGAAGTGGTCACCAGTTTTGCATCATCCTCAGGCTATGTATCCATTGGATTCAAGACACAAATAAGCATCAGATCTTTAAGCTGAAATGCTGTCTTAAGTGATGTGCAAACACATTGTGCAAAGACGGGAAAATTTGTTCAACTAGTTCTGAAAAGTGACTCTATGCAGGCCATGGAGTCTGAATCAGGCTGAACTTGAAATGTAGGGGCAAAATGATGGTTCTTCCAAAAAAAAAAAAAAAAAAAAGTGTCACGGACTAGCAAGGCTTTCAGAGCGTTTAAGAGAATCTTCAGGGGTGCTTGATGTTGTGCCTAAGAGTTTGTGATTTTGCAAAACCATTGTAGGAGCCAAATACGACCAGAATATGGAGGTGAACTTTCTGCAGCCACGTTCCTCCAGGAATTCCTCAGCTTCAGCTGTCCTGATATAGTCCCAGTGTCAAGGGGCCCTTGCAAAGTTGAATTAGCTTTGCTATGCAGAGAGCCTCTGGAATAAGGTGAAAACATTTTCAGAGATGGCAATTTCTTACTAACAGATTTCAAGTGTTTTCCAGTAATTTCCACAGTTTTTCATGAAATTGAAAACATTACAAATCTCCCTTCCAAATGCATTTTTCATGACCATGAGAAAAAAAAATCCAGTTAATGTGGTTCACATTTTTATAGTAATGAGCATAGTATTAAAATATGCATGTCTGAAAACAGCATAAAGATCATAAGAGTTATTATTCAGAGACAGACAATAGCAATATTAATGAGACTCAGACATCTGTCAAATTAATCTGTAGTTTAAAGTTCAGGAAACAAAGGCAGGATTTAGGTTTTTTTAGCTGTGATTTCCCATTTCTGTCAAATTCTGAGTGACTGTGAGTTGTTGAAAAGAGATTAATTTATACTTCTCAAGAGTTTATAGAACCATAGCAGTGAGGAACTTAGAAGAGTTGATATAGTGAGTCCTTAGAGAAAACACTTCCCTGATATTTCCATTTTGGTATGGGAAATCTGGAGCAGTTCATACACCGTAAGATTACAGCAGAAATGGTGGAAGTAGCCTCCATGGGAATGCTGCACTAGCGTGTAGAAAAACTCACAATCATTCAAATGCAAGGGATATCTTCAATTAGTTTCCTAGAGATAGAGTTTCACCCTTGTTATATAAAGGTTGTCAGTTTCTCCTTTTGCTAGAGTTCAGACGGTTGCGAGGGGGTGAGGAACAGCCTGCTATTCATTTCATAGTGTAGAGTTTAAGGCAAAATCTGGCTGTTGAGGATGAAGCAAGACATTAGCATACATATTTTCTTTTGTCTCACTCATTTTCCTAGTCTTTTTTTCTCTTTATCGGTTTTATGAAACTCTACATTCAACATGAGAGGCGATAAAGTCGGTATGGCTGTAAAGTTTAGGGTGAGCACTGCGAGTTGCAGATTAAGGTCTCACTTGCTCTAGCTGAAGCTAGGAGAGACTGCTGTAGTGCATATCTCAGCATTGCCCAGAGCAGCATGGGGCTGCTGGACCCAAGGTATGCTCCTCTGATCCCCCAACAATCTCACAGCCTCCTGATGAACAGCCTGTCTGGGTAGTAAATGTATGCACCTGTTAGAGTTTGGGAATGGTGGGTTTGAAATATGATGCATACGTAGAGTCAGTAACATGCCTTGAATGGAAGATTCGGGGCTGCCTGAAACAGAAGAGTGCATTAAATTAATGAGCCTTTAAAAGCCCTCCCTTTGCTGAGAGAAAAGTTTCCACCGAAGTACCTCTGTTACCACCAGTGAAATGCTGTCAGTTTAAGCCTTGCATCCTTTCAGTGTATTATAAGGATTTCTAGGATTTCTACTCTTTGATAGCCTCCTACATACTCTACTTTCATTGCGTGATGTAATTAATCTAGCTCTTTGATTTGTCTCCAATAAAAATAAGTGACATAGCAAGGACGTTCAAAACCAAGAAGTCAGAAAATCCTTGACAGATCTCTTCAACAGTTGTCAGTTTCACAGAGTTAAGAGTATGGTCAATATGAGTGCTGTGGAAAACTCTATGCAAATAGTCAGCTCAGAGAAATCACAGCTCTGGCATGCCTTGAAAATCAATTTGATCTTGCAGGGCACCTCTGCAGCCTGGCTGGGCTTTGAGTTTGTGGTCATAAGAACACAGCAGAGGTTCCTCCAGCACTAAGTGCTGTGCTCTGCCTCTGAAATAGGCTGTGGGCTGAGAAGTGAAGCTTGTTGGAAAAAAGGCAATAACATTGGTTAGGTGGGTTCCACACGCATTTTGTAGATTTTTCCTTTGGCAGAAGGCAGGAAAATGACTCTATCTTGAGGAATGCAGTTCTTGCTTATACAGCCTTAGTCTTGCAAGTTGACAGGGAATCATCCACTTGCATACGTGTGCAGATACAGTTTCTGAATGTAATGCATTCTGTTTGGTGGTTGGATATATTGCCATGAGCATCCATCAGACTGCCCGAGGCACTCGGAGAGAATGGAAATCGTTCACTGAGTCCTGTTCTGGGCAGATGTAGTGCTGCACTATGTGCATCTCTTGCAGTGCTGTACAAAGCAAGTTGTTGAGAGGTCTCTTTTGAGTCAGGAAGTACAGGTTTATTGAAAAAAAAATCACAGAGAATGTTCAAAGGCAATATTCTTCTGGGGTTCAGGCTTGAATTTTTTCTCAAAACCCATTAGCATATATTTGAATGAATAATTAACGTTACTCTCTTTGAGAAATCAAATTAGCATGCTACTCAGTGAAAAGATTTTATGAAAGTTTTCATCAGTTTCCACCTGAAAGAGTTTCAAGTGATTAACTCTTCTTTACTTTCATTTATCTCCAGTACCCATACTCTTCATGTTGGTTATTGTTTGGCTGCTACTTATGTTCATGTGTGAACTCCTTTAAGTAGTACTCAGACTTCTGCTAAGATTATTTGTATAAATACAAGAAGTTATGATCAATTTTTTTAAAGGAATATTTGATTCTCACACGTAATTCTTCTGCTGTTTACATGTGGAATATCGTCAGAGTTTGAAGCAACTTCCCTTCAATCTACTTACAGAAGTGTCTTTATCTATGAAGAATTTCTGTGAAATCAGGTTTGAATTACTGTTCTGGAGTTCAGACTTCTGGAAGTAAAGACAGGTCTGCTACTTCTCCTGGCATGGGAGAGCCACCAAGATCAATGAGCTTGGATAGAAATATTCTGAGAAGTCTTCTGCGAAACAAGAGTGTGGGGTTATTCAAATATCCTGGTAATTAGTACATTACCTGTGGCATTATCTTAGTGATGCAAGCTCAAAATACTCTGAAATCACCCAGTGAACTTTGAACTACAGTAAGACAATTGTCAGAAAGAGATGCCTGCTAGTTGCTGTCATCAGCTCAAAACTAGTCACCTTGAAGAGATGTTTGTCCTTCACTATTCATCATTTTATTGGCCTTTTGTACTTTTTGTTTTCAAATTAGTTTTGCAAGTGAATGGATAGTAAATTTTGTCTAGCAGTCTCAACACGGGAGTTAGCAGCCAAGACCTCTTGGCCTCTAGTCACTCATCTGACACTGAGTACATCTCACTTTGAGCAGGTCACTCAATTTCTTTGAGTTACAGTTTTCCTGTACACATACTGTCTGGTTTATTCATAATCTCTCATGGATACTGGGAGTGTTAGACTCACTTACAGAAAATAGTATTTGAGATGGGGAAATGTCTCCCTAATGCTGACCTTGATTAAAGCTTTATTGTTCTATAGGTTTTGTATAATTAGGAATATAGTATTCAGAAATAATTTCTTCTTTCTTCTCTCTTTCTTAATTCTATAGAGAAAAGTCCAATAGTAGCTATTTTTCTTGCTGAGCTGAACAAGCAAAGGCACTTTCAAACATTTCTAAAGATTTTTAATATAATCTGTCTTGCCTAGCTTTGCTTATCATGAAAGTATAATGAAAAAGACTAACTCATTGTTAAGTGTCCCTAAAAAGCGTTAATTGTAGATATTTTTTTCAGGCAGGATAACAAATAATAAAGATGTGATTATATGTGAAGGAAATGATGAAACACAAGTGATGACTTTGAATTTAATAGTGTGTGAAAACAAGAAGTTATCGGAGTGGGAAAGTGTCTGGAAGTAGGTTAATCATAGAATCATTAAGGTTGGAAAAGATGTCTGAGATCATCTAGTCCAACCATCCACCTACCACCAATATTGCTCACTAAATCATATTCCTTAGTACCAAATCTACACATTTCTTGAACATCTCTGGGGACCATGACTCTACCACCTCCCTGGGCAGCCTGTTCCAGAGCCCAACCATTCTTTCAGAGAAGTTTTTCCTAATATCCAACCTGAAATTAATGTGTAATCACTAGGTCTTGGCAGAAGAGAATTTGCAGTCATTTAAAGAACTTATCTTAGTTAATAACTTGTAGATCATAATTACTTTTTTAGTCGTTTTTTTGAAGCCTGTAATTTGCATGGACAATATAGTGACTAAGTGGCCTTAACTCAATTTCTTTCTTGATGCTGGCTGTTCTCTTCATTAGAAAGTGTATTACCTTGTAAAGGCCATAAATCATCAACACACACTTGTTTGTATATGTTCCTAAGCACACATACAATTGAGGTGCCTTGGTCAAAATTTGTCTGCCTAAGATGCCAACAATGTTTTTTTATGCAGGACAAATATCTACACTGACTAGACTCCTAATTTACCTTAGAGATAATTAGGTAGACATCAGTCAAAAGCTGATGAGAACAGTGCTTGTTCTATTAGATATCCACTGGATGTCCACATTTGAACTCCTATTCCTGCACCCCATGTTCAGCATTGGAGGTGTCTACCTTGTGAGTGCTACTTCCTCTAGGTTGTATCAAGAACAACAAAAAAAGTCAAGTTGATTCCAAACTAATTCAAGACATTTAAAAAAAATTAATATTTATAGGAGACAGAGGCCTCTAAAACATTCGCTATCAGGTATAGTATCACCAATTAAAAAAAAAAAACTGAGAAACTGAATTTAAGGTGCTCTTCCATATTGATCATCTGCCATACTTTGTCATGATTTACTGAAGAGGAACACCTCCCTTGCACCTTTCCTAGCCCTTGAAATGGTTAAAACTTAATCCCTCTGCCAAGCCAAAAGAGATGAAGATAAATCCTACCTTGCTGAACTGTTGCTGGGAATCGGTAGCTTGGCTGAGATTGATAGTCAGTGCAATTGTTAGGTTAACCTCCATTTTAGTACATCTGTAGCTCCAGCTTTACCCTAGTAATGACATGAGAAGATTGCACGTTTATTGTATTTTTCTTCATGTAAGTTATTTTTCAAAACATACTTTTAGGGAAACATCACAATCAGGGCTGGCGTGTCCACACCTGCTATTGTTCCTGTGATTCAATTTCAAAAAACTGTTAAATAAAGTTTCAGTAATTTGGCAGTACAAAGAGATCATTTTGATGGTTGGACTAGATGATCTTAGTGTTCTTTCCAACCTTGCTGATTCTATGATTTTAGAACATTTATGTTATTGCTTTAGAATTGAAATCATAGGTGTTTCTGAAAATTTTATCACAGCCTTGCCTGAGATTCAAAACTTCACAAAGTAGGACCTGGTCTGTATAACTTTTCTCAATTGTTTGAGTATATCTTTAAAACAAACAAATGAGGAAAATTCAAAGCAGGACAGCAGTGTCAGTCAGATTGTGAGATGTCACTGAAATAAGAAGGTAGGGCTTTTTGTTTGTTTGTTTTCATTTTTGTTAGTTCTTTCCTCCCCAGAATAGTTATTGCAAGCCTTAAGGTTATTGTGGTTGGCATTTACAAAGACGTTATTTTTAAAACAGTGCCACAAAATTATTATATGCTCACCTCAGTCTGTGGGCTTGACTGTGCCTAAATAAAGGGCCTATGTTACTGATAAAACAGTGACTGGGTGTGCTGGTGGCTCAGCCTTGCCACTGCAAATGGTACAGCTTTTTGTAAACTATTTAAAAGCAGCTGTGGGTTGGACGCTTCTATGAATTATGCTGCTGTATTAGTCCAAAATCTAAAAACAAAACAAAACCTCAAAAAACAAAAAACAACAACAACAAAAAAAAAAAACAAAAAAAAACCAGTCCCCCCTCACCTCTCTCCATGATCTGAGGTTGGAACTGCAGTCAGTCAGATTTACTAGGTGCCTTTGGATTGCACAGATGCAAGTAAAATTAGAAAAATGCCTCTTTTTTCTTTAAAAAACAACTTTCACAGAAACTTTGTGCTTGTCACAATAGTGCCTGGGGGCACTGCTGAACAGTATCTAAACGTGCAGCTACAGTACAGTCCACAGGCTGGGGTGAGTAATGGTAGCTAGCTGCACAAGGTGTCTAGGCTCGCTCTCCTGCTGGGTATTTTCTGTTGGAGCTTTCAGCACAAACTCCTTATTCAGTTCCCAGACTGTCTCATTTTTCTTCTACGACAAATATGATTGTGAAGTAGAGCAGAAGAAAGAGGGCTTCAAGTTAGCTCAGCTCTTCCTGTGGAGGAGGTGGTAGACATCAAGAATGTTCCCATGACAGACAACTGGGTACAGTCTGGTTTGGTGTCCTTGGCACACAGGGAAAACTGCCAGACTTTGACAGTTCACTGGTGGATTAATTCACAACCTTGCTAGCCAGGAAAAAGTTAGCAGAAGGCAGTGGCCCTATGGCAGTGTAAAACCAAAGTGAAAGTGAATACAACTACAGGATGAGATGTTTTACCGAGTCCATTCTCACCCTGAAAGACCAAGTCGGCCAAATAGTAAGGAGCAGTTAATAAGCGGTAGGTATCTACAGTATCTGTTTTCAAAGTACTGGCTCTCTGTCAAGGACTGGCAGTGGCCATTTCAAAGAGGCGTTGTTCTGAGGTTAGGGTAGATCACGGGAGGAAAAATATGTAAATCCTTTTGCTGTGAGTATGGTTTTATGTGAAACTAGATCATAGAGGCCTAAAGTGATGTGTCCAAGGATGCTTAACGAGTAAGAGAAATCAACAATAAGTCTGACAGATAAATTCAATGCCATCTGAAAGCCTAGTACAGGAACAGCATGGCTGCAGCAGAATTTTATATCCACTAGTGCTCATGAAAATGCCCAGAATAAGTCAAGAAATAACTGTTATGCTTGTTCTGGACAAAGAAGGTTAAAACCACTCCTGTCAGGTTACCTAACATCCATGTGAGAATCTTCCCTCAGGAACAGCAGATGTATTCATTTGGGACACTATTTCGCTAGTGTTCTACTGTTTCTGAAGTACAGAGAAGATTCCCATATCCTGAAATATTTAAATATTTTAATAATGTAGTAACAACATTGGAGCCATGATGATCTAAATAAATAAATATGTAGAGAGGGACATTATTAATTGGTAAAAGAAAAACTGTCACCTTTCACTGTTAACCTTTGCAGAAAGGCTTTAACTTTTCAATAGTTCTCTTATAGACATTGAAGGCATAATCTGTCCTCAGAAACAAGTCTGTAGACCTGTCAAGTGATACACCCAGAAGACTGCACTAATTTCCCTTCTGACCTAAGCTGTATCATCTTCCACTCCACCCTATGAAGGATCATCTGTGACTAGTTTCCTTTTTCTGCTATCAGTCTGTACCAAGAAGTTAAGAAAGTTGCACAGAAGTGCCCAGAGCCCTAAGGAAAACATTTCCAATGAAAGGAGCTCTGCAGATCTTTCGCATCATACACAAGCGTGACTTATGTTTCAAACAAAACATTCTTTGTTTTTACCATCCCTCCTACTTCATTTTAGTGGAAACCAGTCTGTTTCTTTCAGCCTCCCATGACATGACTCATGCTGGTTGGCAACCATGTGCCATGTACCTATGCAGTGCAAGCAAGAGGCTTTTTTTTGTTGTTGTTGTTTGATTGTTTGTCGTCGTCGTCGTCGTCTTCTTCTTTTTTTTTTTTTTTTTTTTGTAAAGGCCTTGTAAGTCTTGTACCCAGTGAGTTTTGATACATCTTCCCTCAGTCTGTGTCCTTAAGTAATCTTTGGACATGTAAAAACATAACTGGATCATGAGTGCTTTGGTCTCAGCAATCTGGCTAATTGCTGTGATGTGGAGTGCTCAACCTGCTGTGACTCCACAGTTGCTTATTGTCTCTCACCTTCTTAGATGTGACCCAGAATCCTCTGGGCTTGTTCCCACAGAGCTTCAAAGCATGCATGCAGGAATGGGTGCTGTGATTTATAGAGTGCTGCTGGTAGTGAAGGAAGATCAAGCAAGCCTGTTTCAGTGGGAGTCCAGAGATGGTGAAAGGGTTTGAGGTTTATGACCCTCAGGCAATGTGTCATGACCTGTACTTTAAGAACTTCTGGCTTAAAACATCGCTGGAATGTACAAGGTCTTAGCAGGTATTTTAAGAGATAGGAGATAGTAACATGTTTGCAACAAGAAAAGCAGACATTATCTCACTTCAGAAAACACACTGAAAAGAGATAATATAATGCCTACATACACTGTAACTACTTTTGCTTCTCTAACCTGTCTTCAAGACTTCTGTTGCCCTCAGTGTGCTTTGGATTAGTATCCTAGATAGGGAGGCAAATCACTGCAGCCCAAGGAGAAAGAAAAGAGAATATTAGTGCAGGTTACACTCTTAGAAGATGAAATTCTGGGGTGGTACCATGTGGTAAATCCTGCTTTACCTTCTAGTTTACTGGGTGTTTAATTCACAGTAAAATACTCAAGAGGAAAAAGATCACAGGCCCACAGACGATCACAGTTTCTCTATGCTGATGAAAGGAAACTTTGACTCTTGCAACAAGATGTAGTGGTCTCAAGCATGCTTGATATTGCTCCACAGAATCAAACCAACCTCTGGCAAGACCTATCATGGGCAGAACAAAGAGGGTAAATGTAGATATACTGCAGGGAATCTTAGCACAGAAGCCTATCTGATCAGTACCGTGGTACTGTGCTGTAAACACACTGTAATATTGAATGAAAACAGCACACTGCAAAACACAGCAATGAAGAATGGGAGATACATGCACCATTCCATGCTCAGATCCACTTACTTGCATGCAATTAGGTGGGCTAATTTATATATGATTTGTTGCCAAGTCTGGGCTCCACTGAGGAGAAAGGGGAAAGATAAAACATGAGTGCCCTTTTAACTGTAATACTTAGGTAGTACTTAAAAACTTTTCATGTTGAAAAGAAGTCTAGAATACCTCAGCCAAAGGGAAGGTATTGATTTTCATGGCAAATTCTATGTTTTGAAAAGTATTTTCTTTCTTTTTGAAGTGAAAGCAACTCTACAGTATTTTTGTGAAACAAAACGTGTATCTTCTATTGATGTTTTATAGCTGCTGGTACTAGTATAGAATGTAGAACGTGCAGCCTCCCATCACAGTTAGGTCTAACAAAGACCAAAACTCAACAGTGCATGCAACAAGGCCTGGAAGTAGGTGCCTATTCCCAGCAAAGTCCCCAAACCTGGTACCAATCAAAAAGGTGTGTTTGTGTTTTCTTTGTTACCTGATCAAAGGTATCTTTCTTTCAAAACACAATATTTCAATGGCAAAGCTTTTTCATGAAAATATTTTGACAATTCTGTAAATGTTCCTTTGAACTGCCAAAGACAGTATGGGTTCTGTGTGTTCATAATATCACTGGAGTAATTTGCTACAAATTTAGACAAAAGTAACTTACAAAATGCAAGGCTGAATTAAGCTTCTGTTTACCTCTTGACAAACTGCAACATCCATATTTGATTGTGAAGTGTTAAAATACTTCTGTAATTTGTTTGCAATTTAATTTTGTTTTTGTAACTAACTCCTTTGTTTTAAATTATCTTCTGGCTCACAGAATTTGCACTTCTGATAGTCATGAAAAATCTGTGGAAATAAACGTGATAAATGTACTGCAAATAACCAATTAACAGTATTAATTATACAGATTGTATGATTATTTTCATAATGAGTCTTCCTTACATAGATTAGTGAGGATTTCTCTGGCAAGTTTTAGAGGTTTTCGCATTTTCCATGGCGCATCAATTTTCAGCCTCCTGCAAACTTAATGAAAACTGAACGTGTACATATATGTACGAGAATGTATGGAAATCGGAGTAAAGATGCAAAAAATAACATCTACTAGAGCTTCCCCAGTTATGAAGAAAATCTGTGATTACATGCAATCTGTTCACTGAGATGCGCCTAAAGTCACTCTTTCTTGAAACAGAGCACCTACGTTGGCAGCATGACCTAATTTGAATCTCACAGAGACTGAGGAACAACTCCACTCACTAACACGGAGTTTGAAACAGCAGCCTCCACAGCCTCTACTTTCATGCTCACCACTTATCTGATGCTGGATTTTCAGTTTGTGATTTCTCCTTCTCTAGTGTCTCCAAAACCACACTGATTGCCTTTCTGCGGGGTCTGCTACACTCCACCGTTAGTTATTCAGGTTAGCACAGAAGGAACATTGTAACCTGTCCTAAACAGGAGCTCAGGTGACAAAATCAGTATAATTTCTTTCAATTTTGCATTTATAAGTATTTCCTTTACAGTATTCTTTCATCAGAGAATTCACAGAATCTACATTGTTGTCATCATTGTTGCTTTTAATACAATCAAATCTCTCCAAGTCTAATATCTTAGTAATTAATCCTAATGAGATATAGTTCCAATTGTTTACTTTAGATTTTTGAACTTAGCAACTCGTATGCTGTATTTTATTAGAAATGTCATTACTCAGAACACTGGAAAACACATTTTCATGATCCATTTGGTACGAACGGTTAGCAAGAGAAATTATCTCATTCTCTGTGCATTTTTAGAAGACAGTTCTGGATCGTGACATGCAGAGGGGCAAACTGATTATATTAAACATGTAAGAAAATAACATTAAGTTGTATTTTTCAGTAACATGACAGCAAGAAATACCTTCAAAGAACCTTTCCTGGAGTTTCTGGTTTTATCAGGGTATTTGGTCTCCCTGGTTCAGTGCCTAGTAAAAATAGTCCAGCTTTAATAAAGCACAGATGTTGACATATTCACTCACCTTCATCATTGCATGGATGCATTTCATACTGAATTTCACCTAAGGAATTTTAGACTTTACAGATAATAATCAAAAACACTTCTGGCTTCCCTTTGGGATCATTGCTGTTTTTTTAGATCAAAGATGCCCCATCAACATAATGATTTGAGATGGAAAGTTGTGATTTTTTTATGTACTAATGAAAAGATTAATGTGGCTTAAATATGGTAAGTTTAGCACCTCTGTTCCTTAACCTTGTTTAGCTCTTCTGGTAGTAGACCATATTTTTGCAAGTCTTTCCCCAAATCCTTCTTTGTCCTTTGCTATCAGCAAGGGTAGTCATCTATAATAAAGTTAGGATTCTGTTTCAATATAATTAAATGCATTTTCTTGCTGAATACATTCCAAGCATTCCTCGGAAATACTTCCTTTTTCATGTATAGAAAGCCTGGTATGTTTAAATTTCAAACAGCGCCATTAGTACACAATCCAGTACTTTATTTCTAATGATACGTCAAATCTGGAAATTCCTCAGCCAGTTCAAGAGAAGCAAAGGGGCAAGTTTTCAAAGTAGCACGCTGGAGGTACACCCACAAAATCCTTATAATGGTTAGCAGATTTTTATATTTCACTTTGAAGATTTATCCCTTTCATACTGAGCATGCTCTGTCGACCATAATAGATTGTTAGCAGTGATTAAAAATAAATCCCTTTCCAAAAGCATACTGCCTTTAGAAGGAAGAATGGTTTGGAGTGGTTACTGTAATGGATGAGTCAGTGAGGGATAGCTGAAAAGATAAAGTGAAATTATCCACTTCTGGAATCATGAGAGATTTGGATGTTTTACTTTGTATCCCTTGCAATCCTCAAATACTGAATTAGAGAGAATCACCATAAGACAATAGAACAAATAAATAAAGATGGTGATGTCCTAAGTGTGTGGGCATCAGAGTTGGATCAAAAGAATAAGCAGATATTGAGACAAAGTAAAAGATAAAAAAGTGTCTCTGTGTGCGTGTATGTGAAAGAAGGAATACTGATGGAAGAGCATCAGAAAAGGCTTGCCTGTGCAGGGAATGGTTGAAGGAGGCTTTTCCCTGTGAACCCAGAATCTCCTGATACGGATGAGCGATCTACTTCCCTTCCTTTGTAGCACCTTGCTATTGAACCGATCCTTCCACCTCTTTTGTAACGCCTTTTCCATTGTGTTGGTCTTTCCGATCGCTACATACTGTAATACCCTGGAGGCTACATGGGGTTCTCAATATGCAACAAGGCAATTAGAATATGCTTCTAAGCACAAGAGTCACCCATACCATTATGAAGAGTGCTTTGTCAATGCAAAGCAACATCCTCAAAATAAGAAGAGAGAGATCCTCTTTTCTTTTGCTTTTTTTGTTGCTGGCTGAATATATATATATTGAAACAAAGGACTTAGCCTTCAAACTATTGGCATTGCAAGGGACTGGCACAATTTCTAGTGATTCTTTGAGATCAGTCTGTAGGTATAGTATTTTGTTTGTCTTACTTATTGTTAGACATTATTTTCTGCATCTCACTCAAGTCTTATGACTGCTGGGGCATAGCAGAACCAAGAAAAGCATTTAGAAGGTGTCTTTTAAGTTACATACAGTATCGCGCTGGTTAAAGATTTCAAATGTGTTTTTTCAAAAGTCGTAGTAATAACAGCAAATAGAAAAGTCTATTATCCAATCTATTAAGTTCAAGTAAGCCACTAAACAAGCTACAAAAGCCTGCAGATAATGGGAAATTAGAAGATACAGTTGAGAGAACCCTTGCAATGTCACTGTACCCATCCCTCCAACTGTGGTAGGATCAAACTGCTTTTAAAAACCTGCAGGAGTGGATACTCCCCAGTTCTTCTGGCAAGTAGTTAAATTGCCTCACTACCCTTCCAAGAGAGAGTCTTTCCCAAGAGTCTGATCTGATTTTTCTTACTGCAGTTTAAGCCTGCTACATCTTAAGTATCTTTGGAAATGAAAACGGGCTAAACTCACCTGCCATACTGTAGTCTTTCACACAGATGAAGACTTTAGCAGGCTGTGTATTCCTTTTTGCCATCACCTTCCCGCAGTTCCTGTTTCTTCACATGCCATACATTTAAACTAATTCCTTTTGTTGTTTTCCTGTAGATGCTGAAATTTGTCTGCAACTTTAAGTGTATTGTCTCAAGCTAGAGAGCAGATCCCACCTGGGATCCTTACAATGCTTAGCAGAGTAGAAGGATTTCCTCCTATGCCTTGAATCAGAATCTTGTGTTCAGATTTTATGCCATTCCTTGTAAATGATTTTTTAAATTCTTATTTTGACAACTGAACCAAACAAAAGCTGCATCCATTTGTTTTCTTCTAAAGAAAAAGCACATTTCTAATGAACTGCCAGAACTTCACATACAAGCAATTTTAACAGCCATACTCTGGTCCCAGCAAAGTCTTTGGAAATTTTAGCGTCACGTATGATGTACTTGAGATTTGTCCCTGAGTAGACATTAGTGCTTGATGTAATTAATGAGTTCTGATATCTGTAATTAAGTACATGGCAGTTTGCAGGTCCATGGCTAACCTTTTGCCTGATTACTCAAGAAGAAATTGAAGTAGGATGTCATTATGTAGCTCACAATAGCATGCAAGTCTTGGAAGAAATGTCTGCCTTCTAGGAAAATTAGAATAGATCTGTTTGAGAGTCAGTCCTTTCTGCTATGCAAGGAAAATCCTAGCCTTGAACATATAGGCTCTCCCTTGCAAAGAAGCTTAAATTTCCCTAACTGAGTAGTCCTTTACTTTGATCATGTTCCATGTGTACAAGACAATCCAACCAATCTGTTACTTGTGACTTAAACCCTGAGTGTTATAAATAAATGCAGTGCAACTGCTGGCTAAGGGACAAATCGCAACATTAAGACGATTAAGAGAAAGCAGAGCGTCAGTCCAACTACAATAAAGCTAATATCATTCAGTCCACTGTAATTTAAAACAGCTGTCAGCTAGTCCTGGCTTGTGATATAACAGGCCAAATTCTTGGACACTGAGTTATTCTTAGAAATATGCATACAGGCATTGGCAAGTCATGCTGCAAATTGCCTGTTGCCAGCACCCTGTCAGTTCTATGTGCCAACAGATATAAAAGCTATTGTTCTAGTTCATGAAAAATAACTTTAAGTTTTTAATTTCAAATTACTCAAAGGCTGGGGGGAAATGGGAGCCAATGCATTTTAAACTGAATCTCACCCAGATGACAAATAATTTGACAAATGTTATTCAATTTACTCAAATGCTAATGGAGATCCTGTTCATTCACTGTAATGAGCAGTGTGTGACCCAGACTGGTCACCTCAAATGAGGGATGGGAAGAAAGGGAGAAGGACTGTGTGCTTCAGAATGAAGAATAATATCGCTGCAAAATAAGCAGGCATTGTACCTTCCATAAAAGTTAGAATACGTATTATTTTAAGTCTGATGTGTTGAAATGTACACCCTCACCTAATTCATCTGCCCTTTCTTCCAAAGATCCATGCAGCTACCGGCATTTCCTGTGTAATATCACTTAGGAAAGTGAAAACATAAGTGGAATTTTCAATAAAAATATTGTTTGATATGAAACTGAGTTATTTCCACATACATCATGCTCTCAGCTTCAAGATTGGCATCACTGTCCTAGCTAAAATTTATATTAGGGATTTAACACATTTTTCCTTTTTCTTGTTCATGGGAATGCCTGATTCATAGTATTGTCCTTTCTCCTTATTTTTGTCCTTCTCTATGGCTTCTTAAGGGATGCCCATACTCTCACAGTTCTGTGTGCAGTATTTGTCATTTGGGAAGTAAGGATGATAGGAAACATGTATCATCATAATGTTTACAGGACGTGTTGACTAAGTAATGCTGTACACAGAAATGTTGCAATTTTTCTTAAGTTTTTCATGTAAAGTGAAATGAAAACTGGCTGTTAAAAAAAATAAAAATTGCTATTGCACTTTGTGAGACATTCAGATTCTTTCTTACATTACACATATTCTAAAACTGTTCAGCCTTCAATAGGTGGAAGAACTTAACGGCATTTCTAGGTGTAAGGAAGCTCAGTTCTGTCCAGGATGCAACACATCACATTTCTATGTGCGTGTATGGGCTCCTGCGAAAATCTGAGATTAGAAACAGTGGGGCTGTTGAAACTTAGGCACCTCCATGGGTGACTGATCTGTGGTTTTGGGGTTGCAGTCCTCCTTTGTCCTTAGGTCTAAATTCCATCGAGCTGTAATAGCATTCTAATGCCAAAGTAAATAAGAAGTGGATTACAAACAGTCCTCGTTATATCTGAAAGATTTTTTTCACGCTGCTTTATAATTATTCTATGGTCTGATGGCTTTGGTGGTTTCTTTTCTCAGGACTGATGAAAAACTTATCCTTCATTGTAATCTGTTTCTATCAGTGTTTTAGTTTGAGAATTAGGCCTGAACAAAAATCCCTCATTTGTTGAATTTCATCTGGTCTCTCTTCTGATGCAAATGTTTCAAACAGCAGTCATTGTAACTACCTGCAAAAGTCATAAGCAAGCTTATAAACTGTCAGGCTTAGAAAAAGAATAGTCTTGTTGCTAGCTCAGAAGACAGTCACAAATCAATCACATGCTGTTCGTTTATGGGGTGCCATTGAAGGCTTTCAGACTAATTGGAGTCTAATGTACCAACTGTGAAAAGAGATTATTTTCAAATGCAAAGAATTATTAAGGCTAAATTCTGGACACATAGCTCATGACTGAATGAGATCTCTTTGGAGGTGGAACAAATGATTGAAATAGTTGAACTGTTTCTATTTAGTAATAGTACTTATAATTAGTAAATGGCCATTTGCACTGCTGCACGAGGGAGTCTTCCTGCTTCACAAGTGTATGAAGTAAGTCTCACAGCATGAGGTATTGCTCCCATGTGGCAGATGGAAGAAGCTGGGTGTAGAGAAGTGAAGTGCTCCCACAGGAAGCCTTTGGCAGAACCAAATAGAGTCCTGATTCATGGTCTGTGCTATGGTTGCTTGATTACATTTTCCTTTTCTTCTTGCCTTGTTTGCTGGTGAATCATGATTGTGGGTGACCCCAATTTTATACTGCAGATGGTAACATTTAAATCTCATGAAAGTTTTCATCTAATGAATGTTTTTTTCTTTTTTCTTTTCTTTTTTTTCCCCCAGAGATATAGCTGCAAAATAAGACACTTCCCTGCATAACATCGTGAATCTGGTCTATTGGTATTATATTCTGCACTTGGCTAAAAGAATAAGCCATTTTGAGAAATTTTATCACTTTTTTCCCATTTTTTGGTCACGATTCTTCTTCCTGCCTCTCTTTTCTCTCTCTCCATCTTTCATAAGGAAAACACAACTATGGTTATGTTGTGCTCTGCCCAGGTAATATTTTAATAGTGAATTTTCTGATTATTCCTCTCAAAGTCACTAACTAATTAATAATTGTCTTTAAGGATTTGTCTTCTTTTTCTTTGCTATCACTGTAGTGACACTGAGTTGAACTGTATTTTAACTTATATTATGGTGGGTTTAGCACTATTGTACTGATAGCAATTACTCTGATTTACGACTATTAGGTGAGAATAAAATTTTCCTTAATAATTTGCTTATAAGCTGTGAGCACTGCAATATTATCAGGGTTGATTCAGGCTGTATGTAAAACATGAAGCACTGCTCACTTCCCAGCTGGAGAGGCGTGGGCATAATCTCACACTGTAGATGCTTTCTATGTACTGTGAACACCACAGGCCACTTCATGTTCCTGCTATTGTGAAATCCTGTGGTTTTCTTTGATAGAAAATGAGTCCCTTTATATACTTTCTAAAAACTATGAACTCACTGCAAAGAGAAAACAAATGGATGGTATAGTAGAACATTTCTTAATAGCTTAGCTGAAAAGAGTTTTTCCTCAAGAAACTTTTTCTCTAAGGGAAAACTGTAAGCCTGATTGCAGCACAAGCACAGCATGGAGCAGGCCATGAAGATGGTAAATACTGGCACCATTTAAACAAGGCACTATTTTGTCCTTACAGGCCTTCTGGGGAATTCATAGGCATAAATACTAGTTTGCTGGCTTCCTGAAAAGGAAAACAGGCAGCTTTAGCAGCTGAACAAGAGCTGTGTGGCAAGGAAGGTCACAAAGGAGGTGGGCCACTTTGAGATTTCCATTAACCAGGTAATAACCTTTTGAAAAGTGACCTTTATTTATCTGCCCTCATGAGGCCTCATCTGAAGTACTGGGTCCAAACCTGGGGTCCCCACCACAAGAAAGTCATGGAGCGGTTGGAACAGGTCCAGAGCAGGCCCATGAAGTTGATCAAAGGACTGGAGCACATCTCCTACAAATACAGGGGACTGTGCTGTGAACATACTCTTTGTGGAGCAGCATTTCTGTGCATGCATCCCATGGACAAGAGAAAGAGAATGAGAATCACCCCTCCTCCATGCCTATGGAGAAGAGCATTTTAATTGCAATGAGAATGACTCAGATTAGACACTAAACAAAATTCTTTAAAGGCCAAGAGACCATGACATGAGAGTAGGTCACCCAGGGATGTTGTGGAATTGTGTCTGGAGGATTTTTGAGCAGTTAGACAAGCAGCTGCCAGAAGTGATGGTAAGCATAGCTGATCCTGCCCTGGGGCAGAGGGATGGGCTAACTGACCTCTCAAGGTCTTTTCCAGCCCACGTGGCTGTGATTGAGGGAAAGGTCCAATTACTTATGATGGGAGCAATGGAGTGAGTTGACAGCAGAGGAAATTCATGATGAATGGCACCTTATCTAGTTCTCTTATTGTTTTCTCTGCTTGCAGGCTTTTCAGTATAGTGTGATTATACATTTGATTGTAGTGCTTGACTATATTTCTCTTTACATAATTAAAGAGAAAGACCTTTTTTTACTTTTAAACTTTTTTTGGTAATTTTTTAATATGTTTCACTTTCTACACTAAAAATTTTCCCTTGTAGCTGATGCACCCTTAATTTTGAAACTCTGCTCTTAAAGTCTGTTACTGAGGGCCTGTAGAGATCCATATATCTATAGCAGCTGATGAGCATCACTGAAGACTTTAATAGCTTTTCAAATCCAAATAATAACCAGCACAATTGATTTAAAAGCATTTGGTTTATTTCTCTGATGTTGTTAGTAAACTAGAAAAAGGCATCCAAAAAACAGGCTTTGCTCTACAGTGCTTCTTAAAACATCTCTGAAATGCAGTGTGCTTGAGAAAGAGAAATCTCTTTCTTAAAAGAAATATTTTTCCAGTGTTTGCAAGATGTCATAAACTGTTTTATACAGAGAGAAAAATGGAACATCTGTGCCATTCATATTTATTTTCCCAACATAGCCTACCAGAAAATAAAAGAGAAGGGGGAGGGTTTATTTTGCAATTTCTCTGCAGCTGTTTGTGTGAATGTCCAGGGCTGCCAAAAAAGAAACTAAAAGAAACAATCAAAAACTTCCAAGATTTAAACAAAATGGAGAAAAATAATTTAGAAAGGAGAAGCCAGCATTTATTTTCTAACATTTCATGTCATTTATCAGGGCGGCTACACATGCCAGCTTAACTGTCTATAGTGCTTTCTGATGCGGTGTGGAAAGCAATTCTGAGGAAGGTCTCCAAAGAGTAGGTTAGATGACCTCAGACCTGCAGATTCATTTCTAATGTTCCCACATAAAAGGCTATTGTTGGCTTAGTCCTCCACATGCTCCCCTCCCCTCGCCCTCACACCTGTGATAACTCTATTATAAGGTTGCAGCCTCCCTTGAAGATTGCTCATCCCTTTTGATGTTAACTGAAAAGAATCACTGAATTATTCAGCAATGAGATCACCATGGCAGATCTCGTGTTGCGCTTGGCAATTATTGCGTGCTGTCCCTGGGAAAGTCCTGCTTGCACAATGGTCTAATTCCATCCTGATGGCTCTTACATCCACTTTTGTGCTGTCTTGCTAAGGTTCCAAAGGAGCAAAGCTCCTGCTATTAGCTCTATAACAAGTGTGGCCTCCAGTCTCAGTCTGGAGCTGGAGGAAGATGCTCTGACTTCTCACTGACCCATGGGTAGATGAAAAGTTGGCTAGTGTGAATCCCAATCCCAAGCCTCTGCTAGCTGGAAGGAAAGCATTTTCCAGCACCAGCTCTGTATGGTTGATAGACAGTGCCCTCGCATACAGTAGGACCATGAATACACATTTGAATGGCTTCAGAAGACAAAGAACAGATGTTGGAGCTGTGTGACAAACTGTGCCTCAAGAGGCACATTTCTAACACACCTCTAACTTTACATCTATTTTCTCTCATGGTGAGGGTAACAGCAGCATTTCTATGGCATAGGGAATGGCTATTAGCTCTGTGTCAAACCTTGTAGAACTATCTAATCACTCTTGTCAATGCTTCATAAGACGAATTCTTGCATCCAATAGCAAAGTGACTTTCTTGAAGTCTAAAATGGGTAGCTTTTGTAGAATGAATCACAGTGTACTCGTATTAAGGAAAAAAAGGAAGAAATGAACATGTCTTGAGAAAAAAAGAGTGCTTCCCCAGAGGCAAGCCAAGAAGGACAGTGTAAATAGTCTGTTAAAAAACACAGCCAAGGTGCAACTAAGAAGTAGCAGCAGAAGAATCTCACTTAGCCCAAGTTTGTGGAAGGTTTCAAGAGCAGAGAATAAGATTGGAAACTGAGAAGCCAAAGTGAGAGGGAAAAACTAGTTCTGCTGTGACTGAAGAAAAGAGCTGAGGTGACATCAGTGACTTAAAAAAAATAATAATAATGTGCAGGAGGGGAGAAAGTGAGGTAACAGGAGTTATTTTAAATTACTCAGAAATTGCAGGAATTAGTGGAAATGTGGAGACCAGATGCAGCTGTACTGCAAAGTAACGCTCATAAAAATGACTTCTTGGTGTGTTAAGGCACCATTCAGTACTCCTGCTGGCAAGGAGATCATGGATTCAAGCCTCTTCCCCAGGTAGGTCTCTGCCTGAACTGGCCTGGTTGGCTGTGTTTTATTAGAAAATACTACATTTCTAAGGCTGACATCCTGAGGGTGAGACTTTATAATAAACTGGGCTTCTTACAGCCCTTCTCGAGGGCCACAAGGGTGGCTTAAAGCTGAATGCAAAATTAAGATTTAGGATTGCATTGTGTTGGTTCCAGTGAAGATTTTCTGTTAAAAATGGGGTTTGTGAGAAATTTCTAGGGCCTAGGCTTGTTTTAAGGTGTATTGGTAGTTCAGGGATAGGCAGTGGGATACACAAACCAGCAGGCAGGGTTCATAAACATCATGTATCATTAATGCCTGCAGGGACTGCTCTTGGCATGGGCTGCCCAGGAAGAGGCAGCATCATCTGAGGGGTGGCCAAGTGTCCTACATCTGGGGGCAGAGAAGGGAGATGAGCAGTAATTGTTTTCTGTCCCCGTGTTGTGCTGATCTGGGCAAGAGCTGGAGCA
The DNA here is from genome assembly GCF_002078875.1 of Numida meleagris. Lineage (NCBI taxonomy): Eukaryota > Metazoa > Chordata > Aves > Galliformes > Numididae > Numida > Numida meleagris. The sequence goes on along the minus strand of NC_034409.1, from coordinate 54,858,137 downwards.
CAATCAAAGAGGTGGCATTTGCACCATCAGGTGCTGTAAGCCAAGAGCTAAAGTTGCTGGCAGGCTCCAAGCTTCTGCTTGTCTCTCAGTCAGTTCTTTGGAGGCTGCAATGCTGAGGACTTAGGGCAAAGTCATGGCACAGCTTCAGCTGACCGAGCCCCTTTGCTCTTTTGCTCTTATGCAGTCTTCAACTCAGTTATGAGCCACGACAGCTGATGTCCTTCCAGGGCCACTGGTTCCTTGCCTTTTTGCAAGGGTTGCATGGCAACCTGCATGTTTGAACAGAAACTTTCTTAAAGAAAGAGGTGTAATTTTCTTTTATAAAAACTCAAATAATAGGCCCCGGGCACTTATGAGTGATTAAGAGGCATTGTGCTGTACTGTGAGGACAGGAATGGCATGGAGTATTTTACAGTGCAAGGCAAAAACAAGGTCCCATCCTTGTAGCTTGGATGTGATATGTATGTGGCTATGGGGGCTTGTGAAGAGGCCCACTGGCTCCATACATCCTCTGGGTTGGGGGAAGGGGAGTGTACCTGCCCCTGGGCATTCCACAGCTGGGACCCAAATAAACCCAGCCCTAAGCATGGCCTCTGCCTGGCTGCCCAGCAGTGCACACTGGAGGACATGGAGGACAGCTATTCAGAGAATACAGACTGTCAGTACAGCACCTGCCTGCACTAGCAGCCTGCGGCTCTGGTGGTGTGGCAGGGTCTAGTGTAAAGAGGGGCAAACACTGTAGGGTACGTTATTTCCACACCAGATACAATTTGCCCGGGCTGCTTTGAAGCTTGAGATCAGCCCAGGGTCCACAGGTATGAGTTTAGACCCCCTTCATGGGGCTGCAGTCAAACTGTAGAGATAGCATCTGTATTTCTCATACTGTGACAAAATTTGGCTCGTATCTCTGCTATAAAAAGACTGAGAGGAATACCAAGCTGGCTCTGATGTAAATGCAGCTAAACCCACAAGATACGATGACTGAAGTCCTGGGACTGATAGTGCAGGAAGCATCTGATAGGAGTGGGAGCACCAGCAATGCAAAGAATATACAGTTTTGATCACAGAGGGACTTGGGGCTGCAAGTTTTAGGGCAAACCACACCGATGCACCAAAAGCAGCATTAGAAATTTACTTAAAGAAAAGGGTGTTTTTTTGCACCTGTGTTTTCTGAATTCAAACCCGGCAGTCCTGAGGCCTCCCGCATGGGTTGGAGGGGCTGAGTGCCTGAGCAAGGTGGGCCGCCTCCTGCTAGGCCTTCAAAGTCCACCTCATTTCTCTGAGGGCATTTTGAACATAAATCCAGAGAGGGGTTTAATGCCGTCATCCAGATGGTGAGCTGTTTAGCTTTCAGAAATGATTGCCATGAGGAAAGGGGATATTAGGCCCTGCCAGCCAGCCCTTCAAGTGGCTCTGACACAAAAATGTTGTTATCGGTGCTTTTAAGGAGGCTAATTGATCACTTGTTAACAGTGGCCCTGACCAGCAAGGTCTGGGAGGGGCAAACTTGTTAAAATGATGGCTGCTGATTGATTTTTTTAAATTTGGGGTAGATAAAGCCAATTTGCCCGTGACACAGAGCTTAACATTGCATTGTTTTGAGAAGTGCTGCGGGATTATTGGTGACCTCCAGGGGTCAGAGCCAGTGGTTTTTCCATGTCATTTGACAGGGAGAGACCTCATTAACAGAGACCAGGCAGCTTCTACAAGGATAGTAAATTAATGATGATACAGAGGAAAGAGTGCTATCTGCAAAATGCATGCTGTCATTTCCTTTGGTCTGTAGCATTTCCTTTTCCATCTCCTTCACAATGTTTTTAGCTTGCAGCAGAAGTGGCCTACCATGGGCTGTGTCCCACATGTATGCAAAACAGGTAATGGGATCTGCAAAGGAGTTTTCTAAGGTTGGGTGTGCACCCTTGTGCTGTCTCTGTGAAATTTAAGGAAGACTGACAGCTGATGGATTGCGATAGGTTGTTGTATTTTCTTTTGCTCCTCTCCCCTCGCCACTTCTAATTATCTGAGTTGTCAAGTCTGCAATCCCTCAGTCTGACAGAAGTGATGCTGGGAATGGAGAGGCTGAAGAACTTGCTTACATGCAGCTCTTCAGGTGTAATCAAAGACTGGTTTAGCTGTATCTTTTACATGTGATTGTTTGACTCAAAACAGTGGTCATTTAAGCTGAAAGCAGTAGCTAGAAAACAAATAGAAAATAAGAGTTGTAAACTGACCTAAATTCCTCCTCTTGACTCCTGGGTCATCCCACCAGCCTCCAGGAACTATGGGCTGTTTACATTAGTCTAACAAAAATGAAGGCAGGAGCTTGCAGTTCACTACCATTGCATCCCCATCAGTGTCTGGCTGAGTCTTTGACCTCTGCTCCTCAGGACAGAGAGAGCACTAACAGCACCAGCAGCTGGTTGACACTATTGTGCATGTGTCAAAAAGCATCTGAAAAAAAAAACACTAAAAGTTTGGCAGGATTATCCTTGGGTCACAGAGATGAGAAAGGCAGAGGCAAGATGAAGAATGGAGCTGGGGCAGGAGATGGGGACAGGAGGTGAGATGCAGAAGGAACAGAATAAAGAAGAAATCAGTCTCGGGTGGACCAGAAACAGGCCTGGGGGCCTTGTTCTCTGCTGCAAGCTTGCCCACTAAAGAAGAGCTTATGAAACTCCTTTCTGTTTAGTGGCAAAGGACAGTGTAATCTTGTCTGCCTGCTTCCCTGTTGAAGACTTACCTAGAGGTCAGAGTGATTCCACCTCAGAGTGTAACAGGGCTGAGAGGTTATCTGGACCACCCCCTTCTTACCATGGCTGGAATTCATTGGTATGCCTGCTTTTTCAGATAGTTGTTTTAGAAGCCCAGTTAAATGCACACCAAAAATACATTAGAAGAATGCTGTGGTTGTCAACCTGTGCTCTCACAAATTAGGAAATACCAACACTACCAATCCGCAGCCTGAATGCACGTTGTGGGGAGGCGTTCTGGTGCCTGTCTTCACCTACAGTCTCATAGATACATAGACAGCCCTTTCTGTATCGTTAAAAATATCCTTGATCATGAATTCAAGGCCATGGCCTGGAAAACAAAACCCCTCCCAAAATATAAATGCTTTAAACCTAATTCCATTTGTGTGGTGCTGAAGGGCACACACATATTTATCTGCTGAATAAATAAATGCACTCTTATGCATATGATCAGCCTGGCATATCATGTCTCACACTGGTACACAAACAGTTCTGCTTGGAAACACAGGCTCCCTTTTCTACCGGGGGATTTCACACCAGAGCTCTGCAAGATTGAAACCTTGTAATGCTCTTTCTGGATGAGGACTGGCAAGGACAGTTGCTAATACGCCTCGACAGTTTTGTTAAGGGAATATATTTATGCCTTTCCTCTTGAAAAGAAGAAAAGTTACTGAAATCTGTGGGAAAATTATCTGCCAGACTTGTACACACAATACAGAATATAATAGTGAACTGAATGAGATTATATTCACATACCATGTCCCACTCCAATCTATTCTGTTGCCTGGTCGCAGTAAAAACCGTATGCTTCTGTCAGATATAGTATCAGCTCCTTTTCCCTCCTTCTCTGAAAGGTCAAATCCAGATTGCCATAATGTGGAGAGAGTGCGGGGGGGGGGGGGGGTGCTGCCACCCATCTGAGATCTTGGAATGGCCTGCCATGAGTGGAAGTGCCATTACTCCAGGTGAGGTGAGCCTTAGCCAGTGATCACCCACTGAAACATGTAGGCTGACTAACATATGAGCAAATCTGTACTTAAGTGTCAAATGTCTGGTTCATGCGCATTTGTCAAACCTTAAAAAAGACAACCGAAGCAGGAGTGTTTAATAATATAAACATGCTGGTAAAGATAGATAAAAGGTACGGTGAAACCTAATGTTGAAACTGCAATGTTTCAAGTTGTAATGACTGACTGTCTCCTTGCTGTTTAATTGGAAATGATCTTTTTAGTTCATCATCTTAAACACAAATATTAAATGGGCCAAAAATAGAAATGTAGCCAGCTGTAGTGACCAGGAGACACATTCATTAATGTACCATTAAAAAATGCAGATGGTAACTGCACTACTTGCTTTGGTGAATATATATGTTCATTATACCTCACTGGGTGATTTCTGTGTCTGGCTGGGCTTTGTGAAAGGTGCAGATATTTGAACTCTTTTTGAAAAGATCTTAAATCAGGAAGTGCTGTATTGTACTTGCCTAGATTCAAGTCTAACGTGTTCTCTGCAGGCCCATCATCATGTTTTCAGAGAGACAGGTTCTTCCTTCCAAAGTCATGTACGTAATCTTTTGTTTAGCATGTCCAAACGCTTGAGCCTCATGACGCTTTTACATTTTTGGAAAGGCTATTCACAGCTCACCAAACAGAACAAATCCCTCTCTATCTGAAAGCTAATATTTACAGTCATTTATTTTTTATAAGGAAACGTCCTCAATCAGCCAAATGATGAATGAACAGCAAAACACCTTCTCTTCATCTCATATTTACGTAAAGATGAACTGTATGCTTCCTCCTCCTGAGAGTTTCAGGTGGAACTTTCATGAATGAAAGGTCCAATTTTGACCTAATTTGTGATGTTTCTTGTTCCTTCCTTATGACAAGGGAAGTGAGCATGTTGAGCACTTCCAAAACCCTTTCATATGGGGCCTCATGCACAGCTATTTCAGCTCTGCTGGCTCTGGGCTGCTCCCATGGTAGGCCAGGTGGACAACAGGCCCACAGAGTTTCATAAATTTTGAATGTTAGAGTAGGTGAAGGGAGAAATAGGGAGTGAGAGTGGTAATGCTCAGTCACCTCTGGTGAAGTGATATATGAAGAACATGAATGAGGGCTTTTTAAACACCTATCCACACAGCTTTTCAGCTCTGGAGGAGGTTACAAGTGCTCTTGCTCAGGTGAAAAACAACTGTGCGGTAGTACAGAATTTCCCAAGCATACTTATGAGACCTCATCAAATTCTTCCCAATTTTGGATGCTTTAGGCAGGCTTGCACTGCTCTTGTCCATCTGGGCATGGCTGTATATTTCTCCAGCAAAACCGCTTCTACACAGTGGCCTGTCCTCTAACCCTACAAGGTTCTTACAGACAAGCCCACTAACAGAGAAGAGAACTTGTGCATTACAAAGCTGTAAAAACAAGCATCCTCCCCTACCCTGATGACAGTGTCTGAACACAGTGACATTTGTATGGGGCAAATAACTCCATGGAGTCCATCTGACTCCAGACTTCTACTGACAGTCACCAAGATTGGCATCTCCTTCTTAGCTGATGATCTGTTGTGCTTTGCCTTACTTGTCAGTTTAGTTATCTGTGAACACAACTGACAAGAGCACTCAAAGGGACTGTTTTGCAAACTGATAGTGCATCTCAGGGGAAGCATTTGCAAAATGGCAGTATCCCAGTAGAGATCCTGGAACAAACAGTTCCAGTAAAGCAAATATATTCCCCTTGGCAGGGAGCAATGGATATATGGCTGGTTTAGGTTTTTCCCATTAGCTTCCTGAAGTGTCATGCCTGATATCAGGTTGAATTCTGGAGCCTGTTCTTATGGTGCTTGAGCCAGAAACATGGGAGTATTGCAAGGGCCAAGTGCTAGTAAGGAAAATCCAGAAGAATAGAAAATCCTTGCTCAGTGTCTGTCCCACCAAAGGTGTATGTGTATTTGAAGTGATCCCACCCAACTGCTCTAAATAAGTTGTAATCTGACAGCCTTGAGAAGGAGGAAAGGAGAAGTCTGCCACTAAAACAAGGCAGATAGCAGTCCTCTGCATTTCCTAGGCAAGACTGAAGGGGCCAGTCTATTGCTCATTCAAAGCCGACAAGAGCTAACATATCTCGCTCATAGGGAAGAAACTGTCCTAAACCAAGTATCTTTATGTAAAACAAAACAAAACAAAACAAAACAAAAAAACCAACAACACAACTACCTACCTCACTTAGCTGTCAAAAGCTTTTACAGTCATCCTTGAGTGTGAACCACAAGAGCCTGTCCATGTCTATCAGTTGGTTAGTCACAGGAAACCGGGTGCATTTTAGAGATTCCATTGTCCTTTCATTCCCGTGTTTATTTGTCTTCCTCCGCAGCGCCCTGAAAGTGATGGATAGTTTGTTGACTTCTGAACCCAAAGTTAACTTCTTGAGTTGTGTCTCATGTTGGAGGAGAACCATGTAAAGGGGAGCAGAAAAGATTTCAAAGATTTTGTGCAGCGGAGGATGGCAGCAAGCCATTAATTATGCGCAAAGGAATAATAACAGATAGGCTTTTTATTTTATTTTTTTGCAAGGTGAGCTATTGAGTGATGTGAATGACTGCAGCCCACGTAACCAACTAGGATTTTACAGTCTTTATATGAAGATATTTAAAAAGATTAGCACAGCTTTGGTAGAATACATTGGTATGCTGGGATAACAAGGCCCTTTGGAAAGCTTTGGAAACTTCTTCCCCACCCCCCATCAAACTACCTCCAAGTTCTTATTTATTATTACTTAGAGAGCACATTAAGTGCACAGTGTGCATTGTAACAAAGTCATGGCCCCTGCCCTGAAGATTTTACAAGTCTGAGGTCTTGATCCAATACCCACTTAAATCTGTGGGAGTCTTTGCCCTGACTTCAGTGTGGGTTGGATCAGATCCTTATACAGCATTTCATGAGACTTAGCAACAGTTCTAGTTACACTCTAGCACGCACAGCTAGTTCACTGCAAATTCATGGCTGAACAGTTCCCTGCAATAGTCCCACTAAATGCAATGACAGCATTTGCTCCTCGGAGCACTTACTAACGTGGGCAACTGCAGACACAGTAAGTAGGAAAACAGAAGATGAGAGGATGGAGGTGAGGGTGTTCGTTGCTAGTGGATTGTTACCACCAGGAGAAGCATACATTCATGACGGCACATGAGGCTAAACTTCCTTATCCTTCCTCTCTGCCAAAGCATGAGCTGAGCAGTGGGAAATCTCAGAGAGCACAATCCCCCCACCTTCAGCCCGAGCCACCTCCCAGAAGAAAGCTGCCTGTACAGTCTTCACCGTGGCTTTACTTCAACTCACTGTGGTTTAATGGGGGGTAATTCACAACCCCTTTTCTGTTACCACCCCACCAGCTCTGCAAGGACTGTGCTTGTCACAGACATTTGTGCATGCTTGCTCAGAAGGACTGTTTTTGTATGGTTTAGCTTCAATACAAATGCTTTAGGCCTCAATGCAGCAAAGTAATTAGGTATATGCTTGACTTTAAGTCCATGAATGATCTCTGAATCTGCCTCTTTGTACTCAGAACAAAACCCGTTAAAAAAAGGAATAGCTTGAATGCCAGCAGCCCAGCTGTTCTCGAACAACCCTCCAATAACAAATCCGAGAGCATTTGCATTGGTAGAAACAAAAGTTGGATAAGGCGGCTGATTCACTGTCTGGCTTCTAGAGACATTTTATAAATAGCTGCGAGAAAAACACAGGAGGCTTTTTCATTATTATTATTAGTTGATAGAACATGTTGACAGAGTCCTTTTCAGGATTGTAACTTGGGGGCAGCATGTCTTTTTTGGACAGCAGACACATGGCAAACAGTTTATTTGCTGAAGAAAGCCAGATGCTCTGTGTCCTTGGCAGGCGATTTGTAAGATTAAGGGAAATCAAGCTAGTGACTGGAGTGTGGTAAATAAGGAAAATAAATAAATAAAACAGTTGCGCTGCCCGCAAGAAACTCTTCTGTTCTTTTTGGCAGTACAGCTGGTTTTCAGCTACTTCGCTCCGCAGTGTGCAGCTGACAAGGGGAGAGAAGGCCACCTGAGGGGACGAGTGTTTCTTGTTTGTCAGCCACTGCCTTCCTAGTCTGAGGCCTTTCTGTGAACAAGCTCCAGTGCCTCTGTGGAGTCTTGCAGCACATCACATGGAAGATTTATGGGCATGGCATTGAGCAGCTGATAAGGTGTGAGATGCGCATGAAGGACTGGCAGTGTATGTGGCAGGCATCCTCCATCAAGCAGCAACCCGGTCTGACTTTGAAGCTGTTATTCTGGCAAATCTCTGATAAATAATAACATGGAGATCAAGGGCCAGAAAACAGGAAATACTGTGCGTCCCCTCCATGTGGGGCTTGATCCATAGCTGGCGCAGATCAGCATCATGCCATTGGAAGAAGAGAATTTGTATAGACTTACACCAGCTGAACACCAGAGTTACCAATGAAATAGAGTAGTTCTGTGAATAAACAGAATACTACTGGAGGAAAAAACAGAGAGGATAAAGTTTGTGTTGTTTATCCTTTATGCAGCTGGCCTTTTCTTATTTTTTCTTTAGCAGATGTTTGTGCTGTCACAGCTTTGAGATCAAGATATACCGCTTTCAAGCTGGATCAGGGAGAGGTCAGGAGTGCTGCAGAATATTCCATGCGCCATTAGAGTTTGTGAACCAATGAGCTATAGAACCGGTGTAATAGGTTTTTGAATGCCCTCTGATCCTCCTGAATTGCATATGCTCTTACCCTTACCATGCCTCTGGGTATAACATTACCTTTACTTTGATCAGACTTCCTCCTCAAGCAACATTCTGACACTACTTCAAATACCATTTGCGTAATTCCTCTGTCACCCATGGGAAGACGAACATGGAGAGAGAAATCCCCCACTTGTATTCTCTCCAGTAGAGGCTCTAGAGATTACAGCGTCTGAACAACTTCCAGCAGTGCACTGCCATGACAGTATCTGTTCCATAGTGTCATTCTCTTACCTTCTCTCTTGTGAGAGGCTTGTGGGTGCAATGAAGGCACTGTGAAGTGAGAGGACTTGAGGTAAAAGGCAAACTGTCCTTTATCATGAGAGCTATGCTCTCATTCATACTGGGCTTATTTCCTTTTACATTAGCACTAAGGGACAGTGCAGACAAATGAATTACCTAAGTGTCATTACACCAGGGTAAACCAGAAATGGACTTGTGACTTACTTGAATAACATGAAGGAGACCCTAGAGATTGTAAAAGTTCTTGATTTTAACAAAGACCCCCCCCCCTTCCTGCCTTGCCAACTAAATCCAGCTGGGACAAAAGGGAGAGAGAAAAATGTGAACTGTGCGTTCTGTGGTGAGCACCAGTGTCAACTGGTGCTGCCTAAATCCTCCGAGAGGAGAGGAATTTGGAAAAAAAAAGGTTAGGGGAAGTTCCAAAATGAGTTATATCTCTTCCTTCGGAAGCTCAGGCCCCAGACAAGAGATTACATTTACAGTTCCTCTTTTTGTGTGGATGGACACCTCCCTGTACTTCTCGTCTGGGAGTTGACATGTTTTCTAGTGACTGAGGACTACAGCAGTTGGTTAGGGCAAGGAACACTGACTGGGAATGCTTAGGAGAGATGAACTGCTGTCTTAGGACCTTGGAAATGTCTTGATTGTTCTTTTGAAAGGCCCATTTTTAATTACTGTAACATTCTATTAATATTTAAGAGAGATAAATTAGGACCATAATTCTATTTTGAGATTGTGTCTGAGTATTGGTTTGGACTGCAAACCAGCACTTTGGCAAACTTGCACTTTCCTGCATTATGGGAGAACAGTCCTTGGCTGGACGAAGTGGGACTAGAGTTAGCATTCACTGGACACACTCTGACTGGGTACTCGGTGGGATTTTGGTGAAGCTGTAACCATTCTGTGTGAGGCTCAAATGCTTTCAGTTGCTGGAATCTAAGGCTAGGGATTACATAGCGTCACATAAAAGAATACGAGTAGTCAGATGCTGGGATTTTGAAAAGTGTTTAATGTGACACTTTGAAAAATGTGTGTATTTCATAATTTCCTTTGAATTGCCCAAGCCTCATGTGGTATGGGTCGTGTTTTCTTTAAACTGCCTCCCCACAAAACCATCCTCCGTAATAGTGTACCAGACTATTTATTCCTGGGATGGCTTGCATCACCCATGAAAGAATTTAATAATAGCACTTGGATGGTGTACTGTTATTTATGGAGGAAAAGGTCATGTTTTGTGCCTACACTGGCAGTGAGTGGCTGCAGCCTTTGGTAGCAGAGCGTTGGATAGCTGTGCTGCTAGCTGATAGGGAAGTGTGCCTGACAGCCAGCCCTGCTGCTGTCACCACTGCAGAGCTGGGGCATCATGCTCCTCTTTTCAGGCTTTGCTATTTATATTGCTCTGTAAATAAAACCACTGCCTTTTCCCTCTGATAAATGGTGAGGAAACCACTGCAAGTGAACATGAATGGGAGGTTCAGAGGTTGTATCGTACTGTTGATATTTACTGGTATTGTCATGCATCCTGCTACACAAGGGAGAAATTGGTGCTGGTTTTTGTTTTTATTTCTGGAAAGCAGTCATTTTTAATCCCCAGTATTTCTCCCTTTCCATCCAGCTCTTGTATTGCTTGCCAAGTTTTGCTTTCAGATGTTCTGGAAGTGCCCTTATGGCAGCAGGAAAATGCAGCACTGCCAGCCATGCCTCACACCCAGCTACGTGTTCTTCTCTCCATTCCGCTCAGCTGCATGCTCCCTGGCTCTGCAAAGCAGAGCCTTCACTTCTGCTTCATCTCTGCCTCCCTCTCTAGCTTTTTCTTATTTTGGTAAATGTAAATAGCAAACACTGTGATTTCATTTCCTTGTGGTGTGGGCCTTTAAGCAGAATATAAGCCTTTTTATTTGATTATTTCATGCATGCAAATTTATAGCATAGTATTTCATATACAAACAACCTTATAGAAACAAACCATCTCTTTCCTCTTGGCTATATATGTAATTAATTGCCTTTTTCTTTTTTAAGGAAATGAACAATCAAATCAAAGGGGATATTATGTAGATTCATCTTTAGAAAAAGTTCAGGTAGAAGGAAGTCAGCAAAGCTTACTCTTAATTAAGAAAAAAGTACACCCTTCTAGAAGTACTGTAAATGTCTGTTGTTTTGTGCTGTGGACAGGCCATCAGATCTTTTGGGGGAAAAAAAGAAGGAAAAAAGCAGTGTGGACTGGACATCTCTAAGCCCAGATTAAGTGCGGTAAATGGAGGAAGCTAAAGGCTTCCTGCTCCATTCCCTATACTTCTAACTGTCAGCCACGTTAGCAAAACACTACCGTTGGCAGTTAAGGGTCTGTCAAACACATTCTCTTCTTGGTTTCAATTGCTTTTCTTTCCATTCTGAAATTGACTCGCATGATTCTGGTGGCTCTTCAGCCCTAAAGGCAGCAACGTATATATATATTGCTGCTGGAGTAAGCATGGCAGGTATACTGACATACAAATACTGACAGGAAGCAAGTTTTTTTCCAAATCACTTTACTAAGTAGACATGAACTTCTAGAGAGAGGATTGATCCTCTCAGTTATCATCTGTGGGGTTGGAAAAAAAATGTATTTGGTCTTCAACTTTTAACAGTTTCATGTATTTGTGTGTGTGTGGTCTAGACTCCTGTGCAATTTAGTCATAGCCTAGCCCTGATTTTCTCATTGTTTTACATCGAAGTCATGCTCAGCACTTTCCAGCCTTCTTGCCTTTCCCCAGCAATGTTTATAATTTACCACCTAAAAAGGATAAAGGTTTTAGAGTAAGTTTCAATCTCTCCCTCGCTGCTAAGCATCCTGATGGAGTACAGTCTTGCCATCACCTTATAAATCAACTGTTCCAGAGGGGAAAAGGGACTGTGAAGATAATTACTCTGAAAAACTTGAAATGATCTATGCCTGAAACAGCTGGGAAGACTGCTAATGTGTAATAGAAAGCTTTACATAAAAGATGTGGTGATGGGTTATATATATATATATACACACATATCCTTCCTCCTCTTCTCAAATGCTTGCAGATGCTTGTCAATACAAAATGATGTCTTCGAGCTGTTGTGCATCCACACAGTCTCTGACTGCTGATAAGCCATCTGGGACGAGATGGCCCTTTAGAAACTTCAAGCAGAGTAAAGGTTCACCTTTGGTTCCTGCTGTTCCAGCTTTATGAGGTGACTCCCATCTGGCCCAAGCCCCGTATGAGAACTGTGAGGCAAGGGGACCAAGTCTGCCTGTCTTGCTATCCCTATGCCCAGCATCCTCTGCCCCACCACTCTGCTTTGAACTTTCATCCTACCTTCTTTTTATTTTCTCAGTGATTGAGTTAAGGTCCAGAATTTAAGCTAGTTGGTTTAAATTCAAGCCATATGAGACAGAAGTGATTTTCTTGGACAGGAAAAATAATCTTGGGGAGTTTACAGGACTTACAATTGCTCTGTATTTTCATGGAGTATGAACACAATTTGTCTCTCTACTTCTCAATCTCAGTGTCTTATTGGATCTTATTGGATTAACTTGTTGTCCTTGGAATTTCCATTTACTGGCAGGGGCTCAGAGAGCCTTTTTCACATTTGGTTAGCCTGGAGATTGCAGCCTTTCTTCTATGCTTGCATGGATGATCTCTGCTTATCGTTTTCTCCTCATTGTATTTGATTCAAATTCATATCTCTCTATCTGTATTTCAGTCCTCCCTGGACTGGGGCTGACCTAAGCAGGAACCCTGGACAAACCAATCATAGCCAGAAGATGGTATTAATGCGCTTGCTGCTTGCTTACAGGCAGTAGTTTCCCAAAGAACTGGGCAACATTTTGGCAAGTGTGGAAGTTGCCAAAATGAAGAATGGTGTGGTAGTGCATGGCTTTGAGTGCTTTATGGAGAATTATGTACCCAGGAGAAGCCTCTAAAAAACCCCTTTGGTCTCCAAGTGTCATAGGTAGATGAATCTGAGCAACTTGCTATAAAACGCCGGACACTTATGTTGCCACACCTTGAGTGAAACACCAGCCTGATGCAGCATGGTTGCAGCGCAGTCCTTCCCCTATGCCTGCACAGCAGTGTCTGCAATTCTTCGCACAGAAGTCAGCCCCTTCTAAGACCCAGACATTCATATTCCTATCAAAATCTGAACCATGGTTTTTTTCCATCAACGGTTTTAGGCTTTCAGCCTCTGCTGTGAATGAAAAATTCATCAGGCGAAGGCTAAAGAAGTCACACCTGTCAGCCTGACACACTGTTTATCTCGAAGATTTTACTTCAGAAAGTATAAACAGTAGAATATTTATTTTCCTTCCTGCCATCTATGAGGCCATTCAGCAATTTGAGTGTGCTCATGCACAGCTTTCAAGGGCCAACCTTAATTGCACAGCAATGTGCCATAAAAACAAAGATTAGGCGTTATTATCTAGGAACCAATTTTACATTTTTCTCCTCTGACTTGAGCTGTTTAAAATATAGGGCACTATCTCATTTTGGCTCTACATAAATATCTCAGTTGTCAAACTGCCCTTACTCGACCAGCCAACTTTTCCTGGTGGTTGAAAATCATAGTGTTTAATTGTGTCAACTGAGGTGAAAAATGTTATTGGTTCACCATCTGGCTGCACCATGTAGTTAAAAAAATTAACCAACACAGAATGTGGGATTTCAGGGCCTGAAAAAATATTTTAACCATTACAAATGAATATGATGCAAGGACAGAAGAAAGAAAATATACAGCTTATGTGTTTCTTTATCCAGGTGCATTCTTGCTTTCTCCTTACTAGCTGGCTTTTATTCTTCTAACCAGCATGTAATTAACTGGGGTGTGATAGGAGCCCAAGGCATCAGTAAGAAGCTTTTGACAGATTTCAGTAAGATTTTGATTAGTCTGTATCTGCAGTCTTGAAGATATTCGATAGCCATTGTAACCTATATGAGCAGAATTAACAGGTAAAAAGCAAGATGGACCAATGTGAAATGCAGTTTTTCTTTCAGTATTTACTGTAATTCTGGTAATTTCACACCAAAGATGGAAGTTGCTCAGCAAGGAACTTCATAACAAACTGCTGTATGCAGGAAGAAAAAGCAACCTACCAGATATTAACTTTTAGCGCCCGCTGAATGCTCTTTGCGCTGGACAAAAGTGTTGGCAAGTGCTGTAAGCCACCTGCTCCTAGCAATAGGTTCCAAAGAGGTGGTTTATGGGATTTGAAATCCCTTTTGTATAACTCTTCACCAATGGAGAGTACAACTGTGGCATTAGCTCTCAGCTAGGAATCTGTCAGAGAGGAAGCTTGAGGGTCTGGACAAAAGGGGAACACTTTGTCCTGTATCAACTCTCATTTGCAGAGAGCTTGCCTTCTATGCCATGCACATATAATGCTATGGTGTTTTTAGCAGGAGAAATGTTAATGTGGATTTTTTTTCAATAGCTGAGCTGCCTGGAATCCCTCTCCATAGCTCATCCTTTGTCGTGTGTGGATGTAACCAGAGGTGCAGACTATAGCAAATTTAAGATGGAAAGGGACAGTTAGTTCTAGTAGCCTCTAATCCTGTACTGTGTAGGCTATTACATTTCACACAGTGACCCACAATCAGAACCAAAATATTTACCTTGAAGAAAAACATTTGCATCTTCAGGCAATAAGGATCTTTTATGCTGGAGGCAAATGGCAGGAAAGACTGAGATATGTACAACTTGCATTATACTGGAAATGATAGGATGAAGTACTCACTCATCTTCACACTTTCCTCTCATAAGGTGGGAACACTGCTGAGTCCTGGGGAGGTTTTCAAATATGAACCAAGAAGGCAATTTTCTGGAGGCAAGGCCATGCCGAAGAGATGTGATACACAGTTTTTTGGCCAAGGAAGGTAATCTGAGAAGCAGGCATTGACTCTGCTTGGGCTGAATCACTTCAGCCAGTAGTGTTTATAGTTATACAGTTAAACAAGGCTTTAACCTCTAGGACCCCTTATTGCACATTACCCTTTCCAAGAAAGGAATCTGATTTGCTGTAAGACAAGGTTGCTCACTAAGGATTTTACTGGAATCTATCATCATTTTTCCCACATGGAATCTCAAGCATTAGACACAATTAAAAAACATCTGATACATGGCTCTCCTGCAATCTTATAATACTTTCAGGACTGATATGTAGTTAAGACTTTTGCTCCATCAATATGTTTCCTCTAAAGGTGACTTTCCATAGTGGAGATTTTCTAGTTGTTATCCCATATCAGGCTGGTGAGTCTCCCATGTGCTTCAGGAGTTGCCACCTTCACTTTTGTGAATGTGACTCTTCAGCAACGTGTTCTATAATAGTTTGTTGAACACTTGCTCAGTAGGTGTTTCTAAACCCTGCTTCTTTTCTGCTGGAGATTTGGAATGAGATTCTTCTGTAGAGCTGGGAAGAGATGGAGACACAAGACACAAGAGAATTTCTTATGGCAAGGTCACTTGGATGCAGATGCTCACTTTGCCAAGATAAGTAGCCTCTGGTCTGCTCACAGACACTTTTTTTCATTGGGGCCAGTGAGACAACACAATGTGGAGAGTGTGAACTGCCATGAGGTTGGCAGTCTCTTTTTCCTGACCTTTGTTTTTCCATAAGGTTGACTCAAACCCTCCACATTCTGCCCAAAATCTGTAGGCAGTGCCTTGATGGCAGCCTGGCAGTGGTGGCCTTCCTGTGCATCCAGGGTCCCAGTGGGCTCCACACAGCACTCTCATGCTCACAACTGCCTTCCCCTGTGTGACCAAGGAACTTATCCATGGGATGCGGCTGCCACAGGGGGCTGGCCAGCAGGGAGGGCAAGCTGTGGGTTGAGTGTACCAGGAGACAGGCTAGTGATGTGCAGGGGCAGACTTATTGTCCCATGTTTCTTCTTTTGTAAAAGAACAAGGCTTTACTCTATATTCCCCTGACATCTCACTGGTAATTTCTTCTTCATTTCCTGCCTAAAGTTGTCTAATGCTGTTGTGCCAGCACAGTGGAATAGAAATCTTGTTTTCCAGTCCTAAGGCAAGGTTTGCTGTGAAATGAAAAGACACGGTCCAGCTTTAGTTTTAGCATATTGTGCTAGTAACAATTCACTGAGCGCTGGCATTCTGCTTGGTCAAAGGGCATTTCCTCCCCTCCCTTCTTCCTCCTTCCCTCCCTCCCTACTAGCTTCTTATGAAAATAATAAAAATAGAGTGTTTGTTGACTGGGTGGAGAAATTGCATTCAGATCACATAATGTCTGAGGCCTGGCAAGACTTTGTGAATCTGTTCTGGTCTTTGCTAAGTGGATCAGGGTGCCCTCCAGTCTAGTAGCAAATATGTTAAGGAGGGGGAGGAAAGGAAAAAAGAAAAAAAGAAAGAAAATAAAAGCTTGTAGTACTATTAATTAAAGAAGTGGGTCAGTATGATTTGGAGCCCTTGACCCTTCTCTTTGTTATTTATTTATTTATTTAGAATACAAGAGATTCTGGTCCTCATCACAGTGGAAAAATAAAGTCTTTGTGGTTGGAACCACATTACATAGTACTCACTAAAACTGGCACTTCTACAGGTCTTTTATAATGTGATAAATGTGTCTGGGCGAGGATCTTTGTAGGGTCTTGTGAGTATGCACATATCAACCAGTTCCCTGCTCAAAGGGAGATTAACGTATCTGAGCACAGATGGACTCCCAAGCCAAAAGATAGGAGCCATAAAGGCTCCAAATACGCATCTCTCTCAGCTGACAGGACACTGACAACTTGCGTCCTCCTATTCTGTCACTGAGAGGTCTCCAACTGTTTGACTTGTCTGGGTCTCTCCTAGGGCCTTATCCCCGCCATTAGTTATGCAGGCAGTTCTGTGCTGCTGTGCTGGACCGGCTTTCTCTGAGGCTTGTTCTGCAAAGCACTCAGTTTCTTTGCAAGCCTGATGGTGATGTCTAGGTTTGCTGCTTCTCCCCAGTTACAACGTTTCCCTTGGGCTACTATCAAAGATTACAGCAGCACATGCCTTCCTGTTTTTTTTTATTTGTGTGTGTACGTGTGTTGTCCCACTAAACACGAACAGGAATTTCCTTTCTTGAGTCTAGACATCAGCCACTCACTATTTCTGTAGCTTGCAAACAGACTGCTGCCCTGGACCCTTTATTTTTCCCATGAGAGTAGTGAATTCACAGTGGGCTGATAGAGTAGGCCTTGTGTGATACCCTGGCGTACGGTCTGGTTTGTGCCCATGGTATTTTGACTGCACTAACACTCCCTTCAGAGCTCTTCTGGTACCTAATGGCTGTTGTTTCTCTGCCTCCTGCTGCAGAGCCTGCCCTTGCTACCCTAGTGCTGACAGAGCACCCTGTCCTGCTCAGAAGGACAAACACGGTGACCCTATGCCACCCCCTATCCACTGGCTAAGATGGCTCCCCTGGCACCTCAAGGCATCCTGCTCTGATTTTGTCTCTCTTCTGTGTCTCTGGGGCCATGTGTGGCTTAGAGGGTCTGGAAAAAGGCTCCTCAAGATGATTCCTGGTTTTGCAGGCTTGCAGGGCGTGGGCTGCTTCAGATGAGCAGATTTCAGTGGCCTTTCAGAGCAAATTAAGGCTGTCAGTACTTTCCTGGAACTTGCTGAGAGCAACAGATGGAGCCTGAGTACATGAAGTAGTCACTTTTCATAGGTTTTCTTAGTGGCTACTGTAATATGAATTTACGAGGAACAGGGGTAAGACAGAAATCTTAGACAAATGACTGCCAGGAGGCTCCAAGTGCTGGTAGAATTAGTCCTTGTGTACATCAAAGGTGAGCAGCTCATGACTGCACAACAGATACTGTAAAGCAGAGGAGAAAAAGATCAGTGAGGTCACTGAGAATAAATTCCCACAACACAAATGACTTATCTTCCCCTTTTCAGCCTGTGACTGTCCATCTGCATAAGTGTCTGTCTGCCTCCCTGCCTGCAAGTCATTCCTCCTCCTTCAGGAGCTTTTGAAGTGGTTGGCTAATTTCAGCCAAATTAGTTGAGTGAGAAAGAGCTCAGCATTGCTAAGATCTTGGGAGTTTCTGGAAAGTAGGCATCTGGCTTGGAGGAAGAGCCTCTGCCAGAGCCTCTGGTGGAACTGACTGCAGGATGGGCTGAATCCCTGTGGTATTTTGTGGGATTACCACAGGTCCTCAGGCAGGAGAGCAAAAAACAGACTTTAGTGCTCCTGCTTTTCATGTCCATCTGTGCATTCATAGTAGCCTGCTACAAATTCAGATTATGCCACACTGCAGGACAAAAGAAAAGTAAATATCCAGCTATGGATACTAACACTTGTGCTGAACTGTTTAAGTCCTGCAGTTTTCATACATCCATTCCTATGTCTCTGTACTGAAACACACCCATAATAGTCACAGCTAAACAGCTGTGGAAGCGTGTAGAGATGATTACTACAGGCTTCTCGAGATGTCTCTCTTTGGGCTCCCTTCTGCAGCCTCTCAAGAATGTAAGTTGACAGAAGAAAAGAATTAATTACCATAAGCTTTATGTTGTAAGAAAGAAAACTCAAAGTTTCCAGGTGATGTGGCATTTCCTGTGGAAATAAATAGCCAGAGGCATGCCTAGAGTGACATAATCAGCATTGTTCAGGAAGGCCAGCGATGCAAGAAACATGCTTTTTAAGAGGAGGAGTGAGTGATTAGGCAGACAAGGAATAAACATTGCAAACTGTGTACCAGGTGAGGAAGTAGCATGTCCTAGGAAGTGGTGACAAAGTGCTGTCAAGTGGTGAGTAAGCATGAGGTCTCAGTGGGGCTGGAGGAATCTGGGCTGTGTCTGCTCAGGAGCAGACATGTTCCGTGCTGCCCAGCCCTCTCACCTCCTTTGCTGGCCTCAGCCCTCAGAGCAAATGCTGAGAACCTACAGAGATATCAGGGAGGAATTAACAGAGTCAATTTGTTGTTAAACCCATTCCTGACAGCTGGAGATGTGAGGAGCTGCAGGTGATGGGCTTATCTGAGCAGGAGATTGAGAGGCCCCCTGGATCTCAGCATGAAGTCTCTGCATGTGGTAAAGGATGGGATACTGAAGGCTCTTGTTGTGTCTTGAGCACAGCAGGACATAAGTCTTGGAAAGTGATAAATCCAGAAAAATCTAAATTGGAAATGAAACTCAAATGTCTTAACTCTGAAGGCAACAAATGTCTGGAACAGCTAACCAAGGATGTGGTAAATTCTCCAGCATTTGGAGACAAAATCAAGATACCCTGGATCTCCCACAAGGTACAAAGCTTGATTCAGAGATCAGAGGGTGAAATTCTGTGGTGTGAGTTATGCAAGAAGACAAGCCAGATGATCAGTCTGGTCTGCTCTCGCCTTCAGAAATATGAATCAATGTTGTAGCAAGGATATAGGAGAATTACCAGGAGACAAGAAACAGAATAATTAAATAAGCGCAGCATTTTCAAGGGTTCACATCAAAAAGTGGACTTTTTTTTTTTTTTTTTTTTTTTTTTTTTTTTTTTTTTAAGCAGCAGTGCCGATTTGGAGGAAGATCTTGAGGATGGAGGAGGTTGTGTTGTTTTCCTACTTGGAAACATGCCCACTGTCCAACTCTGACCCTAGAGATAATGTTGGTCTTCATGCTGGAAATTCATGAGCTTTTTTGTGGGTAACATTTGTTGGAAAATTACTGGAGTTCCTAGGTGGGCTTATCCTAAATCATAACTGGCTTCCAAGATGTATTTGTCAGTCTTCAGTAGTACAGTAATGCATGGTCCTGCATAGAACAGATTCACCCAAATGGGTTATTAACCAGGATTAGGGCCAAGCATATGTCAGTATGACTGATTAGCTCAAAATAAACAAACTTGTGAGATAAGAAATATCTCTGGTTTTGCTTCTTCTTCTTCTGGTTGTGCATACTCAATAGATGATGGGAAATGACATGTTAGGTAGGGGGTAAAATGACTCATGCACTGCTGTAACGTGTAGAAGTCAAAGCAGAAGAATTCAGGAATTTTCAGGCCATGGATATAATATGAGCAATGGCCCTGATCCAGGAAACTCTGCAGTGGAGATGGATCCCCTCAAGGTGTGGAGCCTCTCTGTCTTAGAATTGTGCAGGTGTACAGATTTATTTTGGCAGCTGAAACTCTCTAAGCACTGACATTACTATCATTTTTGTTATGCCACACACATTAAAGTTCTGATAGCCAATAATAATAGAAAAGAGAAACTGTTGATCTTCCATGTGAATATTAGTTGGTCTGGCCAAATGAGGAATACAAACAATTTTAATGCATTTTCAGTGACAGAATATTTATATTACCTTGTTCAGTCCACGTAATCAGCATGCAAAATGTTAAAAAACTGCAGACCAAACCAAGTGCAAGACATCATGGAATTGTACTAAACATCCATCCATCTACACTGAAAACTGTTAGTCCAGTCCATTCGCTACTCAGCTTTACAGAGAATTTTCAAGTCAGAGTAAAGTCACAGAGATGAAAATGGCATTCCCTTTTGTAAAAAAACATAATCGTTTGCTCAAAGATAGTAGGAATTTCCAAACTTTTTAATGTTCCTAGTGAAAAAGTGGGTTTAGCATTACCAAGTACTTTGTTTCTGTAAGTGTGCAGATGCATGAAACCAATTTCTAGTCATTCAAAGAATTATATTAATGTTATCATTTTCTAGATGAAACATTTGTATTTTTCATTTTAATCTTCAGTGATTATTTTTCATTTCAGAAATTTAAGAAAGAATTTAGCTATCCAGACCATTGCTGAGTGAATCCTTTTAGTCAACCTCGTAATGGCTTTAATTTCCTCAAGCATTGCACTGTGAAAGTGAAGCAACTGAGAAGAGGGAAGAGCTGGTTTAGACCAATTGGAAATTAAATAATTCTTGCTGAATGCTTCTTAAGATTATTCTTTCCAGTAGGCAAACATACTGACACAGTAAAAGCTCTACACACAAACTTCCTTGAAAACTTGATGATTTTTAGTATGAATTACAGAATTTAGCCTTTCAAAACACTGCTTTGATCACTTTGGATCTTATTTTATTCATTGTCAGACTGAAGATGACGCTGTTTAGTACAGGAATATTATGAGAATAACATTCTGAAAATGGGAAAGGTTCTCCTTTTTTTTTTACTGCAGCCCTACTCCAACTCTTGTGTCTAGTGGTGCCATTTCTCATGTTGTTCAGGCAAAGAAATGTGCAGAAGCACAATTCTTCCTCCTGTCCTAGCTTGGTCTCTTCCCGCTTTCTTTGTCCCTGTATGTGCTCTGGCTCAGCTACTGGCTGATCTCCAAAATCAAAGGGAAAGACCTTTGTGTTTACGGCTTCTCTCTGTCCCATTCTCTGCCCTTTTACCACAATACTGCCTCTGCTTTCCCTCTCTGCTTTTAGTTAATAGCGAGTGTTAAGATAAAAATTCACTAATTGGCACACACCCACTTCTTTTTCTTCTTGGGTCCTCTAAACATTTTCATATCATATTACTCTGAGGCATATGGGATATCACTGAGAAGCAGTTAAATCTAATCTAGTTCCTAGAAATGCATAGACTTATTTTTGCATATTTACCCTTTTTTTTTAATGGTGTTCCTTAGAAGTCTGATCCTTGAGTTGGGGAAACTCTGCTTTCTTAGCAAGAATGTAAGCAGTCTTGAGGGGATGGGAAGCAAGGATTTAGGATGATTAGGTTTGAAATTAATCTCGCCTCTTTTTAGATACCAAACTGAAGTGTTTAATTTGGGAGATTTGTTGCTCTAAAGTCCTATCTAATCATGTGAGATGAGCATAGCGCATTCAGCAGTTAATTCAGTTCTTAGCTGAGCCCACCACCATCATTTTAAAAGAGAAGTGACTTGTAATGTACATCGTCAGCCAGATCTCCCACTGATGTGAACCGGTAGCATCTCTTTCATGGTGAGTGGAGATGTGTCAATTTATTTCACCTTAGACTCCATCCTTTCAAATTTTCCTGCGGAAAAGATTGATATTCCTCATTTTTCCCTCCGCAGTCAGAGCAGTTTTGCTCTGAGCGATTCATGCAATTCTCCATATGGCATGATTTTCTCTTGTGGCCAAATTCTGGAGTACCTCTGAACCTGACAAAGGTCTGTAATGTCTGCTCTCCATTCCTTGCCACGATCAGATTTTATGCACCTGTTGGAAAGGGCTTAGAGAAACATAAATAAGTGGGCAGCAGAGCCTTGCTTTGCCCATGAAGAGAGTTTTGAGTGCAGTCAGGGTTCTGAATCAGCCTTAAGGCTTCTCTTTGTAGGGGTGGTATCAGAGAGGAGATAAAAAGCCCAATGTGCAGGGCAGACAAAAAGAAATGCTTCTGAAGAGAATTTGCAACAACTTTGCAACCCACAGCAGTAATGGATTTTAGTCAGGGATTGCCTTGAGAGTTCTGTGAGTGAAGGCCAATTTTCCTTTCAAGGCACTGTATATTTAGTTATTTAATCAAGCCAAATTATTCTTTCTCTCCTCATCCACAGTTAGATCACGGCACAAAACTGAGCACAGCCTTTCATTCTACCTTCTCTTGCTTCTCTGTTTGACCTAGACATTGGGGAGCCATTCAGTTGTCTGAAATATTGGTTTAATAAGGGAGGAGAATTAAATAGGACAAAGAGACACCTGACTAATTGGCATTTCCAAGAGATTTTTGTAATCAGCCAATGGGGATTTTATAAGGTATGAAGTATTTGCTTTCACATAAATTTCTTCCACATTCTTTCTCTCATGTTTGCTCGGTAAACCTTCTGGAATAAAGATCACATCTGCCTCTCTGTAAGCTTTATACTTGGGAGGTAATTGAGTTGGCTCTTTGTTATGAAAGCATGTACTCGTTTAATTGCACATATGTGTCTGTGAACACACTATCCCTGCTTCTCTCCTAAATTTGATTTGGAATGAATCCCATGAAAGGCTCTTTTCCAGTGTTAATGGATAAAAGGTCTTTACCAAATGGAGAAGTATTCAAATACAAAACTTAATAAAGTTTAGTTTGAAAATTATTTCTTTGCAGGAACTCTCTTTGAAAATACACAGGTCTGAGAGTGATTCCTTTCTACTCAAAATGATTAATAACAACTATCTTCTGCTGGTTTTGTGATTTGCGACCAATCCCTTTTTATTTTGGAAATAGGGCATAAAAACGTGACAACTTCATGGTATGACAGTAACACATTCACACTGTTGTAAGAGTTATTTGTTACATCCTGCCTTACCGTGCAGATCAATAACACAGAACTTTGGAAAATAAGATCCTTACAGCAAAATGAAAGTAAACACTGTGGTTACTTTCATTCCATTTCTGTGCTTAAAATGTTGACCAAAAGGTAGTAATGCAAGCAAGTATTCATCTCCATTGTGTTGCTGGCAGGAACAGTGGAGCAAAGTGCTAGGAGGGAGGTGATACGAGGACCTGGAAGTCTGTCCCTTAGGCTGAGTAGCACATCATTCAAGCAACGTTAGGCCGTATAGATTAGGTAAACTATGCCTAAAGCAGTGATGTGTGTCAGTTTGATAGATGACTATCCTGTGGGCTTTTTATCATTTTCCATTAATTTGAATTTTATTGTATGCCAAAGCTCAGCAACTTATTGTTATGAGTTGACAACCTGATATTTTTATTCCATTTCTACTTAGCATTTGTTCAACACTAACTCAGATAAAACTTATATGAACTGAGTTCTGCTTGTAGGAGAACAACAAGATTAAGGTCATCTGAATGACGCATATTTGTGCCAAAGGATGTCACTCAACCCATGGCTCCCTCCGAGCTTAGGAGAGAAGGGATGGGGGCAGAAGAATCTGTCTTTAAATGCATCTGGTGTTTCTGCCACAAGATGTACTTTCATAGATCAGCAGCTCAAGCGTATTGTTTTGTGCCTAGTGATATTTCTGCAGCATATGAAGGAAACAAGTCTTCTTTTGTTTACTGATTCCTCGGTCTTCCTCTGGCTGTTAAAAAACCTTCTGTTCCTTTTTCTGTCTTTTCCTGGAGGATTTGGATACATCTAGGTCTTGGGTTTTTCATCTATTCCAGTGACAAGACTATAAAAGCAGCACATGTTTCCAAATATCACTATTTTCCAACCAAACTGCTTACTCTGGATTCATAGGGTGTTTGTAACAGAACACTTGATACTCAGCTGGGTGGTTAAGACCAAGTAAAGGATATGAAAACAGGACTGTCAGCTGAGTGCTATAACCACTGTTTCATTAGGCATAATGAGGAGCCAGAATCTGATTTCAAAGAGCAAAGAGACCTTTATAAAACACTGTCAGCAAAATTGCAGTTCTGATTTCAAAAATTATTCAAGCTGTATTGTATGTATTCACAGATTTTACTTGGGTACCAGTTTATTCTGTGTGCTGGGGCAAATAATCAAGTAGATGGAGAAAAGCATTCTTCAAAATTTGGTAGGCATTTGTCTCTGACAAAGTTGTGAGATTTGTGACAAAATTCAGAGCTAGACAAGATTAATACTTTCATGTCTTCCTTGAATGCTGGCTTATGTCCTAGTTTCTGTATCCATGCTCATAAAATGACTATTGCTTAGGTATATGTAAGAAAGCAATGGCACAGAATTTTTTTTTCTAGGTTTACCCAGGTGGAGACTATCAACATTTTGCTTCATAACTTTCAGTTTTGACAGAGAACTGGAATTTATGCAATATTTCAGTTCCTCTGAAGTGTCTACTGTATAGGAAAGTGCTTTATTGTACATTTTTTCCCCAGAAATAAAAAGAAAACTGATATTTTTAGTTGAAGAGGGTATCCTCAAGACTGCAGGTGCTCCAAGTTGTATTACAATGCTGAAGTTTTCTGCTGAAGTATTTGATATGAGCACATTTTTGTTCTCATTTGCTGCTTACTTTTTAATATGCATAAAAAACCAATACAGTCTAGCTGACCTATGCATGGGCCTGGCACATTGTTTGACTGGTACTAGAAGATAAATCTGCCTGGGAACCATTATTTTGCCTAGGTGGAGCAGAAAGGAGGACTGTGATTTTTGACTGGGCAGCCCTGGGATGGCATAGCTACAGGAAGGCTGCAGAAGGAATAGGGCCCTCCAGAGCTTGTCATGAGGCTCCGCAGATTTTTCTTTTATCCAGACTTGATTTCATAATTAAGAGCATCATATTATATTACTTCACCATTAAGAGCATGATAAAGCTCTTAATACTCATCTTGTGTCAAGCAGACACAATCCTGATTCATCAAAGGACACATCAAAAGAACAAGATTTGTTCTTCCCATTCTACAGAGATTACAGAAGTATAGTGAGAGGTAAGACAAACCCAACTAAGGCTGTCAGCTTAATTACGAGGAATAACAGACCTACAAATTCTTAACACCAAAGTTTTCATCCAGAGAGTTTTGAAATTGGACCAGCTGCTTAGCAAGCATTGCATCACTGCCTTTGACAGAGTGATGTTCATTTACACCAGTGAAGTTTCAGTCTTGTTCTGTGCTTTTGGAACCACCAGAGAAACCAAGTTAGGAATGACAATTTCAGAACAGCATGGCATTAACAGAGGGTCTGCTTATCTTCGTGTCAGAGCACACCTTGTAATTTATGTTGTGCGAAGCCTGGTAACAGTGCTGGGGAGCCAAGTACTTCCTGATAACCGCACCTCCCGGAATTGTGCAGCGCTGCGGCTAATAAATCTTAGCGATGGCACACAGCTAAGCTGGGAAAAAATGAAATCAGCCACTTGGGCAGCTGAACAGCCGTCTCAGACATGCTGATTCACCCAGAATGATGCACTCCAAGGGGTTTTCACCACCTAAACAGATGTTCCCCTAGCACAGGATGCTTTCCATTTTTATATTGTTCATGCTGGATTTGTGTGTTGTAGATCAGATCTTCAGCTGCTTGTAACCAGACCTGTCTAGTCAATTGCTGTCGGGGCAAGACTCATGCTCTCAGACCCCAATTCCTGCTTCCGTCTGCAGTGCAGGCCTCCCTCCCTCCCTGAGCTGGAGGGAAGCCATGGTGTAGTGCTGCATGTGGCACTGCGTCTGCAGACAGGCTGTGCTGGAAGGCGTGCTTCCCAGCCGGTGGGACATCACTTCTACCAGGCCTGGCAGGTGGTATAGCTCATCCCCCATGACCCAGAGGCCCTGCATTGCCCTACTGGGCAACAAAAATATTGACCACATTATGCTGCTATGGCACATTGGATTTTTTGTTGTCTCCAACTTTCACATTGTCATGTCTCAAAAAAAAAAAAAAAAAAAAAAAAGATTTTGCATTTCAAAGTTTCACAGAACAGCCTGAAATTTGCCCTTTTGCAGGTGCTAAGCTGGGGCACTACTGAGAGGCAGAGGGGGCAGAGGAGAATCACATAATTTAAGTATTAAGGAGAGCATGGAACCGTACAATGCCAAGTGTGCTGAAGTGCTAATCCCCATGTGAGACTACTGCAGTGCAGTACAGTAAATAGCAATAATAAAGACACAATAACAATTTAAGATTTCTGTAAGTTTAGGAGCAATGGCATTTAGTAAATGTTAGAGCAGACTCTTCTTAACTTGTGCTGCTTCTCAGATGTTGTGGAACTCTAGTCCACGAGGCTAAGGGTCTACTCTACAGTGCCACGTCCACCTTGCCTCTGCAGAGCTTATGGATAAATAAACCCTGGGTATGAGAAACAGCCAAGTGTCAGGCTCAAATTCTTGAACAAGATGAAGCTGTTGTTCTTAAACTTATAAAAATATACAGTAAGCTTTTTATATGTGTGAAACCAAAAAGAAATCAATATATTCAAACTCAGAGGTGAGCTGATAGGCAAATTAAAGGTTCACCCCTGAGATTCAGTGTCACGAGAAGACAGACATGCTGTCTATGACGTATAAAAGGCAGAAATTTACACAGAAGTGAGTCTATTAACTGTCAGTATTTAGCAGTGGCTATTGTACACTGTGATGTGAGATACTGTGATTTTCCCTAATCTAGGTCTGAAGGATAGAAGGACTTAAGTAAGGAGTAAGTGGTACCTTTCATGTCAGAGCACAGTGATCCCTGGCAGATGCTGACTCTGCTGGTTGCCACTGTAGCACTAAATACAAGATTTTCAAGTGTCCTGTCCAAATGCCAGTCCAGACTTGAGGACTGAAATGCCAACATGGCATCTGTTGTGGGCTCAGGGCTTTGGCTAATGAGATCAAGGGCTTTTGTTATTGTGTAATATGGATTAGACCACTGACACCTTTGTTTCTGCTTTGGCTACTAGTTCATGGGGAGGTGAGTCAGGGGAGAAAATTCCTTGCACACAGTATTGGTGGCTGCCACCTTTGTTGTTACAACCCCTGCCCTGGGACTTCTCTGTTCTTACAATCCACAAGACCAACTTTTGGCTGTCCCAGGCAGTACCTGGTCTAAACTGTTATCACTGTTTTAAGATTACATGCCATGATAGCTAAGGTACATATTAGTATTTATTTACTGAAATAAGGTGCGATTCTGAGGACACTGGCAATATGTTTTGTTTTTCTCCATTCTGTAATGTGAGAATACTCCCAGTGTTCCATGTTTTTCTGTAAGCTTTCTTCAGCAAGGTTTTGGATAAAACTTCCCAAAATCTCAAGGCTTTTACTCTGCAACAATTTCTGTGAATTTCCCCCTATCCTTCAATAGATGCCTCTCAGGTATTTTGGTTTGGACCCCAAAACAAAAAAAAAAGGAATACTTGACCACAACTTCAAGATTTTAGTCTGATCTAATCATTAATCATTTGAGATTTGTTGAAATGTTCATGAACTAAGCGCTACTGAACCACAGAAGAATTCCTTCTGAAACCCACACCCAGGTAAGTTTTCTCATGTTACTAATTTTATGGGAATAAGGTAAGTTTTTCATGCGCAGTCTTGAAGGATGTAGCCATCTCCTACAGAAAATGGGGTCTTCTCTTACTATGAAGTGGTAGCAATCACAGAAGGGTGACACTAGCTAGTTTCAGCATGGCCTATGAGATGAAGAGTGAGCAACGGGATGAGTTGCCTTGAATGTCAGCTGACTTATTGATGTGACTATTGGCATTATAAAAAGCTCTGTTACAGTGTGAAGGAGTATACCAATATCCAGAAATCTTCCTGTTTATAAAATGCGTGTTTTTTTCCTCTGCTATTTTTGGTAGCCTTCTCTTGGTTGAAAGAATAACATAAAGCTTCTTATTAACAGGAGCAGACACTCAGAATCAGTGTTGTTCTTTCTGGAATGAATATTCTGGAGCCCCAATTCCTCCATGTTATTACAGGAAGATAAGCAATGTTTTTCTTCAGCATGTAGCAGAAACCCTTATTTAGGTTACAGTAGTAGAGCTAAAGCTCCTTAAAAGTTATTTTTAGCAGTGGATATTTAACAGAGTTCTCTGTACATAATTAGGTTCCCAAACAGTCCGGTACTGACTTAAGAAGTCATGTAGGAAAATCAGTTATTGTGTTCCATTAAGAAAAGAACAATGAGGCAATTATACCCACACATTCAGAGATTTAAAAATTTTTTGAAACCAGGATAGGTTATGTCTGTTAGTCTGACCTCCACTGTGGAGGAATTGGAACAGGCTGCCCAGGGGGGTGGTGGAGTCACCATCCCTGGAGGTGTTCCAGAACCGTGAGGAGGTAGCACTGAGGGACATGGTCAGTGGGCATGGTGAGGATGGGTTGATGGTTGGGCTAGGTGATCTTAGTGGTCTTTTCCAACCTTAATGTTCCTATGATTCTATGAAATATCAACAAACTTAATTGCAGCATCTCATGATTTTTTCTGTCCGTGCTAATGAACAAATTTTTAGTCTTTTCTTAAAGATCGCATTGGGTAGAGAATTTGGTTCATCATATTCAATTATTATACTCTTCACAGTTTAAAGAAAATGCATGCCTTTTCTACTTGGAATTTGTCCAGCTTTGGTTTCAACCTAGTGGATTTCATTATGCTTTTTACGCTATATATGACACCTACAGTTAAAAATCTCTTTCTTATAGTTATACTAGTTACTCTACCATCCAAGTATCTGTGAGCTGTGATCATATTACCTCTCAGACTTCTCTGGGATAAATCAGATTAAACTTCTTTAGTCTCAGTCTGATTTCCAGACCACAGGTCATTCCTGTAGCTCTTTTCTGAACCCTTTCCAAATTTTGAATACACTTTGTAAAGTTTGGATGCCAGAACTACATGTGTTATTTCAGCAATATTCTCACTAGAGCTATATACTGATTCTTTCAAACTCCCTTGCTTATTTATCTAAAGACTGGAATTGCTCTGGAGGGTCACGTTCAACTGATTATCTAATGTGAGCATGAAGTTGTTTCAAAGTTAATTACATCTGAGTTGCCTGGTTCATTGCTAAAATAGTGACATCAAGCTTTTGTTGCAAGATGTATGAGCTTGCTTTTTGTTCCGAAAATGCAAGTAATACATTTGACAGGGAATTAATCCTTATAACAGACTTGTTCCCCACATCACTTTTATCACCCTATATCCCCTTTGTGTTCAAAACTTCTATTGCAGTGGTTTTGGTTTTGTTTCTACCAGTTTTTTTGTTTTGTTTTTCTCTGAACTGTTGGTTCAGACAAAACTGGTAGCTGTGGCTGGCACCAAGAATAGAGCCCTCCTAAATTCCAGCTTCCTTGAATGATAGCTATTCTGCTAAAATTACTTTGAGATCCATTTGTTAACCGGATTTTAAAGCCATTTAAAGCTAATGGATTGTTATGTGGGAGTGAGTTAAACACCTTAAAAGGCCTAAATATTTTTGCCTTTTGCAGCTACTTCTCTCAGCCAAGCTGGCAATCCTCACCAGGACTGTAATCAAGTCCTGCGAGTTTACAAATGTTATTAATGACTGCTGTTTAACATCATCCCTAATTGCCAGTGGAACAGCAAGTATCAAGTTAGGGTCTGAATATATCATTGTGCTTCCTTCTGAATCAGAAACATTTGTCAAGTACTTCTCCATTTCCCACATTATGATTGATAATTTTACTGTTCTTTATCAGTATAGGATCCATCCCATGCAATCTAGGATATACCAAGATCAACTTTTCCACCTGGAAATGATGCTTCTCTGGAACGTGTTGAGAGAATATATATGTTTCAACTATAATGTCAGCAGAAACCTTTGTAGGTTGGTGGGGGAATTGTGGGAAAGAAGAAACTGAGTCCTATCCTGGAGATGCCTGATGTCAACTGCTCAGCTTACTCAAATCCTGGTGGGAGAGAGCCTGTGTGAGGGCCTGCATGATGAGACTGAGAGGAGGGGACATGCTTATTCATCGATTCACATGATGACTCTGGCACACCGTCTAGACTCCTGCCCTCCAATGGATTTCCTTTCTGAGCAAAGCCCCCCAAAGAGGCATAACCCTTAGGCCTGGCTGAGTGCTCCAGCCTTCCTACCACTCATGTTTCACGTGTGAGAGCAGATCGATCTGCCAGGGGTTAGGAGGCTTCCCAGGGAAATGTGTCCCCAGGTTCGCGTCCTCATTCTGATTTGGAGTGGTTCCCTGACCACCGAGGTATTTGGGCCGTTTCTCTTTTGTCCAATGAATGCTTAATTGAAATCAGCTTCAAATCAGATGGAGCAATAACTTGAATCTGCAGCTCCCTTTTATCTCCAGGGAACTTCCTAGCCACTGCACTGCATACTCTCATTCTCTCTAGCTCAATTCATATGTAATTATTTATATGGAGTGGAGAGGCTCCAAGGAGATGGAGGCAGAGGGTGAGAGAGAGTTAATGAGAGGAGTGTGTGTGGGGAGAAAACCTGGCTGCCTGCAGCCTTCTGGCAGGAGTGTTCACTTTGCTGTCCCTCCTCTGTCTGATAGCGCTTGGGAGCTGGGAGCTGGGAGCTGGGCCTTCTCCTTTGGAGGGGAAAACCCAGGTGCTGACCTATTTGCTGTTTGGCTTCCTCTTCTTTTTCCTCTCTGGCTCTTATGTGTGAAGGTTTTGGAAGCATGATGGTTTTGTTCTGGTGCATAATGAAAACAGATTTGAAAAGCAACCCCTTCCCCCCCTTCTCCCCAATTTTTTTTTCTCCTTCTGAATTGTGAAATAAAATTCTTGTTTTGTGGCCAGCCCTTCGTATCACATCTGAGAGACAGAAACCTACAGCAGAAAGATTGATGGAGTCGAACCTGACAAAACCTGATTGTGCATTCCTTTTCCATTAGTCAGCAGGCTCCTCTCTATAATAGATCAAGACTTTTTGGACTTGTTGCTTGTTCTTGGGTTGAGGTATACTCTTTCATTTGTCGCCTTCAGGCATGCTGTGGAAGCACGGCTCTGAGTAGCTCAGCTCTGTCCACTTCTCCCACTCCACCTCCATGTTCCCTGCCTGGTGCCCACTCACTCGCTGAAGAACAGATCAGATAAGAAACAGTCTGAGGGTACCAAGGCCTTTCCACTGGTGACTGGGTGTTAGAGCATGTGTCAAGCCAAGGGATTCACAGCTTTGTTCCACTGCATATGCTGGGTCAGCCCAAAGGTGCGGCACTGGCTTCACAGCACATACTGCGCTGGGGAGGCGAGACAAACAGCACAGCATTTTAACGTCAAGATTGCAGCTCTTGATTCAGTGAAGCTGGATTAGCACAGTGGAGAACTGTAGCCTACTGCCAGAAACTTGAAACAGCATATTTGTGGGGTTCTCAAAGCAACCAAAACCACCCAGCACAGTATTTTGACTGACTTTTGGGACTTCGCAGCATGGGTCACACTTTCAGGTTTTACGCTGCTACCATAGAGGCTGCAAGCCTGTTCCTTTCACTCTTTGTATTTTGAAAATAAAAGCAAAGGTTTTCTGTAATGAGAGAACTGTTCTACCTTGCCTTTAGCAAAGAATGAAAATGATGTGCTGGAAAGCTTGTCATTGTATTTGTCATTGTACAGATGTTCTCATCAGCAAATATCTGCATCAGATCTTTTCCATTTGATTTTGTCTTTACTTTTTTTTTCCTTTTATTCCTTCCCCAGAGCCTCCATGCTATCCCCAAACATATTTTGTTTTTGCTTATTCCTGTTCTACTCTGTTAACTTATACCAATCTGTTTATACTGAGTTGTTAGTACAGTGCATGGCCTTTGAACACTTTTTAAGAAATCTGTGTCAGGAAGATATTTTTCTTACAGGAATACATTTTCTTTTGTGGCTGATAAGGGATGTAGTAACAAAATTACCGAGTCAGATTTGGCAGGTTTAGTTAAATTGATTTTTTGAAGCCTCATTCAAGATGCTGTATTCATAAGGAAAAGCTGTAAGCTAGGATTTCTGAACCACAGGACCATTTTTACTCATTGGAAGTACTAGGTATAATCTTCAGTTTGGGCTGGTTGTAGATTTCCAGCCACCAAAATAAACTCACTGTAACGCAGGAGCATGGAGTAGGGACTATTTTCCCATTGCATCTATTGCAGGGGAATGGGTACATATGGCATTGCTTTTAAACAAATGCTGGCTTAATGCTCTGGGCATCGTGTGCGGTGTGCATGATCCTTTTTGACAGGGATGATGTTACCATGAAATCGGTCTTGTCTAGTTCTATCTCGTATTCCAAAATATAAAGGACTAGTAGTTGCTTGGAGACATACTTATGTTAGTAGTGATCTGGAAGATTTCTTTTGTGAAAGCCACCCTTATTCTAAGTGTCTCCACATACCTTCGGAACAGTAAGTGAATTATGCTACATCTATGACAGAATGACTGGAACTGGACCCAAACTGAACAACTCATACCTAGAAGTTGAGGATTTGGTTCCAGGGATTTAACTTGTTCTATTATGGAGAAAGAAGCAAATGAGAAACTTGGATTTGTGCTGAAGGCATCCCATAGCCTGGTTAGTTGAAACCTTCAGCGCATAAATCAGGGTTTAACTCAAGCCTCAGGTTAGCTTTGCCATTGAGCTTTAGTGCTTATAAATGCTTTTTACAGTTTAAATGATGTCAGCCTTCGATGTTTATGAAACTGTGGAAGTGCTGAGTCGAAAACATTCACATTAATAAGGAAACGCTGGGAACCACTGGGATTGTGCCAGTGTCAACCAGTGTTATTAAGCTAAGAAGTTCTTTGGCATGGCTGGGCTAGGGAAGATCATACCCAATTTATCTCTTGTGGTTAGTCATTTGATTCATGGCTTCTGAGTCATGGCTTTGTCTTGGACTGAAAATACCAACTTTCTTATCAACCAGCTAAGAGAAATGTTTTTTTTTTTTATAAAGGTTTGACCATACTTTCACGCTAATCCAAGATGGGCCACTCATTTACCAGGACCATATCTTAGTAGCAGGCAGTGCCTTACTGATGCATTACCATACTGCATCTCCCTGCCTACAGTGCCTCCGAGTGATCTGTGTTTAAATAGTGAGATTTATTTCTTTGAGGCCCTGCACATATCAGTGCAGTGTTACAGTTATCTTGTACCAATGGATACCTGGCTGAGACCGAGGGCTCACAACACTGCCCTTTCCATACAGTGCTGAAAGGGTTCCCTTACTTTGGTGTTATCCTCAGGTGCTGCACCAAGGAAAATGTGTTGTCCACATAGCTTTGAAGTTTCCTCATCAGACAATCCCAAGACATGGAATATGAAAAAAAAAAGTGGCTTTGTTGGTGCTCCAGTCGCTGCTCATCAGCTTCATGTAAAATGAAAGCACTAGAGTGAAATCACTCTTTGACATCTAATTGCTGATGATGATTAATATGATTCTATTTGGTTTGGTAAAAGAAAACAAGAGAATCTTTTCCTTGGAATGGGAAAATTCTTTTCATCAGGGTTGCTAAAAGCAGCTGCAGTTTCTGGGTGACAGACATCTTGCTGCTCTTTGTCTCTGTTCTGCCTTGGATGTACCTCCATCATTTCCCACACATGTTTTTCAGCAATCACAAAGCTTTGTGGTAAGATACAGTAAGAAGACAGTATTGCTATTTCATAATGCAGCTATGGCCACTCATGACTCTGGTGCAGATGGAAGCTCTCTGAGGTTTCTCTGTTCTGGGTTTTTGAAGGTGGTGTACTCCCTAGCAACATAACATACTCTGCATGTCTCAGCCAGAAACACCCAGATGAGAAGTGAGGAGTCTCAGATTTATCTATCGAAGCTGACTGACTGCCATTTAAAGCAAATATCACTGGTTGCCACTTGGACATGTATAGAAAGCCACTTTCACAAAGAGGTCCATAAAAGCTCACTAAAACCTCAGGGTTTTGTGCTGCCTTTTTCTGAAATTTATTCTCCCAGTGATACATATCATTTATATCATTTGACTGAAGAAGCTTGAAAAAAAAGTGGTTTGGGACCTTCTTTATGCGTAATCCATCCTCAAATCCTTCCCCCGTGCCTCCTAGAAAGCCAGGTTAAAGAGCCAAATTCACAGTCGTGCTGTTCCATTTAATGGTAACACAACTCCTCTGATAGTAACAGCAGGACGAAATCAGGGAGAGTGATCACTCAGCCCCAGAACAAATATGGCCTTCAGCAGGATGCAAACATGATAGGAGACTTCTTAGTGTAGCTGGAGTTTGCATCACTGCTGATATTTTCCTCCTAGGAAGTCCCCTGGCAAATAAAATATGTGGCAGAAGAGAGAGGGCAGGGTATAATTTTTCATCGTTATGACTTTTAAGCAGAGCTTAGTTTGGAAAGTCAGGAAGTCCAGTATTCTGGGGAGAACAAAGGAGTGGTTTGGGTGAGGCGGCATTTGCCACAATTACAGGAGGCGATTTTGGGGTCGGGCGCAGCTGTTGTGTAGAGGGATGCAAGTACAGGCTAACACCGCTGATTACAGCGGAGCTGTGCCAGATGTGCATCAGCCTATGCGAGTGCACATTTTCACGTACACCCTTTTTATTCTAGCTCATGGCAAGCTGCTTTTTCTCTTCTTCCAGCTTTCTCTCTCTAACATTTATGATGAACAATTGTCTGCTCCTTGTAATTGGGAGGGCGTTACAAGCCTTGAATGCCTTTGTTGCGGTAAACCACTTCCTCATCATGTCTCTTATGTCCTTGCTTTGTAAGAACAAAATAAGCTCTGTTTGGCATCCGAAAATAGGATAACATCAAGTTTTCTGCATCTGTCCAACTGAGCATCTGCAGGGTCTATTATGCCGGATGCATTTAACCTGGCCTGGCACCAGAAACATTATCTCTGTTCCCAGAATGCCCTGGGTTGTAATTGGATGTCAAATCCACATACATTATGCAGGCTCAGCCAAGCTACTGCAGTTTGCCACAAGCTTGCATTGTCCACTCACTTTAAAAATAACATTTGATGAAACTTATC
Organism: Numida meleagris; assembly: GCF_002078875.1. Lineage (NCBI taxonomy): Eukaryota > Metazoa > Chordata > Aves > Galliformes > Numididae > Numida > Numida meleagris. The sequence goes on along the minus strand of NC_034409.1, from coordinate 54,823,087 downwards.
GCACCCCTTGTAACACAAATGGCTGTTATCCCTGTGCTAGGATTTTTTAATACACCAATTTACATTGTTTTTCTTAAAGCAATTGCCAATCACCTTATACTGTACTAGTACATACAGTTTAGCTATCCAAATCGTACTGACTAGAGCCTGTTTCTGCAGACAACCATTCAAATTACTCAGTTTTAATGTCTGCTCCTCAAAAGAGTGGCATTATACAGCCTCTTAAACAAACTTAGGCATGGTACCTGAATGCAAGGCACTGACCTCTGCCATTGTCTGGCTGTAACAGGAATTTCAATGCTGTGTGGTAAATGCAATTTCAGACTGGAGGTTGGCTGTCCAAATTGCAGGGAGCGGTCCTGCTTTTCTGAGTTGTGAGTGCCTGTACATCTGTACCACTGATGGTGGTGGCTCTAAATTAAAAATGTGAGCCTTGCTTTTCTTACCTATCTTCTAAAAATTGCTCAGAAGAAGTCATGCCTATGTGGTCCAAGGATCCCAGCACAAAGCAGTTTTGTTAATATCTCAGCTCCCAAAAGAATAAGTGATGAAGGTGGGATTCAACTTCCTGCTGAAGGCTGGCCAAGATTTGCAGACCACTCCAGTGAGATTAAATTATACTAAGGCTTTATTTTGGTTCTTGGTAGGACTATTTATCCCTTTTCCCTGATTTGTGGAAGAAGTGCCTGAATAAAGGAATAAAGCTGACGTATGTTGAAGATCTCTGCCTGGGTCCCTGACGGCGTTAACTATGTTGTCTACACTTGAGTTTCCACTCTCCATCTCATCTATGGAGCCACCTAAGGGCAAGATGTGAGGTGTCCTTCCTCCAGAGCATGGCCCCTGGCACCTCTGGGGCTAACTCTCTCTGTCTAAAGCTGGGGAAAGTTGAATCTTGCTATTGATTCTTGCCTAGAAGAGAGGGTGAACATATCTACTTGTGCTGGGCACGCAGGAAGAGCTGCGGGAAGGCGTGAAGAGAATGTTGATGAATGAGCATTTAATCAGTGGTACCCTGGCCCAGACAACCACTGCTAGAACACCACTGATTATAACTTACAGGATTTCATGTAGAGGTAGCACTTAATTTAATGGTTTGTGCTAGTTGTTAGTCATATTGATTTTGCAGTGAAGACAAGATTTCAGTGATGCTCTAAAAAAGAAGAGTAAATAATTCCTTCCAGTAGCTGAAGGGGGCCTACAGGAAAGCTGAGGAGGAACTTTTCATGAGGGCATGTAGCGACAGGATGAGTGGAAATGGCTTTAAACTGGAAGAGGGTAGATTTAGACTAGATATTAAGAAGAAATTATTTACTGTGAGGATGGTGAGACACTGGAACGGGTTGACCAGAGAGGTTCTAAATGCCCCTTCCCTGGAAGCATTCAAGGCCAGGCTGCAAAGGGCTTTGAGCAACCTGGTCTAAGGGGATGTGTCCCTGCCTATAGCAGGGGAGTTGGAACTGGATGATCTTAAAGGTCCCTTCCAACCAAAACCATTCTATGATTCTATGATATTAAGTGAATGTAAAATCCAACATAGCAAGATTTACTGTGCAGAATGGATGCTTGCTTTTTTGTTGCACTGGCTGAATTCTCTAAGATAAACAGAACAACCAATTTCAAGCAGATGCATGGAACAACAATCAGGTTTCATCTCTGGTTTTAATCTTTTTAAACCACAGCATCTGGCACTCAGAGCTCAAAAGAACTGCAGATTGAATCAGGAGTTTTCCATAACTTAGCAGCTTGGAGGAAGCAGATGTGTGGCTGTGTAACAGAGAGAGATGAAACAGTTCTGTTCAGATAACTGAATTATAGTAAAATACGCAAGTGTTGGAACCTGGAGACAAATGAATCTCCAGAGCTCCTGCCCATGAAATGTTATCAGATACAGCCTGGGAACAATAGAGCAGAAAAGTCAGTGCCCAGCTCCAGCACTGTGTCTGAAGTGATGAAACAGTGAACGCCCGAGTTTTATTGGTAGTTGCTATTCTGTGTGCCACAAAAAAATAAAATATGGAGTGAATCAGTGTTATGTGAAATCTGGGCTTGTGAATGAAGAGTGGAGTAGTACAATACTATTTCAGTTCTCTTTCTGACTTTTGGGACGGCCTTCTTCTTCTTAACAAGGCAGCAAATACAAAAGAAAACCCAACTCATGGAAGCCACATGGGTCTGATTTCCCATTTCCCTGCTTACTGTGCCTTCATTTACCTCAGAGGCTTTGCATCACTTGGTGTGACTACCCACAGCTCCTGATCTCGTGGGGCTGAAGTCATTCTTCAGGCAGCAGCCGGCCTTTAAGAACTCGATGGAGGGGGAGATGATGCTGGGAAGAGCAGCTAAGGCTGCACAAAGAAATGTCTTTCAGACATGCTGGAAGCTCCCTGGAGACTGGTCTTGTGACATGGTTACACCATCACAGACACGTTCCCAATACAGTGGCTGGTGGGTGCCTCTTGCCAACCTGCCTGAGTCAAGAGCAGAACATGTGTGTCAGGGCTGCCAGATACTTGTTGAGAGCAGAGATACCCCAAAATTGCGTGGGAGGGAGGTTTCACAAATATATTGGAACCTCATCAGGGTCATTTTTCTATTTATTACTTTTTAGCAAACTTAGCATTACATAGCAAACGTGTTTTTTCTCATTTGTCTGTCCTGTTTCTGCTCCTTCCTTTTTTTTTTTTTTTTTTTACCCTTTGTGAGTGATTTATCTTTAAGTGATTTCACTTTAAGTGCTCCTATAAGTAGACATTAAGTAGCAGTAAAAATTCAAAGGCATCTATGCCATGGTGTCTAATGAACCACCACTGGTCTGTAGTAAAGACATCTACCTTGTCATGTTCACAGAAGGCTCGTATCCTGAGTCAAGCTGTAATCTACTGATCCTTTTCTTCTCCCTGGATTTACAGCTCTGAATGGTGAGATCACAGCACAGTCTGATATTTCTTATCCTTTCCAAATGTGAAGAATGACTCCCTTTTGCAACTCACATTCGTGTAATTCATCTGTGTTCACAGCCTCCCATTCTGATCTCCAGTCCTTTTTAAAACAGCTCTACTCCTCCCCCTTCTCCGCTGCTTACGTGTAGGTTCAGCATGCCTTAGAGTATTTCTGTAAGGCAACACTTGCAGAACAGCACCAGAAATTATGAAACCACTTAAGGTTTCAGACAAAAAAAATCTGAAACTGTTTACATTCACAAATGGTACCTATTTAAACAGTTTTGCAACTATTGCTTCCTCTGGTAGCAAGTTTAATAAAAAAAAAATTGAATTTCATTCCAGAAGGATAAATATGACAGCAGATATTTACAGAAGAATTGGATTGTTTTTATGAAAAGAGCATTTTCTCTGCAGCTTTCCAAATGAGATCTAAACAACTGGACTTAGAAAAGATTAAAGCACAATCTATTACTCCAGCACAGAAAAAATATAACCCCAAGCATTCTTGTAATAACAGCACATTACTGACAAGCAGAGTGGAGACAGCAGTGCCATTCTTCTACCCCATTATTCTCCTCTATCTCACTGAACTCCTCATACAATGCAAAGAGATTTTTGTTTGAAACAGGTAAACAATTTCTGCATAATATCTTACAGAAATGCTTGAATTAAGAAAATACATAGGCTTTTCTTGTAGAAAAGGCACTTAGCCCTTGAGAAGCATTGAAGAAAGTTGGAAATATGGAAAGATGAGCAAGTTTTCAAGCCCAGAGTCTGCACACTGCAGCCCTGTCCCTGTACTCTTGCTTTTAAACAGGAGAAAATAGGGCAAGGCAGGAGACAGAGGCATGTGGATGTTTGTGTATTCTGATGGACACGATGACAGCCTTACCAAGTGAGAGCAGCTTTAACTTCAGACCCATTCAGAAGTACCAGTAATGCAGGCCTACAGTATTTGGATGCTACATTAACTCAATTATAGTCTTCTTTAGAAAAAATTAATGCAACAAGAGACAGCTCTGTCTTTCTGGTTAGGTACTATATGAAAAAGAGGTTAATTCACCATAACTTCAAACCAATGGGCTACAAAAGCAGTTTGCTCCTGGTTTTCTCCCAGCATCCTAACATAGATTTGACTTGTGTGGTGAGTGCTTCCGTACACATTTGGCAAAGGAAGTGGGGACCTCAATCCAAAGAAGATGATCCTGAGAGAGCAAAACTTTGGTCCACACCTAGCAAACAGAAGTGAGACAGGTGGTACAAGTGGTATCAATTGCAAAGCCTAGGCTTGTGGGGTTGGAGAGGAGTGCAGAACTACTCCTAGGTGTGTGCAAGCCCTCAGCCTAGGTGCTCAGGGACCGGGGACTTTGGGCATGCTCATCACCCACTTGAAATGCAGCCACAGGGAGTGATGACTCCAGCAACCTTTTTCTTATGTACGAGATCGATGAGATTGGTCTGGAGTTGATGCAACTTCAGAATATCAATGCTGCACACCTAGGATAGGCTCTCCCGCACTCCCTGAGATGTATGATTTTGATGCACTCTCCTTTGCTCTTGATGATTTCCAATATACTTAGCCTAAGTTTATGATGTAGGGGAAAACTTATTAAAGAATGGTATATGAATAGAAGAGACCTGTATCAAGGTTATTTAGTTTTGTTTGTTTTCCTAAAGTGATAATTTATCAGCTGTTAACATAATAATGCATCTTTAGATCTACTTCCCTTAGATATGCCTTTCTATGCTTTTTGAGTATTTGGACTGGTTTGAAGTTTCTTCTGATAGATATGCTGCAACTTCTACAGATCCTAACAATTAGCACAAATATTTTTAAAGGAGAAATCTTATTTTCCAAGCCTTCGAGCAGCTCAATTAATTTTATTGCTAACTGAACTCTATTTCAATCTTCCGTTTTCAAAACAGATCTAATAACAACGTATGGGTGGATGCTTCCCCCAAGTCTTCATCCTATTTCAGTGCCCAACTCAGTTCGCTGCTTGTTTTCTTTCTGTAGGAACCGAAGTTATCAGGCTGTTACAAATAATGGTAAAATACAGAAGAGATTCTTTATTTAGGCAACTTTTCTATCAGGAGAGAACTAAAAGAAGGAAAAAAAAATTGACAGTTTATCATCATGCAATGCTGATCGTGATGATAAATGAAAGTTGTTCACCAGAAATTAAGATGCCTTTTTATCCCTGGTGACTTTGACCACTTGCAAAGCCTTTGGGCACCCATAAAGCGTGGACCTGTCATTACTCTGATATGCCTTTGACAGAGAAGAGTGTCTTCACTCTAAAGGCATTTGACCATCCTATACTCAGGGCCGATCCTTGTTGTACCACATGACATCATTCCGCATGTTTTAGTGGTTACCAGCTGCTTTGCTGGACAGTAAAAGAAGCTGATCAAAGCTGAGTTCAAGATTTAAGTTGATAATATATTTTGTGAGACACTTCATCTAACCAAGCCCTGCAGTCTCCTCCAGAGTCAACACAGGCATACTCTCCATAGGCTTGCAAAGGGACACTGCTTCAGCTTGCTATTTAAAAAAAAAAATTCTGGGGAACCAGGTTGCTCAGGGTATGTCTTAAGCCAAGCACTGGAAGAACAAAGTGCTAAATATTGCATTATGATACACAGCTTCTGCTGGAAGAGGCTTCGCAGGGAGAACGGAGGGCGGTGGCATTCTGCGCATTCCTTGCTTGCAGTCAACTCAGCTTAGGAAGATAAAGTACAATCTGCTGCTTGCTATCCGTCATGAGAAATGAAGCCTGATAATTTTGGAGTAACATTTAGCTTGTCATTCTGGGGCCATTACGCTGAGTTAGTAGTGCTAGGAGAAGGGATTTATTTTCTTCTTTCTCAGTTACTGTAATAAGTCTCAGATTAATAATGCTGTAGGATTCAAAGTCTGTCTTGTTCATAGCTGCTGGCTGCGGAACAGGCAAAAACAAAGATCAGATTTGCAATGCAGTGGGCATTAAAACCCCTCAAAAAGTGTCTCTTGGCACCGCTATGAAGAGCTATTAACAACATTCTGGGATGACTGTAGAAAAGGTTTTTATAGATGTCCATAATGTCTTGGGTTAACTACCTCACAAATAGGTATTTTCAGTTTGTTCAGCACCCAGTTCTTCCTGCTGAGGCCTGTTTCCATTGCTGTTTTATAGGACTGTAGAAGGGAATCAGGCCCCAGTTTAAATGGGAATCAAGCCTTCAGGACGCAGCCACCAGAACAGTCTCAACACACCAGGGCAGTATGCATCAGCCATGCTCAGAAATTAATGGGAACCAGCAACTGCAGCATTTATTGCATCCACAACTATATTATATTAAAAAATAATCAGAAAGTGAAAAACTCTAAGGAAAAAATTATGCCTAATGACAGGCACTCCATCAGTAAGGCTGACCTGACTCAGAGTAACAAGTATCTTTTAGGTGTGAATATCCAAAACACATGAGTTGACTGTTGTGTTAAGCTCATCTCAGCTTGTGGCTGATATTGAAGAGTGTCTTTTTTTTCCCACATAAGTCAAGCAAAATCTTAAGAATCATCCTAAAGGTTTCATTTTCGAAATTGCATGAGTTCTTGTAACTTCTGGCATAACATTCCTTGTGGATAAATACAGTGATGTGTGTTGCAAAATCAAAAACCCCACACTGAATTTTTTTTTTACTCATACAGAATGCTTTTTAGGTTACTACATTCATTGTGAGTGCCCTCTGCATACAGAAGTGGGAGTGAGTTGCTTAAACCAATTCAGGGTTTCCTTTACAAGCATTACCTAGCACATTGCTAGCGTTGGCTGTTGACTGTTGAGATGGAGGCATCACTCCCTGCTGATTGGATATTAAGCACTTGGGATAGAGGTGCTGCTAGTAGTTGTGTGACTACACAAGCATGGAAAGCAAAGAATTGTGAAGGAATAGGTTATCTCTGAAATGAGAGCTTTCCTTTTACATTTTGAAACAAGCAGTGAGTTCAAAGCCCCCAGGGTGAAGCAAGGAAGAAGAGACAGCAGTGTTGTGTGTCTTATTTTTTTATTGGAGTGTGCTATCCAGGTATAGTACAACAACCCAACAACATTTTCTTTAGAGGAAGAATTTGGTGTTTATATGCAATGTGTTTGTATGTAGTGAAACAATTTACTCCAAGAAGCAAGCTTATACACGTGTGGTTCAAGGAGCTGAATGTTTTAGAAGAAGACTCATAGCCAGCCAGGGTAGTCACAGGATTTAGGACAGAGTTCACAAGATTTTGGTCTTGCTCATTGCTGAGTAACAGCACAGTAAGTGGGAAGAGCACAGGAAGGTCATGGAGTGGACAGTTTTCTAAACAGGGAGATGCCAGAAGCACAAACCCAGGCAGAACACACTGACTGCACCATTAAAAAGCCTTTGCTGCAAGAATTCTTAGTGGGGGGTAAGACATTTCTTGCCTTGTCTTACTGGAAGAGGTGGGAAACAAGGATGTTTGTGGGAGTGAAATGCACTGCCTTGATCTGACCATTCCTTAACGTCACTCATGGGTCCTCTCTAATCCTCCTCTCTGGCAATGCTCTTGTCCATCTGTGTTTATCTCTACGCCGAGTGTCCCACCGGCTTTTAAATTTGTGGATGTCCTCCAGATTCAGTGATGAATTTGTACTTTATGATATTTATATCTCCACCCTTCCCTGATTGTTGCACAAGATTTTATGCTGGGATTCTTAACCTTGGTTTTTAAAAAGGTCTTGTGGATCTAAGGGAAAAAAAGATCATTTTCTTTCTCAAAAATCTATATCCCTTTGACAGCAGAGAAGAATAGAGCTAAGGACAAAGTAAGCTAACTTTTGACCTAGAGAGGTTAAGCCTCAACAGATTGTGAGGTTTGTGAAGTATGGTGGCATGAAAAAATGTGCCCTGGAAAACAAGTTGTTGCAGTTTGCAAAAGCAGTGGGGATAAAATCCAAAGAAGCATGATCCTGCGTGAGGGAAACCAACACAGAGACTCTTTCTTTTCTCCAAAGAATCCTGAGGAACGAAGTAGACCCTAAGGATGTGCCACATCCCACGAAATACCTGCGACACTTTATCACAAATCAGCAGCTACAGGTGAGGGGCTGACCTGCTGGAGAGGAGCTCTGCAGAGAAGGACCTGGGTGTCCTGATGGGCAACAGGTTGGCCATGATCCAGCAGTGTGCCCTTGTGGCCCAGAAGGCCAATGGCATCCTGGGCCGCATTACGAAGAGCATGGCCAGCAGGGCGAGGGAGGTGACCCTCCTCCTCTGCTCTGCACTGCTGAGGCCACGTCTGGAGTGCTGTGTCCAGACCTGGGCTTCCCAGTTCAAAAGAGACAGGATGATGAAGTGACTGCAGCATCTCACTTATGAGGAAAAGCTGAGTAACCTGGGTCTGTTCAGCCTGGGGAAAAGAAGACTGAGGGGAAATCTGATCAGTGTTTATAAATATCTAAAGAGAAGTGGGAGGCAAACAGATGAGGCCAGTCTCTTCTTGTTGATGCGTAGTAATAGGACAAGGAGCAATGGCCTAAAACTTGAACGTAGTGAGTTCCATACAAACATGCGGTAGAACTTCATTATGGTAAGGGTGATGGTGCCTTGGAACAAGCTGTCCAGAGAGGTTGTGGAGTCTCCTTCTATGGAGATATTTAAGACTCACCTGGATGCCAATCTGTGTGACCTATTGTAGGGAACCTGCTTTAGCAGGGGCTTTGGACCCGATGATCTCTTGAGGTCACTTCCAACCCCCATGATTCTGTGATTCTGTGACTTCTGTTCATGTGTGTGGCTGTAGAAATTCAGACTGTGAAGTTATCTCAAACATACATAGAAATGAATGAATCATTGAATACAGTAATTGCTAACAGAAGGAAATGACAGTGCTGGAATGGTAAACTAGAGCTATATTTTCTTCTAAAAAGGATGGAAAACTTCCTTCTCAAGAACAGCATGCATAGGTCATAAGTGCATGCAATATAATGAATGATGAACTTTACATACTTGCAAAAATCTAATTATTGTACTAGGTATTTGGTATAATGAATTTACTGGAACAGAAATAGGCACCTACAGAAGCTGTCTGTAATACACCCTCATAGCTCTCTGAAAGTTTATTTTTGAGTTTGCTTTTATATTATTCATTTCTTGCACTGAAGCTCGATTTAAGGGATCAAAGTATGACTAATAGTTGCAAACTTCTGACTGAATATTTTTATTCTCAGCCTGTCACAAAACTCTATTTTTAGTCAGCTGGAACAGTGGCAGGGTTATTAGCATCACTTATTTCTGGTGTTTTTGATGCATTTTTAGAATCTTACCAAAGAGGAAGTATTGCTAAATATTTTACTTAATCTGTTAAAAACATCTTGTGAGGCTGATCTTTTAATGTCAACTTTTTTACATGTTATGTTTTGAAGACCAAGGAGGCCACCATCAACTTTCTATTTTTATGTTATAGCAGAATATTGCAGAAATTGGTCTGATAAACAGAAATGGTAAGGATTGTTTTTTATCAGGATTGGGCAAGTCACACTGTCATCCCTAACGGGATGGAGCACACTTGTACCACTGAAATTAATAAAATTTATAGTTTATCTTTTGAGGATCATAGAATCATAGAATTAGCTTGGTTGGAAAAGACCTACAAGATCATCCAGTCCAACCATCCACCTACCACCAATATAACCCCACTAAACCATGTCTCTCAACACTATATCTAAACGTTTCTTGAACACCTTCAGGGATGGTGACTCAACCACCTCCCTGGGCAGCCCATTCCAGCGCCTGACCACTCTTTCAGAAAAGTAGTATTTCCTAACATCCAGCCCGAATCTCCCCTGGCGCAATTTGAGTCCATTCCCCCTCGTCCTGTCACTAGTTAAAAGAGAAAAAAGGCCGACCTCCAGCTCAGTACAGCCTCCCTTCAGGTAGTTATACACAGCGATAAGGTCACCTCTGAGCCTCCTCTTCTCCAGACTGAACAATCCCAGCTCCCTCAGCCACTCCTCATAAGGCCTGTGCTCCAGACCCCTCACCAGCTTTGTTGCCCTCCTCTGAACACACTCCGGGGCCTCAATGTCCTTCTTGCAGTGAAGGGCCCAAAACTGACCACAGTATTCGAGGTGCGGCCTCAAGTACTGGATCAAGTACTGGATCACATATTTGAGGATCAAACCATGTATCTCTGTGCTTTAGTTCCCTTGAAGTAATTGGGGTTTAAAGCAATTATCTACAACCTGAGAGTGTTACAGGAATTAATCTAGGAGTCAAAAAAACTGAATGCTTTTCTGGGCATGGCCATAAGCATGGCCATAAGCAAAACATGACATCACCTCTCCTACACAGCAGCACCCAGGGACTGCTCACCTTTGTGATCACAAAGTGGAATATTATGCTTTGTGGATGATGAGCAATCTACAAGAAATATGTTGTCTATATAAAAATATAGAACCTGAAATTGTTATGCGATAGCTAAAGACAGTGGATCAATACATTTGGAGTTAACAAGAATCTAGGTCTCCATCTTTAAATGTATATGCAGTCAGATCCAGTTCTTACATCCAGCTGGATTAGACTGTCGTTCCTCCATAAGGCTTCACATGAATTTAAACTTCAGTATAAACATGCATTTTTTTTAAATATTTGAGGGTCTGACCTAGTGAATGATGAAGTCAGCTGAAAACTCCAGTTGAATCCTAAGAAGTCTTGAACAGATGGTAAGATTAGCAATGGGAAAAGGATGAGTAATTGACATACATGTCAGGTAATCTGCTACTTACTAGAAAAATAACATAATTAAAGGAGGAAAAAGCGTGGGAGAGCACGAGTAAGAACGTGTGTACATGAGTCTGCACTTGATATCAGAGTGTCTGCAACTTGCCTGTCATTTTTCATATGATTTCTTAAGTGGTGTAATTATATTTAGTGAATTGAGTATAATGAGAACACGATGCAAAACGCAACATGCAGACAGCTTTAGTTAAAAATTACTTTTGCATGATCTGTTGTTTTCCTGTGAGTGTAGCAAGGTGTTTGAGGAAACAGCTATCAGGAGCAAAATATTTTCCAATAAAATGAAGTCCTATTTCCTCTGACTGCTGTGTATTCCAGTGCCACCAAAACTCCTTCTCCTTCACTTTTGTCTATAAGAATTCAACACATTTAGTTGTATTTTTGGAGATACTGTGTGGTACTAAAACCTCTGCAATTCACTCATGTCAGCTGCCAGGATACAAAATGACTGTCTCCACACTTTTACGTGGCCTGTTGCAGGTGCACAACGTTTCTCCAGTAAGTTTTAAGTGAGGGCATATTAATTACAAAGCAAGATTAAGTTACTCAGGGACCTCCAGAAAAATGGCATTGGCCAGGACAGAACCACTTGAAAAAATGCATGAATATGAGTAGGTGCCTTTTCTGCAACCACAACTCCGAGAACAGTTTTGACATAGAATCATAGAAACATAGAATTAGCTAGATTGGAAAAGACCTACAAGATCATCCAGTCCAACCATCCACCTACCACCAATATAACCCCACTAAACCATGTCTCTCAACACTATATCTAAACGTTTCTTGAACACCTCCAGGGATGGTGACTCAACCACCTCCCTGGGCAGCCCATTCCAGCGCCTGACCACTCTTTCAGAAAAGTAGTATTTCCTAACATCCAGCCCGAATCTCCCCTGGCGCAATTTGAGTCCATTCCCCCTCGTCCTGTCACTAGTTAAAAGAGAAAAAAGGCCGACCTCCAGCTCAGTACAGCCTCCCTTCAGGTAGTTATACACAGCGATAAGATCACCTCTGAGCCTCCTCTTCTCCAGACTGAACAATCCCAGCTCCCTCAGCCACTCCTCATAAGGCCTGTGCTCCAGACCCCTCACCAGCTTTGTTGCCCTCCTCTGAACACACTCCGGGGCCTCAATGTCCTTCTTGCAGTGAAGGGCCCCAAACTGTACTCAGTACTCAAGGTGTGGCCTCACCAGTGCTGAGTACAGAGGGACAATGACTTCCCTACTCCTATTTCTGATACAAATACATGACTGCTGCCATGTGTCAACTTTGACTGCAGACAGAAGGTAGTGGAGGTATCCTATTATAAACCTAAGATGAATCTTTCTTTCCCTTCCCAAAGGTCCCCTTCCCACTCTACTGAGTTTTGTGGTTAATTCTGGTCAAGCTCCTTGCACTGAGTCTTCACACTGTTGCTGTCATTTCGATATGCAGCCAGCTCTTTGCATCACCTGCACTTCTACGAAGGGTGATGTTGGAAATGGCAGAAGTAAGAAGCAAGGATAACTTGAGAAGGAGACAGGCTGTCAGAGAGTGGGGGTCAGGCAATATTAAAAACACTTTCTATGCACATTCCTTCATACTCTAAGGCAAATATGAAGTCCTAGCAGTAAAATGGGAAGAATCAGCAGTAGTACATAGGTGCATGCCAGCAACAGAGCAATTGTCATCTGCACATCAGATGCTTAGAATACCACACACAACAATGCAGAACACAATGCAAAGGGCTCACTGCTAAGCTTCTTCACAGTTCACTGCCACTGAAAGGAGCAGCGAAAATGCTGAGGAAAATGCTGTCCACTGGAATCACAGCTTCTGTTTTACAGCCCAGGGATTCTGGCTTGCAAAACAGGCACAAAATTCCAACCATCAATTCCTATCATTTAGAAGTCAGTACAACATCTGTACCAAAAATAATATGGGCCGATCTGCTTGGAATTTAGCTAAGTGAAATAGAGTTTTGATTCCAAAAGCACAGATATGAGCTGAAGCGTTTTCTGTACAAGCTGTTTCACAGCTGTTCATCAGGCAGTAACCCATGGGCACGTCCACCCCACACAGCTGGGCACAGACCCCAGGCAGGGCGGTAACGATGGTGTGTCTCCATCGCACAACATGGGGATGCGAGAAGGTGCTGGCTCCCGTCCCAGCTGCAACACAGATGGCTTTATGTGGGGCTGCACCCAAACTAATAATCCCTTTTTTGAAGCAAGGCCAATTAGCAATTATATTGCATCCGGCTCTGGAAATAGGTAGCTCAGGGCACTTTGCCTCTGTACTTCACTGCTGGGTGTAGACATGACTTAAACCGCAGCACAGTGCTGAAGAGACGCTGACTCTCATGTTGCTTTTTAAAGTCACCTTTGAAAATCATGATGGATGTGGGGGGATCTTTCAGCTTATTCAGTTTTCCATTGAAATATACTGTTTGAGGTCCTTCAGCTCATCACTTCACCCCTGTCCAACATGAGTCATTAAGCTTCCTGTCTAGGAAGCAGGCAGAGCTCTTCTGATTTCAGTCCCAACATGACAGGCAAGCACATAAGTAGGCTTCAATAGTGACTGCAAGCAGGAGCACGGCCACCCAAGCAGGAGGTGAGGAGCAAGGCATCATGCTCTGAGTTCCTTCTTTTGTGAGGTTAGAGAATGCCTCAGCTCATTTCGCTACAAACCACCCTCATGCAGAAAACAACATGATTTCAACTTTTGCTTTGGGCCTCTGCACTCTTTCCCTCCTTATGTTTCCCCATTTTTAGTTTGTTCCTGACTACCCCATGCCAGCTGCATGTTTAACGCAGAGGTGCTCAGCCCAGTGCTGCAATCTGCTCTGCTGCAGTTTGGGGGCCTGCTCACAGCCCCCCAGGACAGGGCTGATGGCTGATGACATCTGCTCCTTTTCCAAAGTAATGTTGGTGGGAGTGGACTTTGGCTATCAAGTCTTGTGTTACCGCCTGCAGTTTTGCACTGTATTCACTCTATTCAAGCTGAGGTTTCTGATTATGTTAACGTACTCACACATGTAGCTTCTGCATTGTCTTTTCTGCTGGTAACTTTTGATTAAATAGAATAAAATGTGTAAAAATCCACTCAGTTTTTTACCAGCAGAGCCAAAATACTCGTAGTGTAATTACTTAGAGATGCTATTTTCAACCATTGTACATTGCTTTCACTGGTAAAATGGCAAAATGATCTTGATTCTAACATCACAGTTACTGCTGACACAACACTGGCTTTGCTCCACAGATTTTGATGACTTATCCTCATGACAATTGTTTTGAGATTGTTTCATTCAACAGAATTTTGTATGATGAATTTCTGGTTGTTTCTGGATAGCTTACTGCTGGGAGTTCTTCACTCCCTGCTTTTGAAATTCCTGTTTCTATTGTGGAAGTTGTTGGGAGTGGAGCTTTCTCCCTTCTGGATGGGATTCTCCCCTAGCTCAGCAATGCCAGCAGCTCCTAATCCCATGTTTCTGACATCAGTTGCTATGGGAATGTCCAAGCACTGCACACTCAATTACCTGATTTTGCTGCAGAAACCATATGAGAGAGAGAATGAAATCAGAGGGAGCTCTATCATTCATATGACGTACACAAATACAAATGTATGTGGCAAACAGCCAAAGCTGCAAGATCTGGACAGCCAGAAGTGATTTTTGGTTTTGTGTTTAAGGTGTAAGGCTTGAAGCAGAGGAAGACTCTTCTTGTGTGTTTCCTAAACTCCTAGCTCTTGATCTTGGTCTGAACTAGATAGTCTGACAGTCCAGGCACCATGCTGCTGGGGCCTTCTCTTCACAGATGTTACGCTGGTTGGGTTTGAAGTTGCTGTTGTTCATGACACTTCCATGCTTTTTCGAAATTTGGATAGCTGAATGAGGCAACAACACAAGTTTCAGATTTGTTTCTTCTCTTTTACCTCTAGATGTTTTATGGTTTTAATTTGCTAGCAAACAAGAAATCCCTAGCCCTTGGAATGTTTCCTTCTAATTACATTGCACTTTTCTTTCAGCAACACTTAGGTTTCCACTGAAATTAAAATACAAAATAATGTCCTCTGATTTTTTAGATAATTTCTTTCTCCCTCTACTTAGTTCTCTTCTGAAAATCTCTATCTGTCATCTAAAGAGAAATATTTGTGCTGAAACCTGTGCTGTTAGAATGGAATTTCTTTTGTTCAACCACAATGAATTCATTGATTGTGCAGAAATGAAAACTATTGCAATGTAGTGACATTTCATACATAGTTAATTTATAGAAAGAAAGATTTTTAGTCACACGTCATTTGGATGTACCTGATGATGGTGGAACTGATTAGATATTACAATTTCCTGATTCGTAATGCAAGCAAATGTGTTGTCTTTGATGGAATTTTACATTGTTGTGCTACTTCTGAGAAAGATTCTGCCTGTGGAAAGCTGTGGAAAAGGGCAGATATGCTAGCTCCTTGCTTTTAACTCTCTTACTGTGATCAGCGGGTTCTTATTTGGCCTTGGTATATAAGCTGAAACTCCTGAAAGGGGAGTGATAGCCTCCTGCTGTTTGTGGCCACAAGTATTCAAGCACTGGAGTACATGGCCTGATGTAATCCAGTTTGGTAAAATATGCCCAGATCTGGTAAAAAATCACCTTTCCTTTAGTGAGAAGTTAACTTGCAAAATCTGCTTTCATTTCATAGGTCAGCCTACTCTGCTATATGAATTAAATGTGCAACTTCTTTGATGACAGCATTTTCTTTAAGCTGGTGAATGACTCTGCCTTGCCAATTTATGACACTATTTCCCTCTGGGCATCCCTTTTGGCTTATCTGTTACTGCCAAGATATGCGAATTCAATCATCTGGTAGTAGTTGAGCTGCAAATCTCACCCCAGTAAATGGCTGATGGTCAAGCTGACTCAGCTGCTGCTGTATGTTATTCCTCTAAACTTGTTACATTTGCTTAATTAATTTATTCCTGCTTTCAGACACTGGAAGCTGATAAGGGAAGGTTGCCCTTAGCTCAGTTCCTATTTTCTAACTTAAACATTTGATTTAATGTAATAATAAAATTACATTAGTCCTTTGAACTTGTATCTGTCCATGATTCAAAGGATTAAAAGAAGTTAATCCAATCTTCTAGGGAGGTTTTTGAAGTTTTGAGAGTATCTTTCTTCTTGGGGGCAACTGTGTTGTGTTAGCCCCCTTTGTAATTTTCTGTCGCCTATAGATTCCCAAGGCTTGAATGAACCGCTACAGACACTTCATCTGCCTGTGCCTGCCCTGGGCCCCAGAGCTCATGCATGGGTTCCTCCGCTGGAGGGGCCCATTCTGCCTTTCTTCTTAATGAGCCCACTGACAAAGCCCCCACAAAATAGATATATCATGGATGACAAATATAACATGTTTTTTCCTCATGTTTTCTTTTCACATTGGACTGACAACCATTAATAAACTCTGTATCTCCATCCAGTTCATGGATCCGTGGAGGCTGTATTTTGTTGGCTAAGCACAAATGTTGAATATCCCTAAATTCCTCAGATACCAGATGAATTACCACAGACAATGAACAAAAGAAAAACCTCTGCCTCCTCCCACCAAAAGTCACTCCAAAACCCGCACCTGGCCGTAATCTTTTCTACTTGAACTAATTGCTGTTTGCAATGGCCTACAGAACAAGGTTCCTTTGGTTAATAGCCATATTCCAGACTGCAAAGATTTCATAATATTGCTTGTTCATTTTTAGGACTGTCTATACTTTACAAAAATTTGCCTTTTCAGAAACTGTGGTTCTCAAAAGATTTGGAAAAAAGCAAATGGAAAATGAGTGACTCTGAGAAACCAGGGGAATTTTCATGCTTAAAACTTCCTGAGAGAAGGATCAGAGAACATCAGATTTTATTCATCTTCTTGAATAATTCATAAATACTTACACAAAAGTCTGAAGGAGTTTTTGGTCTATGTGGGTGCTGTATAAAAATGGAAGCTTGATTTATTTTTAAGTAGACATGTCGAGTTGAATTTCCATTTGCTACACAAGGCACATAATGTTATTAATATTTTACCAATAAGCTTCTGGAAGATACCTAATGGCTGTTAAGGCCACAAGGTATCAATGCAATAACCTGCTCAGAAACCTAGTGTAACATCAGCTGTGAGTCCAGAAAATTCTGCAATAGGGGAAATCACTCTTTCCAAGTACGTTACTACAGTGAGTTCTAGGGTTTTTCCTTCAGGAAGTATCCATTTTTAACATGCAGACACTAGGCAACAATCAATTAACCATTATAATACTCTACAAAGTGCAATTTGTGGCTGTTGTAAAATAGTATCTCATATTCTCCCTTACCCTAACATCTACTTATTTTTTTAGAGAATGAGATTTCTCTTCCTTTTTAATCAACAGCCCAATGATACTGGGACATAGCCTAGCAGATACAAGTCTCTCCAGAAGGTGTTTAACCCTGCACCTCTCATCTTCTGGATAGAGTCTCTAATCAGCCTTTGAGCAGAGGCTGTCACAATGCCTTCTGTGGACATGTGCAAGTATGGAACGTAAATGTTTCACTTTCTGTAGAATAATACAGCTGTTAATGGAATGAGGGTAATTCTCATCTCTTATGCAGTTTTGATGTTTTTTAAGCATTGACTTAGGTATGGAAAGGGAACCCCTAACTCTTCCCATTCTTTAGAGCTCTAAAGCCATGGAGCTATGAAGCCACTGTCCTGTTATGCCCAACCAGTGCTGAAATAGTTAAATAAGACAGCTCCAAGAGAAAAGGTTGGCACAGCTTCATGTAAAATCACTGCATGATGGGAGTGTTCACCCAGGGACGTGGGTAATGTGCACACAAATGTCCCCAGGCATATGCTGGTACTGTACTTGTTTCCTAGATTATCAGAGATTAATTAACTGCTGGGAAGGAAGCAGGCCTTTCACTTACCTTTTGAAAGATATAAAACCAGCTTTGGTTTGTGAAAAAAAGAAAATAGGAGTCTGGTTCCTGGAAAAAAAGTCAAGATTATGAATTGCTACCAAAGGCAGGCATTTCCCACCAGCAATTCATTTAGGGTTTGTGTAAACACAAGCAGTAAGGTATGCTTGTTGGGTCTTCATTCCTCACAGTCGAGTGAAGCTAGAACTAAAGAGCTGCTGTTCTTGTCAATCCTATGATAGGAGTGTAATGATGGCGGCAATTATTTGAGTCAAAGGTGATGATGTCTTCAGTGCAAACCTGTTTCCTACTTTTTCCACGTATTTGTATTCACACCATTGAGAAATTGTCAGTTTGTGAGAAGCAACCAGGGCTACAAGTTGACTGAGTGAACTGCCAATGACCAGAAGGTGAGAGCTGACTTTGTTTCAGCCATAGCTTCAAACCCTTAATAGGGAACCAATGCATCCCCCTGGCTGGGCACTGTTACTTGTGCTACGGGCACCATACCTTGATGAGCAACTCACTCTGACACCCATGAGCAGCAGTGGAATGGAGGAATACAACAAACCCTGATGCAACCCTTTTCTCTGGGTCATGAGGTTTAGAAAGCCTCTTTTTTTTTTTTTTTAATGTGAAGTTTCTCTGAACAAACGTGTACACAACAAAATCCTGCTCTTTGTCCTGAGAGCATGCCTCTGCAGCACTCCGTCCCATGGCACCTAATTACTAATTGTCTTCTTTATAATGGGGCCTACATCTAATATCTAGATAAGTAATTTTAGAGCTGATGTAGTTTTATAGTTTAGCGCTGCAGTTTTGCTCTGAATTCTTCCATGGGCAGGATGGATATTCCACCTGTACTTCAGAACAATCCAGTTTTAAAAAGCTACAGTGTCCCTTGCTGACCCACTACTGTCAAGGCTGACATTACATACTGTACAGAGATTATGTGGGTACTTCCTATAAACTAATTTGCCTTTTTGATGTAAGAGAGACTGGTCTGGTTTAATTTCCCACCTCCACAACAAAGTCTGTCCAAATAGGAGAATGACACTACTGCATGACATCTAAAATCTTCTCTGTAATTACTACAGTTACAGGATTTATTGTGCTATTGAAATGATTCACCTGTAACAATGATTTTTACACACCTTTTTTTGTAAATATTTTGTTTGAAGCATTACCTATTACATTTGACCTATAAAAACGAACCCTTCACATCATTAAGATAATATTGAAATGAGAGGGATCTTGGTATAAAGATTGCAAACATATAGTTGTGGATCAGGACAATAGAAAAAAGCTCACAGAATTCCTCATTTGTTCTATTCGCAGTCATGCAAGGCACTAAGCAAAATCGTATCTTGCAGAAACTGCTCAGCATATACAAAAAAAAAGTTCACGTGGAAAGCCTTAGCACAGCTCAGTTCTGCATCTTTCACTGAGAGGGAATGGCACAGATTTAGCAGAGCTGAAGAAGCTGCGGAAGAGCTCTGACAGGCTTGCAGTCCACAAAGAGATGGGGAATTAATGTTTTGATGTTTTGTGGTGCTATTTTTAGAAAAACTTTCTTAATCCCAGTTGAGTATTCCCCCTTGGGTGTTGTTTTCATTCAATGCCAATTGCCCCAAAGCAAAGACTATTAGTGAATTCACTGGGCATTTAATGAGGCACATAACCCTTGGGTATCTCTGATGGCTTCCTTCCCTGCCTACAAACTATAGTTATTAATGCAACCTTTTTTTTTCTTTCTGCAAGGTCCTTGGTTTGTAAATATAAATATGTTGATTTAAACAGGTTTGTTTATAACTATATGCCCAGAGGTCCAAAAGCTGACAAAATATGAGAGTTACTATAGATCTTGCTACCAAACCTGTCTTCTGCATGATTTATCACGTGGCAGCTGTGGAAAGCTAAGACCATGATAGAAGCTCTGGTTTGATAAAGTGTTTGTATGAAGAATAGTTCTTACATTGTTTGTAGAAGAGTGTCATGTCTTAAAAATTTTGTGGCAGCCCAAGAATTTGCTTCAGTTGCAATCATAAAAATCCCTCTGGTTATGAACGCTAACGGTTTGGCATGGGGAGCAAAGCCAAAACAGCATTCAAAATAGCCTTTTGAATAGCAGCAGGTTAGGAATAAAACCAGGTTACCGGAAAAAAACAAAAGGCAAAGAAAAGAGGTGGGGGAATTAATTTGAGGGACACGGCAAAGGAAATTTCATTTTAGTGTAATGTCTTTTCTTGGTCTGGGGGTTATATGATGGGACTACAACTGTTATGCAGTGTGGTTGCAGGCATGTAACTTCCTGTAGACTATGAAAATAACTGTTTTCATGTTTCGTTTCTGAAAAAGCATAGTTTCCTGTTTTTTTTTTTTTAAAAAAACTTGTTGGTGAGGGCAGTGGTTTTGTGTTGGAAGTTTAGTCTTGTGTCACTCCGTAGCTACATACATCCTGTCCATGGGTCTTGGCTGCACCAGGCTGAAGTAAGTATCAAAACAAAAGTTCACAGCATATACTGTACAGGCAGACACCCACAGCTCCTTGTTCTCTATGACTTCTACAGATGTGCTGCTCTTGTCTTCCCTTCCAGCTCAGCAGCATTTCAAAATCACATGTTCCTGTCTGGTCAGGTCCCTTTGAGATACCATTTTGGAATTCCTTTCAAATATCTCATTTAACACTAAGTTCCCTAAAAAGACAAAAGATGTTGCTTCTTGGAGGAAACAGATTTTCCTCAGGGAATTGTATGACTGTTGTTACTACCTTTTCTCCTACACGCCTTTCCCAACATCATATTTCTTATAACATTTTAAGGGGCCTGAAATACTAGTTTCCACTTTGACATGTTCTGAAAAAAAAAAAAAACAACTAATGCTATTAATCTTTGTTCATGAATGATGAGATCATGAGACCTGTAGGGAAATTCACACGAAAATATCTGATTTCTAGAGAAGCTGATTTTGGAACATTTATCTTCCTCTTTTGTACACAGTTAAAGCTTATAGATGTTAAAATTTGACACAGACTCTGAGGATCTAGTGTAAGGCATCAACTGGTAGTAGAAAAGTCTTTGCTCCCACTGGAAAAGATCTGATGTAGATAAATCAGGTGAAATTCACAGACAATTTAATCAAAGCATGTGTTGTTCATAGTTTCCACTGGGTTTTTATGACTGAACTAGCATCATAGTTCAGAAGTGAAAAAGCTTGGAAATCTATTAATATCTGCCCTCACACATTCTTTTTTACAAGACATTGTGCCAGCCTCACAATCTTCTATAGCATCTTTATGAAAGAATTATTGTTAGGGTTTGCAAATAATTACATGGCAAATTATTACAGCAAAACAATGCTATTACACTCTCTAAGAAAAAAAAAAAAAAAGGAATTTATTGTTCCACCAGAAAGTTCATGGTCTCTACTGCACATGTTTAGCAAGATTCTTTTTATTTTCAGTGTGCTCACAGTGCCTACAAAGCACCAGACCTTACCTCAGGCATACTCCAAGGCCTCCTGCAGGCAGTTTCATTGCTCCCTGAACTCAAAAATCCATATTTCAATATGTTTTTCAACATGATGCTTTGTGTAAGCGAGGTGAGCATTGCAAACCTGTGTATGGCTGGTGAGAGATGGGATGGACTTTGCTGGCAGAACAGGGCTCTGTTCTCAAATGGAGATGTCTTTGTGTAAAGTGGTTGGCTTTTTGGTGTCTTTCACCAGATGTAAAGTAAATTGAACATCACATTTATTTGGGAAGAAAGACAAATATGTCAACAGCTCTGGGCTACTCTAAGGGCTCCTGAAACTGCTGTTGCTCCAGGGGGAGTACATGAATGAGGAGGACTTCAGTACTGCTTGTAAAAGTTACGACAAAGAAAAAAAGTATTTGATTCTTGATCCTGAAGTGGTCTGTACCGCTTCCTTCCTCTGCTTCTCCCTCTCGGTGAAGAGTTTTATGGTGCTTCAAACACAGGTGACACTCCCAGTTGGTGCCAGCAGTCACCATATTATGTAAATTAATTATCCTTTTAGCTTTTAGTTACATTGTATAATTACAGAGTTTGGTTTTTTAACCTCAGAATAGTTATTAGTTGCTAACTAATAATCATGGATTTCTTTCTCAAATGTTAGAAGATGAAAACTGGCCACAAATCAAATGCACCAGTTTTTATCTGAAAATGCCTCTACTCTGAAAAGACTTGATACTTTATTCCAAATGTAGGCTTGTCACCATAGAGATAAGTTGAATTCAAGGATTTAAGACTTACCAGAAAATATTATGTACCATGTTTGTGATAAAGCTTTGCTTGCTTAAAACAGCAATGGAAGCTGACACTGTAAACCGGCATCTAACAAAGGAAGACGGACAGAAACAAAGAAAGGATTCGCATTCTTTACATAAAAGCTATCTGTTTGTAACAAAGAGGGCTGTAAGTAATGAAGCTTTCAGACCTCTTTAACAGCTAAAGTTACTGTGTATTTTAGTGACTGAGTCACAAAAGTATTCTACTTTCTGGGTGTTCTCCCTCTATTTCTCCCTTTCAAAAATAAATGTTCTGTTTTGTTTTGCTTTAGTTTATGCCTTAAGATTTTAAAATCTATCTGATCTTTTTGTTTTTTAGCTCGAAAAAGAAACCTTATCAATTCTTTTTGGTGATATATATAATGTTGTCATGGTTTTATAAAACCGTTGACAAATGTGTCCTTTGATATGGTTTTTTGGGGCGCAATGGTCCCTCTATTCTTAGAAATTATTTCATTGCACCCTGATATGGGCAAATTATTCCAAAAGACAACTATCCTGCATGGATCCTAAATATTTGAACAATTTGCTCCCTCTTATTACCCATGAAGAACAGCTAGTTTTTTCATGCCTTGGTAACTGGAATGCTGCTGGAACTGTGACACAGGATATTGAAGTATATTGATGGCTAATACTTTTTTAAAAATAAATTTTCTATTGAAAATGATGCTTCCAGAGCTTCCCATTGCTTTGGAAAATCTTATGTCTCTCAAGCACAATGCCTCTCAAGGTTGAGAAGATCCTTTAATGTAAAGTTTTCACCAAGGATCCAGAAGAGATGGAGACAACAGCATGTGTGCACCACGAGGACCATCTAGTACCCCAAAAGAGCTATGGTGGCATCTCCCTATCCTCCCCATGGCAATGCTGTAGATGGCCATTGCTGCTAGAGTGGAGGCCATGAGATGAGGTGAGCTGCTCTTGCAGGCACCAGCCACGGCCAGGCCAGTTCCTCTTGAGGATTATGGTCACTTCAGAGATGCCTACAGACAGGAGACTGCTTGGGGATGTGAGGGGGTGAAGGTGTAGAAAGTTTTAGGAATTATGGACTTGTAGAGCTTGCAGGTGGTGCAGGGCTCAGCCTTTGTGGTGGCAACCAATGGCATGTGGGAGAAATGCATTTCCTAAGAAAGTACTTCTACTGTTACTATTATACATTAATAGTATTAAAATTAGAAGCAACAATAATAATAGCATTTTTTTTAAAATGTATTCTTAGTAGTTATCTCTGCAGTGCCATAGACATTTTAGTACACAGCAGAAAATACAGTGAAGTCTTCCCACCCAAGCTAGGACTACTTTTTAAAAACACTGGAGCCATTTTGACAGTCTGGGCCAAACTCAGCAGCAATGCAAATATTCCAAGAGGTGCAATATTGTTTTAGGAGAGGGGAGGAAGGGCTTAAAATTCATTTAAATTGAAAAACAGCAGTCATGCATTTCTCTAAATGATTGTTTTCAGTACCATAAGCCACATCCTTTCAAATTTCCTCTGCTTGGCCACATCATTGGAATGAAGTGTCATAGCTGGTTAAGTCACTTTGACATCATCTTGATGATGTGTCAAGCACAGGAAATTTGAAAGGACAGGACTCAGAAAGGTCTTACCCTAACTTGCCTTCTTTTGACAATTCCTCCCTGCTGCCCCACACCCTCCCTGCCCCTTTTTTTCAGATCTAGTGTTTCTGAGCTTGATTAACTCTTAAAATTCCTACAATAAGTCTAGGCCTTTATTTTTAAGGCCAGCATTTTCAAAGTATCCAAATATTCGCGATGATGGGTGACAAGTGGAATCAGTTATGCTGAAACTGTCAGAGAAAAATGGTATTATGTGAACCTCAGCTGGCAAGGGACCTGTGGCTGCAGCTTGAGTGTAGGACGGGATGAGATGCTGCAGACTGCGAGTCCTCTGCTTACTTTGTCGTGCAACTGATGGACATGGAGTCCATTGCATAGGATGATTAACAACTAGCTAGGGAGATTTTTTCCTTCAAACATTGCTACTGGGAAAGTGTTCAAAAAACTTACAGCTCTGATTAGCAAGCAGTGCATAAAGCTCTTGTGCCAGAGCTGTCCTTCATCTCTACCCCCAATGTACTCAAAGAAAACAATCCTATGTCTTTTCAAATTTCACTATGCAAAGCTAAACAAACCCATCTTACATTTTCTCAGGAAGTAGTCTCTCCCATCTTTTGAGAAATCCTTCTCTGCATTGTTTTCAGACTCAGTATTTTTTTCTTGGTAATAAATGACCAGGAAAGAAAACCCTTTTGGCTTCCCACATCTTCTCACACAATACTATTATTTCCTTCTGTTGTTGGAAGTACATCCCTTAAGTATGTGCCACAGTAGCTTCAGGATTTAATCATGGTTGCATCCTTTTGATGGTTCAGACCCATTCTGTGATCCTTTCATACACACAGCTATTTCTTTCCAATAGGAATCCATGTTATTAGACTTCATGGTTTGGAGGCAGATGGCCTAAATTTGTGATGTACCTGTGTGCTCAGTATCAATCATAGAATCACAGAATTTTTAATGTTGGAAAGATCACTAAGATCATCCAGTCCAACTGCCAGCCCATCCCCACCATGCCCACTGACCACGTCCCTCAGTGCCACATCCACATGGTTCTGGAACACCTCCAGGGATGGTGACTGCACCACCTCCCTGGGCAGCCTGTGCCAGTGCAGCACCACTATTTCTGAGAAGTAATTTTTCCAAATATCCAAGCTGAACCTCCCCTGGCATAGCTTAAGGCCATTACCTCTCATCCTATTGCTGTTACATGGGAGAAGAGGCTGACTCCCACCTCACGAAAACCTCCTTTCAGGTCCAGACTGAACAACCCCAGTTCCCTCAGCCTCTCTCCAACAGACTTGTGCTCCAGGCCCTTCACAGCTTTGTTGCTCTTCACTGGACATGCTCCAGTCAGCTATATCTGAAGGTCTGGACTAGCCAGTAGCAGACAAGTGGAGGCAGACCTGTGTCTTTGCTCTCTCTGTGCAAGGGCATTCCTCTCAGTTCAGTTACATGCAATCTCACTTCTAGTGCACCAGGCCCCAGGGTTATCCATTTCTTTCTTTCCAGTTCTTTTTATGCTTTACAGTTTTGTCATCAGTAAATAACTTTCATTTTCTATTTTCTGTGTCAAGGTCACTAATAAAACTATGAAGTAAATAGGTCCTAAAGTCAGTCTGTCGAACAACAGAGATTTTCTCTCACCTGATAATTTCTTTTCAGCAGTACCTGTTGTGTGCCTCCTTTTAGGTGGTTCCCTGACGATCTTGCAATTATTATACTAATTCTTGGCTTCTGTATTTAATGTAATATTTTCCCTATGTCTTCATATCAAATGTTTACTTGAAATCCAGACAAGACTAAAAAATATACCTGCTTATTCTTGCATGATTCAGTTTTGCTGAAGTCATACTGCATTTTATAACATTTTTTCATTTCTCTCAACATATTATTTCTTTCAAAATTCATTGTTAGATTTTGTATACTATTGAAGTCAGATTAGTCCCTAGCTGTCAGTTAGCTACTTTCATATTTTCACTTTAGCTATAGAATCATAGAATCACAGAATGTCCCAAGTTGGAAGGGATCCACAAGTCACCAAGTAACCAAGATTTAGGTTAAATTCTTCACTCAGAGGGTGGTGAGGCACTGGCACAGGCTGCCCAGAGAAGCTGTGGGTTCCCCATCCCTGGAGGCTCAAGGCCAGGTTGGATGGGGCCCTGGGCAGCCTGAGCTGGTGGGAGGCAGCCCTGCCCATGGCAGGGAGTTGGAAATACATGATCTTTAAGGTGCCTTCCAACTCAAGCCATTCTATGACTGTGATTTTCCACCCTAGTCTATTTCACTATTTTTATTAAAAAACAAGACACAGTTTTGAAACTGTACCTGAATTATCATTATTTCTACACTGTCTTCACTCCAGTAGAGTTTTACTTTTTTTTTTCACTGTTTTACGTATGGTAGAACAGCTTTTTTCGCATTATCTCAATTTCCTTTTCAAGATGTAATTCAGCCTGGACTGTTTTCATTCTTATTTTACCTGTGTGTTTCCTGACATCTAGAGTAGCTTATTTTGCTGATCATTGCATTTTTTTCCTCCTGAGAAAGCTCTTTTAAAAAATATTAATCCATTTTTTGATGTGAATATTTACCTCTTTCTGTCTGGAGTCCTTCCCCACATGTTTGCAAAGATTTTTCCTTTGCTTATGATACAGATTCCAGATAGGTTTTATCCCTCTGACTTTGAGTAATTCTGTTTCCTCTGTACTCATGTCCTTGATTTCTTTTTGGATAGATGACTAATTAGATGCCTTCATTATTCATTCTTTATCCATCTGAAATCTAAAACCTTAATTTCAAAACTGCCTTTGTTTACCCTTAAGTTGTATTTTAACTCAGTCAACCCGTGATCCACTTGAAACAAGTTTTTAGTTCTTATCACTTATAAAAACAAGGAAAAATTAAGGGTCCCCTCTTATTCAATTAACCTTATCTTGGTTGATAAGGAAAATTGTCTGCTATCATACTTAGGAAAACCTGGACCTTATCATTAATATTTATTTTTCATGATATATTTTAGCATATTATACTTACTTATGTATTCTGAATTGTATTATGCATACTATGTCATTGCTTACTTCTTTATGGTCTTTCATAGAAAACAATGTAATGTTACTCCACCTTATTTTCCTTTAAAAATACCTCTTTTTGTCACAAATCCTTCAAACTTCCTGTTCCCTCATCCTTGGCAATTCAACAAGATTTCACATCATTGTCTAGTCTTTCTAATTTCCCCTTTTGTTTTAGGGAAAATATGGACTCTTCAGTTTTCCCTTAATGATTAATTTCCCTTAATGATAATCAGTTTAGCAACTAGAGTAGATTTAGTCCTTTCTCTAAGGGTGCAATTATCACTTGGGTGTTTTTTTCCAATATTCACCCTCAATTTTTCCTCCCTTTTGTTGTTTCTTTCTGAAGGTTGGGGAAGGCAGATGAGTGTGTTTTACAACGCAGGTTTTATAACCCTGGTATCTTTGTCTGGGTGCTCTGAAACAAAAGGACAGTAGTGCATGCAACATGTTCTTGCTGCTTATTCTGCACTGATAAACTGCTTTCATGTTTTGCTCCACTGACAGCCATAGAGCATGTATAATTCCACCCTTCTAATTTTATATCCTTTTCCTAGCTTCTTTCATTTCCACGGTTGACTGCCTTTGCCACCAGTTCAGCAGAGTACCCAAAACAGCCCCAGACTAAGAACCTCTCCATGAGAAGACCATGTGAAAAACATCACCTTTACTGCAAGAGATTGGAAATTGGCCAGATGATCTCTTTATTTTGTTGTTGTTTTGGGTTGACATCATTAGATATTTGTGATTTCCACCAGTGAGAGTGGTAAGTGGGAGGACAGTATTTTCAGACCTGAATAGAAAGATTCATTTTCCTAAAATACATACGGCAGCAGATTCCAGTAATGGGTTAGAGATACTGGTGGTTGTAGCTTCCATTTCTTTCTCTAACCATTACTAATTACATTATTTAATCATTTTGAAGAGCAGACTACTTCCAGCTTCTTTATTCAAAATGCCCTCTGCCTGAACTCTTCAAACCTGGCACAGAAATTTCTGGTAAAGTTTACAATACAAATGGTTTATGGAAATAAAGTGGCACTGGAAATGTTTTCACTGACTGTGCCAGTTCAAACCCACATAAGTCATGCAGTGAATTGTTATGGTTTGAAAAGAGCTGTTTGTGTTTTATTTTTTTTAAGCATTAATTAAATGACTTATAAAGCTACTAACATCTTAGGTCAGTGAGAGTGCCAAAATGGACATTATAAAAATGTTCACTTTGGTATTAATTCTGTGTTTATGGGGCGTCTCATGTCTCTAAAATCTCCCTAGACTACTATTAATCATAACCTATCAAGTACATTCATCACATATTTTTCCTGCCATATGCTAAAGAATGTCTTATTAATTAAAGGGCTGAAAAATTGGAAGTGTTCCTTTTCTCTCCTATTGTTTTGTGGAAGAGGAAATGATAAAGTTCAAACATTAAAGCCACTCCTTTCCAGAAAATGTTCTTATTGGGAAAGTGGACTTCAGTCACATTAAAAACAAAATTGTTTTGCAAAGTTTGGCCCAAATCTGGCTTGGGCTGCTTGCTCATCTAGTTCTTCTGAACTCAACTCACTGCAAAAGCAGGACTTGGCCTTTTAGCACTTATGCTGCAAAATCCATGACTGTTATTAAAGGCATTTTAATTAAACCCAGCATTAAAACTACATTTTTCTTTCAAACCATCTATAAGCAATAATTAGCAGCAAGAGGTTTTTCAAACCTCAGAAGAAATTGTTTGGGTGATACGCTATATGTGGTTTATAGATTTAAAATCCCTGGGGTTTTGTTTTCTGGGAAAGAGAAGACAAATCTCCATTTTAAAGTTGGGTGAGTTTTCTGTTCATTTCCTACTGGACACCAGTCCACATTTCAAAAAGCTAAGAGTAGCCTTAATTCATGACAGCTGTTTTTGTTACAATAGAATTGAATTTTATAGAGCTCCATTCATATTTGAGGTGTCCCAAAGTACTTAACAATAATGACTCAGTGCCAGCTCTCATAGACCATGCATCCCATCAGAGTTTTTCTCGATGAAGATTTGGGATTTGGATCCTTTGCTGGTAGTGAAAGGGTGGCCATAGGAAGCACAAGAGCAGCTGTTCTGCACCCAGCAGCCCAGGCCTGGCCTTGGGAGGAGATACTTCTGGGACCCTGCAATAATGTCACGTTGCCTTAGGAAGCACAGCAAAATTCCTTCAGTATCTCTCAGCAATGACAGCCTCAGTCAGTACTACATGTGCCTCTTTGATGTATTTCTGTATTTTCTATACTTTCTGTGCAATGCGTGAATCGTTCAGCCTTGGATCTCCTACCAAGGCTGATGCAGAAGAAGGATGGAAGTGTAGTCTGACTGTGTTGACTCTTTACCATATAGCACGCTGGGCAGCACAAGGTAGATAGGTTCCTTCC
Source organism: Numida meleagris (assembly GCF_002078875.1). Classification (NCBI taxonomy): domain Eukaryota; kingdom Metazoa; phylum Chordata; class Aves; order Galliformes; family Numididae; genus Numida; species Numida meleagris. The sequence goes on along the minus strand of NC_034409.1, from coordinate 54,794,073 downwards.
ATCCTCAGCAATGATGATGATGTCAAGTCACAAAGAAATCCTGGATTAGTCCCTGTCTGCTTATCAGAGTCAGTCCATGCATATCTACTGAGCATATCCGAATCTCTAAGATTAAATATCCATACTAATGATTGCCAAATGATAACAACTTGAAAGTTACTATTCTACATCCCACATTTTATTTTAAACATAACCTAAAAATGGCAACAGTAAGTATATATATATTTTAAGATTTGAAGGCATAATAACTCAAACCAACAGGTATGAGAAGGAAGTTTCTCTTAGGTGTGTATTTACTCATAATTGGGACTTCAGTGTAATACAGGAGCTCTGAGTTCACACCAAGGAACACTCCTCAACAGAAATACGTAGGTAATAAGCTACATCTGAGCTCACCATCACATCTTGCTACTGCAGGCAGCCACTTTGTACATCAGCTGTACAAGCACGGAGGGACTGACATTGAATGACTTTGAAAAGGGTGGACCAACCTCTCTGTCACCTACATCCATACATCTACTAATAGAGATGATTGCCTAGAAAATGAATTGGTTGCCTTTAGCTAAATAAATTATTCAAACCAGTTTGATGAAATTGAATTACACTAGAAAGACTTTTTCTCCCCCGTGAAATTGGCACAAATTTAGTAGTTTTGCCTTTGAAACAAAGATATTTTCTATACAGTCTCAGTGAGGTAGAGCAAAGTCTTTTGGAATGAATACATGCATTACAAGTTTACAAACTACATCAGAGGTTTGCAACCAATAAACAAATTACATAAAGCTGTGGTCTTGAATAGCATAAACTCAATGGATCTAAATTCCTCCCTTGTGATTCTGTGAAATTGGTGAAGTTACTCTAGGACTTTGAAATACCAGTTTTATTGCAGAGGATTAGGCTCATCTTCTTTAGGGGCCACAGATGGATTCCAGCTATTATGAAACGAATAGCTTTTGAGAATGGATATCCTAAGGGGATTTTCTACAAAAGAGCTGAAGAGAAGCTTTCATCACTATTATGTATTTAAAATACATCAACACGTAAGGAGTGTTGTTAAAAATAGGCAGGGATCTCATGGTGCCAAACAAACTTTGAAGACTGAAGTCACAAGTGAGCATGAAACCATGAGAAGAAGAGCAGAAGAAAGGGAAGGTGAAATGAACAAAGATCAAGCAGTTTCATGCTTGGAGGAGTCGTGATCTTTTAGCCTGACCTCCTACACAACACAGTGCAAGAATGCAGCAGGGAAAAGCTTAAGTGAGAGTGGGCTGGGATAACAAGAATAAAGTATCAAGCTACTCTTAGTAAGTAGGGTAAGAAGAAAGCAAGGTCTCGGCAATGGCTCAAATGCTACAGAGCCTTCCAAAACCAAGTATTGCCCAAGGCTGATGCTGTTTTCCAAATAACTTCTTCCCATTTCCCACTTTAATCTGAAGCGTGCTTAAAAGAAGCACTTCAACTTCCAGGAACAGAGTTGTCCAAACTTGGCTCGAAGACTGTGAATTCTTTTCTACTCATCTTATTGTAGGTAGGTTTTAGTGGGTGTTGACATTCATCTGCTGTAGCAAAGGATAAGTAAGACTGTTCCTATTTTTCTCTCGGGACGAAATCCAGATGTGCATTCTTAGTATTATCTCTATCCTTATTCTGAAAATTTCCCATTCACCTCAAAAGTTTGCTTAGCTGACACAGTGTAAGGATTCAGATTCAGTGCATGACTGTTAAATGCTGCAAACAAACAAATGAATGGAAAGAGAAAGATAGATAAAGGAGCTATAACTCTTAGAGCAGGCTCTGTTCTCCATTTCAGTTTCCTACTCGCTTTAATCACTGACTGGCTCTATGGTTTTCTTTCAGAAATATCCACGTGTTTCTGGTCTCTCTGGGTGGAGATTGTCCCAGAGTCTCTAATTATCTGAAATTTGCTAATCCTGGTTTAATTTAGTCCTTTAAAATCTCACTATAGAAAAAAAACAGCTATCTTCAAAGGATGAAGTCTGAGTATGGCCACTGAAGATAGCTGGCATACATTACTTTCTGGGGAGTGCCTATTTCTCTCTACTGCTTATGAGGGAAACTTAGACAATTCTTAGATGTATGAAGTTGGATGAAATGAAGCCCATGCTTCATAACCAGATATATTAATACGAACAACTGAAATGTCCATATTTTTTTTGCAGATCTGCAATGCACATTTCTCTCCTTTCCTTCCTTTTTTCAGCTTCTCATCTCTCTGATACTAATGCTGTAGATTTTAGCATTGTTTGTGGGAGAATGAGAAAATGCTAATCACTTTGTAGAAAATAATCAAGTGCAATCATACAACAGTTTGTATCACTCAAAGCCAAGCATCAACTTTGTGCAGCATTCATTATAAAATGACAGTTGGCTACAACCTTCTGTCGTACATGGAAATGGGTGACCATTTTTTTTCATGTTATTTGGGTCCTTATCCATCTCCATGTAGTTTTCTGGTCTCCTTGGAGATCCTCACAGGTTTTAAGGCACTCAACAGCCCTGTAGTAATGACCTCCACAGGTTACCAAGTGTGGAAGTACCCACTCCTAAACCTTCACAGCCATTTAAGTTAAGAATCTTATTAGTTAAGATTAATCTTAATTCCATTGAGGAAATGGTAAAGAGCAAAGCAGCACAAGTCCCACTGTATGCATTTCTCTCTGCCAAGGCACCCCCGTCTTAATTTCCTTGACATGTAGACCCCTACATAAATAAACCCCTGCTTAATTTTGCTTGTGTGGTTTAAGCCCCAGTGACACCACCTGGTAAGGCTGTCCCCAGGGGTCTGCTACTGAGCCCTTGGAGGACTACCTGGGCTTTTGGTTTGACTGAGCATGGATGTTCTTACTCTCTGATATGTTTGAATTTTGTTGATACCATGATTTATACTCACAGCCAGTGAGAGTCTTGTTCTCCTTTCACAGTATATAATTAAAGTAATTCTGCTAGTGTAAGGCTATGGTTCTGGATTAAGTCCAAGAGGGAGCCAGTGGCATGTGATGTAACTTAATTATCTTTCTGTCAGTTGTGCTTTGCTGAGCATCTGGCCTTCGGTCTTTCACACTGAAGCTTCCAGTTAATTACAACTACCATCAGAATTGTGATGTAGCCTAATTGCACATGCCTCCTCAACTTTGTTTAAAAAAAATTTAAATCCTAATCTACTCATTATAAAGTTTATTGGTAGAGTTAATTGGCTAAACCTGTCATTGGAAAGATCGAGGAAATTGGCTAATTTAACTAGACAATAGAATTTAAAACTCCAGTGTCCAAACAATTCTCTTGTTGCTGTTACTAGACTTCTACTCCATCCTTTCTCTTTTAAAAACATTTTTACAATTAAGATTGATTATATAAGGCTGATTATTCTAAGACTGATTACTTTCAGTGCTGCTGAGAGAGCTTTTCTTCTCTCTCTTCTTCCACTCAAGTGTGGCAGAGACAGCATTAAATGCAGTTGTGGATTCAGATATGTTTATGGTAGGCAGAGCCTTCAGATTAACATGACACATGGCATTTGTGAACTGTTAGATTCTATTTCAAAGCATTAGGCTAGGATTTCACATTTTGTTTTTATAAAGAGCAAATACACTTCAGTTGCTTTGTTTAAGATGGATTTGAAATGCTAGTCAGGGCACAGATATGGAACCCATACTTGTTACAAAAAAACTTGCTTCCTGGAATGGAAATATTTTTTTTTCCTTTAGGATTTCTCCCAGATGCTAAGTGAACGGCTACTGTGAGACCGGCCAGCCAAAAAGCCATTCCCCACTCTAATAAGAAAAAAAAAAAAGAGTTAAGGAATGAAAGAAGTTAACTTAGGACAGGGGGACACAGAGACTTTTTCAAGAACATGCATGAAAGGAAGAAAAATCCAAGACACACTTGCCACAGAATGATAATGGGTATAGTATGCAAAATTCCTCGCAGTAGTCAGCATGGTTAGCACTTCAGGCAAGCAAGCTACCTTCTTTAGCAGAAGACATCTTATTCACTGCTGGTGATCACATTATGACTTTGGGAGCTAAATGCAGATGTCGCTGCTGGCTTGGGTAAAGATCCATGATCTCAATGTCTGTGGCACAGGCAAACCAGGAAGCTCCAAAAGCTCAGTGTTATTATGGCTATCCTGAGCAGGTCTGTATGCCTTTGGCTGAGAGAATAAGACCTCTTGGTGAGCCTATAGGATGGACACCTGAAGGTCTCCCCAAAGCCAGGTTAGCTCTGTGTCTCAGCAGTGGGCCTCCCCACGGGGCCCCTGCACTAGTGAAGGTAGTCTCCACAGGATATTGTCACATACATGTAAGCAAACCCAGAGGCTCCCTACCCGGTCACATGCATCCAGATTGCCAGAAGTCCACCTGCAAGCCCCAACAGTCTATCAAGAAGCTGCAAGAAAAAGAAGAAAAGAACTCCTGGGTACTCCCAGACTATCCCACAAGATGATCATGGAGCGGCCTGTATGATTCTTTTAGGCCATCATCAGATTTCTATCCTTAAGCTGCAAACAAGACCCCAAATGTCATTTAAGATTTCAAGGAGTCCGTTAGGCAAAATCTCAACCTGAAGAATAAGCCTGTGTCCTAACAAGAAAGAACAACACCTGCTGTAAAAGTATTGTTTTTCCATTGTAACTGTTAGCCCTAGTTTTCATCAGATATTATGGGAAAATCTGTGGATTTCCAGGAACTTGCAGACAACAGTAAGCATCTCAGGTTTCCCATTGTAATGCACAATAAACAGGAAAGGTAGAATGATTGCTTGAATTCCTTGTGCCTGTAAATAAGAGAACAAACACTTTTTTTTTTTTTTTAATCCCCTCAGATGTAATTGATTACTGCATATTTTGGACAAAAATTGCTCTAATTAAAAAAATCCAACCAGCCAGTAAGGCCTGCTGGTCTGTGTTTGCAGAGATCTGCGCACGGGTTAGGAAGGAAGCATGACTGAGTGTTTCTATGGAGATTAGAAAGAACAGGTTCTGTTTCCTAGGCATAGCTGTAACTTGCAAAGACAAATGCTTGAAGTTAGGAAGATTTTTTTTTTTCACAAGGATGTTTTGTTCCACCCGTGCATGTGTTTTATAACCAGGAGAGATTTCCCCAGAACAAAGCACATTCTCTTCACCTCAAAAGGATGATGTGTTGTAACAGAATTAAAGTTTTCAGGTTGTATTTCCTTGATCCTTGCCTGAGAGAGGGCCCCAAAAGAGGCAAGTAAGATAAATGAAATGAAGTTTATGTATTTATATATATCCTTAAAAAGATGCATAGGTATATGTGCAGATACAGCCTCTAGAGACAGGAATGGAGACCTTTAACTTGTTTCATTTGCAGCATCAACCAACTCCTTGATATGTGCTCGTAACTGTTGGTCTCGACATCCTGCATTGCACTGGGCTGGAACAGGCATTCCAAAGGAAGGGATTTCCCTTGAAACCCTGATGCAAATTCCCTGAGCCTTGTGGAGCGGAGATGACATGTCCTTGAACCTGTACAATTCCACCTTCCATTTCAGCTGTGGTTCATTAAGCCACTTTCCAATGCTGGGTCAGTATGGAGTTGGTTATGTTGGAACCAGACCCATTTTTGGATAAAACTGTTATTTTTCTCCATTTTCCCTTTTGCCACAGATTTACATCTTCAATCTTCAGCTTGATTAAATTACTTCGCATCTTTGCTTGTGCTTTTAAGGAGGTTCTTTGTCAAAACCTGAGCCCTGACTGTTCCTTGTAACTCCAAAATGTATACTAATTTTGCTTCTGAGTACTGAAGTAATATATTAGCAAACCAGGGCTGAATTCAAGTACTCAAGTGAACTAGAGACAAGTATGTGTAGATCCAAGCCATTTTCATGCTGTCTTTGAAAAGTGCTGAGAGAAAAACAGTCTTTAGAAGGTATCTTGTCATTTTTGTTGTACTTCATACACATGTTGATGTGTTAAAAATATTGTTATTGAAAGTCTATAATAGTTCTCATTGTTACTTCAAAACTCTTGCCTCTCCAATGTCTTCATGTTCAGCTAAGTCTGATAGATATAGACATCTTAAAGAAAAAAAATTATCACTGTTCTTTTCCTTCTACTTCTTGGCTGCATTTTCCACCCTCTTTCTGAAGCAATATGGTATTTCAAATGTCTCACAGAAAAGGAATATGACTCTTCCCAGACTCTCGAGGCTGCTCTCAGGGGTTGCCTATGGCTGCTACTGCTGCTTGAAAGGAGCCATGCAGTAGGACCACTCCAGAAGACCTGGCAAAGAGAATGTTCTTGTACCTTAATGCCTCAGATCTAGCACCTCTAGGGGGGTGTTTTGGGTTTCATGGCAAACCACCTGAAAAACTGAACGAATAACTTTGTCTGGCCATGTTGTTTGGCACTGACATCAATCAAGTGACAAGGAGATTTTTGGCCTTAGTCATTCAGCCTGTTTACTCCCTTACTGCTTTTGCTGTCCTCTAATGGATTGAAGTCCCCATCTCTGGAGATCTGTACAGTTGGGATCTCAATCTCTGCTGTTGTCCCATTCCTGATATCGTTTAGCTGGGGCATCAGTGCTCTGTTGTACTTCAGCAGTTATTGGCCCTGGAATGTAAGTAACTTCCTGGCCTCTTTTATGGGGCTCAGAGGAGATATCCTGCTTCAGGGTGATAACATTTAGTGGGATTCCCCAGAGGCGTTGCAGTTGCGGACGCCAAGTAAATGAGCCACACTACCACTTGCACGATAAGAAACCTTACCCAGTGCACTTTGCAGCCTGCTTTAATATTACCCCTTTCATCTCCTCCTGACTTTTTCAAAGCTGTGTGGCTTGTCTTTTCAGGACATCTGTAGTGCTGGGCGGCCTGTACAGCACAGGAGAAAATGCATAAGAATAACAGGGCTTGATTCCACTGCCATCACAGGTCTCATCAGCTGTGAAGCCAAAGAAAGAAAGACTTAAGCTCTAAAACCTTAGTCCCTCAGCAGCGTCCAGGCACAGGTGGAAGCTGCTGTCACTTCATGCGATTCACAGTTACCTTTCAGAGGTGCGAAGAACCACTGCTCAGCAATAAGCTGGGCTACAGACCACTGTTGTCTGTGTTGGGTGTTGAATTCAAAGAAACAAAACAGCAGCCTTTGGTAGACTTCAGTGGTATTAATTTGATAATGCAATAAGGACCTTTAGCTCTAGTATTGCTTAAACCTATGGCAGTCTATGTTTAATGAGAGAGGCCAGGGCAAAGGCTTGAATGCAGTGTGTCAGCATGATGGTACACTGGAATCTGCATTATGTCCTGCAGAAAACTGTCCTCCATTTAAAATACTACAATAGACTGCTAAGCACGTTTCCACCCAAAACAAAGGCAGCTCAGGAATTTGTGTACTGTGGGAAGCCAGGCTTTGTCTGGGTATTATTTTGGGAAAGGAATATGTGTGGGTGGATGAGAGATGGTTCAGGTGGGGAAGGAGGAGGCAGCATGTGGGAAAAAGACCGTGGAGGGAGCTGCAGCCCAGGCAGAACTGCACCAGCAGTGTCCTGGGAGCAGCCTGAGAACTGGAGAGCAGCTGGGAAAGATCTGGTGCCGGGAAGAGAAGTTTCCTCTGGTTGTTTGCACCCTACTGTGCTTGTGAGAGGAGGCCTCTATATTCTTTTAAATGAAAAGAACTGCATCAAAAATGCTGGTCTCTGCTATTTATGTCTTCACTTGGAAAAAAACTTCAGGGCGTGAGTTCTGCACAGCTGGCATGGCATGGAATTGCCTTTATTTTAATGTGGGACATTTTCAAGTAATGCTTTTGTTTTCTCCTTTTCCATCTCAGTTCTTCCTTATATGCTTTGCCTCTACATCTCAGGAGAGGCTATGGATCTCAGTGTGGGCACCCAGTAGCCTTGGGGAAGCCTTGTCAGTGTAGCACAAATTGGGCTCAGCTCTTTTGTGTTATGAGTTGGTGTTGGCACCTGGAGAGGCTTAGTTTCAGGTACTTAATGCTCATCCACCCAAATAAATGTGAGAACGCTACTTGTATGGTTGGTCACTCATCTGTGCTTCTGATGGATTCCTTCAACCTAGATAAATGGTTTTCCAGAAGGGAGATATCAAAGCAAAGGTTATTCACAGGGTTTATGAGAGAGCAGCAGTACTTCCTGCTTAGAAAACAAAACAAAATAAAAATCCTCGCAGCAAGTGAGAACATGTGCTTTGCTGCCAGATATCGATCTGGATGAAGCCCGCATAGGCAATGAGTGCATTTATTGAATTCCCCTTGCTGATTCTTACACCTGAATAGGCTTCTGTGGTTGTTCATAAAATGATGATGTGTCTGGAGAACTCTTCTGTTCAGCTAACTGTACTGAACACTCTGCTGGGAGGAGAATGACTGCCAAAGTCATCAGGTAGCCAGGGGTTCTGAGGTATTTCCTTGCACGATGGTGATACAGCATCTACAGATGCAATCTAAAAATGAGCAAAAATCTCTCCAGTGAGATGACACCTGTTCAAGAAAATAGCAACGACTGAATTTCAGCCAATATAAATCTACCAAAAATCAGCCACATTTCTCCTGAGGTGATTCTGGACTTTCTTGTAGTAGGTCAGGCAAAGCAGTAATATGGCAAATTCTGAGATTAAGTTTCATACTGTAGTCTATAATCAGTACCCCTTAGATGAAGCATGCTTAGACTTGAAAAGAAACAGAAAAATCCCAGTCCTCCAAGTTCTGGGGATGATAATTTTCTGGGAGGTGGCACACTTTCTGCTGAGAGTTTTAAAGCACACCTGGTAGCTAGTGAGGCCACCTCCTAATGGAGATGCCATCTCGATGGGCTTTTCTAATAGTAACCAGCAGACAATTCATTGACATCTTTCTGAGTCTCTGGTTGCAACTGGCGGGGAAAATAAAACAGCAGCCATTGAGATTCAAAGATCTGTGTGCAATCTGGATTGCGCATTTAGACAGTGTTTATTTTAAAAAGCTATTATCTACCAGCTGCTCGTAAACTCTTATGCCCTGCAAGAATCTATGTACTATGTAATTTTCCTGCCTCTCTCTAAATGCATATTCCACTGGTTTGAATTAGCTGTTGGTTTGCAGTGATTAAGGTCATCATTCATCTAGAACATTTAAATCAGATTTAGAAGTCATGACATGACTCATATGTGAGTAGTGTCTGTTCAGTATAGGCATACTGTCGTCAACCTAGGCCAAACCTGTCTTCTATTTTCCATTAGTGTTTTACAAACTATAGAGTATAGGCAGGAAAACCTTTCCCTCTTTCACTGGAAATAACACATATTGAAGTTAGGGTTATACAGGGCATTATGTGCTATTCTAAAAAGTGTGTCCCTGTATACACACTGCGTAGATTTTCTGCCCAAACCGGTACTTTCTCAGGACAGAGAGTGTCCTTTATATCTGTTATGTCTGTGGACATCTCTTTTTTAACATCTGTGACATATTAGATAATGTTTCTTCTGGCTTTCCAGTTAAACAGAAAACATATGAAGGTTCCGTCCTGATGCCCTCTTAGACCTACCTAACGCTGGCCCTGTTTTTAAGGTTTGAGAACTTCTGATGAACAGTGAAATGAAGTAAATTATTGATGTAACTTTGGTGTAGAAGAAGTTCTTTTAAGCTATGGCAGGCATAGCTGATTTTTTTTAAGGATGCTCTATACTGGTAGGACAATAGACATCTGTAAGAAATGCTGGCAAACCTTCAAATGGTTTTGACTTAAACTCTCTCAGCACAGAGGTGGGAATTTCAAAATTTGCAGAATGCCTTACAAAATTTTCTTTTTAGTATTCAATTTCTTCATTTGTTGGCTGTGTTCTGACAATTTGGATACCAAAGAACTCTGCAAGATCAGGGACAGATCTTTTCGAAAATATGTGTTCTCTGGTTATGTGGCAAAGAAAGACAATCTTGCTGACTTGACAGCACCTGTGTCCAGTGCCACAAAAGGCTGTATTTGTAGAATATCTCACTGTTTTCAAAAGTACTGAAATATACATATGTATATATAAATACTTGTATACATACATTTATATATACATATATGTATATATAAATACAATATAAATATGTACCCATATTTAAAAGCTGTCTTCTGGAAGGCCTGCATGGTAAGGAAAAATTTTGTTTGCATCAATCTCAGCATCAAGAGCATTTGTCATTAAGAGTAGGTTCAAATTTTTGTGCTGAAGTATCATGAACTATAATTGCCTCTTAAATTTTTACATGTGAAGTGGACAAAGAAATCCTGTAGCCAGATTACTCTCAACAGGTGAGTTCACCAGTTCTTAGAGAGTTAAGTCGTCTGTGCACATCTCAAATGTCCCTTCTGTCTCAGCACTCCCTACAATAAACTGTAGGAACAGTGTTAATCATTTGCAGTGCCAGCATTACAAAGCTATGAAGACTGGCCGTGCTAAAGAGATGATTTTAACAGTCTATGCAAGGTGAGATGCTCAGCGTGAACTGAAACCAGTCATAAGCATGGTAGACAGGGAAAAAAACAGAGAAAGAGTGGATACTAATATGACAGTGTAGGCAATGGATGTGAGGGAGCAGTTAACTTTAAACTCTTTAGAAGTCTTTTATTTTCTAACATTCACCATCATTTAGAGCCATTTGCTTTTCTAAAAGACTGCTTATTTTAAATGTACATTTAAACAATTTTAAAACATTTTCGGGAGTGAACTGAAAATAGAAAATCTCTCAGAAGAATGGAGCCTTTCCACACATAGTAATGTTGAAGTTCCTAGTGAGCAAAATGTTAGTCAGTGTCTGTAAAGTAAAACTCAAAGCAAAGAGCAAGTTTCTCCTTTTAATTACTATGACTGAGTAAGGTCCAGCTTCAGTATATCTGGAGAAAATTTCTCCAGTCTCAAAGAAAACGCGGGATGCCCAGTTTCCCCTTCTTTTGTGTCTCACTGATTTACTAACATAATTAGACTCATTTGTGCAATGAATTTGTGCAAACCAAAATGGCAACAGCAGACATTTAAAGCTGCAAATGTGAATTTCCACTTTTCTGTTGGCTTATATCAGAGCCAGAAAAATATATTCTGCAGCTTTTTGTGCTTTGCAGAAGTGATATTCACCTTCTACAGAAGGCTTACAGTTCACATAATTCTGTTTATAAGGCTTGGTTTATTCTGGTGAAAAAGACACATCTGGTTTTCCGTCCAAAGCCATTCTCCCAGGAAGCAGACGCAAACCCAACTGATCTTACTACCTCAGCGCCCGCAAGTGCTCTTATCTGCAAAATGTTGTCATACAGCATCAATCAGGGAACAGGCAGCCATACAACACTGTAATAAAAAATGCATTTGGCACTTCCTGAACTATTTACAGTTTTCTTGAATACTACACTGTTCTGAATGATGACTGCAAATTCCAGGGGACAATCCAGCTCACTCTCCCCTCAAGATTGGAATTTTAATGGCTCCGATAAGAGACGGCCATCTTTCATCAGATATTGCTGTGTTTATTTTAGCTTTTTGCCTCTTTTGTGGCAACTGTGTCTGCACAGGCCTATGGTATCAACCGATGACAGTCATTCCTTTCAGAAGCCTCACCAAGGCACTTGAGCCATCCATTATGCAGGGCAGTGTGAGATAAATTTATCAGAAACATTTGCACAGGACTTCAGTATAGGCGGTGGTGCATCCTGTGTATTTTCTGCACACTTGGGAGCACAAACAGAAGCAAATGATGGAAAGATCCAGTTTGCAAGAGATCATCCTCTCATTCAGATTTGCTATCAAGTTTCAGCTGTGCCTAGTCAGTCCACTGTGAACCTGGTGCCTATGTATGGATGTGGATGTGGGAGGGAAATATGTAGAAGACTAGTTATGTTTAGCTTTGTTTTATACTTCTTGCCCTTTGACTTCCTAGAGTTTAAACCCAAAGAGAGTACTGTTGCCTTGAATTGCAGCCCAGTTCAGGACGTTGAGACAAAATGAACAGTATGTGCAAATCCCTATGTTTACAAGTGCTGGTCACTTCGTCACAGGACATGCTACTTGTTACTGTTAACATTTTCAGCCAACGAGCTAAGCTGTCAAATGTCAATGTGTGTTTTCATCTTTCATATGTAATGCTCTTTCTGGTCAACTTTTGAAATCAGTTTTCCTATAATCTCTAAAAATATTGTAATGGGAACTCCAGGATATCTTGATGGATTTGTCACAAATTTCCTTCAACACATCTCTTGGTGCTTCCCAATAGGAAGACTCTAAACCACAGCTTCCACAGTCAGATCTCTCTCATTCTCATTTAGATACCCACTGCTTTGAAGCAAGTGCTTACGTGTAACCAAAAAGGTGTTTACACTCATGTATATACTCATTTTTTCTCCCATGATGTTGTTGAAGTGATGTTGAGTTGTTTGTTGAATGGGTTTTTGCTGCACTGGTGTTGTCTTTACTATATTGCAGATAAACTGAAATGTGCAATTGGCACTTAAAAAAAAAAATCCCTAAGCAAAGTTTTCCATAGCCTCAGCAGGATTTTCTGTCCACAAGCAGGCTCACAAGGGAGGATGTAGGATGAAAAGCTGGGCCTCAGCTGCAGGCAAAATTCTGATGCTTTGCCTCAAGGAGCCTCCATATGAACTGATTTAGACCTTTTAAAGGTTATAGTGGTTATGAGCCCTACAGCAGGGCCCAAGTGCCAGTGCCTTGGCCGAAAGCAACTCCCCAGTGCAGGGCACAGCTCAGGACACAGACTGCCCAGTACAGTGCCAGGACACCTCAACACCATGGAACGGGGCAGCCCTCCCCTTACCCCAAGTGCTAGGAGCCAGATCCCAAGGAGGGTACACTTAGGGCCCTCACAACCAGACATCTGCCCCCCCCTTGGAATTAATAACAATTGGGTTGCTAAATCCTCAGGAAAATTCTTGAGAGCAGACCTGAAGATTTGACATCTCCTTTCCATTAGCATTCAAATACAATTAATGTCCTGGCTGCTCCTTATTCCTCTGGAAAGTTTAGCCCATAAAAACTAGAATTTCCCAGTGACCCTAAATGAATGCAGAGCTTGTGCAAACACCTACATTTCTGTGGTGCTCCCCTGGAAATCCCCTGTTTGTTTTGCTAACAATTTTTGTGATAATTTATGTTTTCTGAACACTGGCATAGAATTCTTAAGAAAAACATAATCTGGTCAATTTTCCAGGTGGATTTAAGCATTCAGCATGTGTGCCATGAACTCTGGAGAACACTCCCCTAAGGTCAGTGGTTCTGGGTCAGACTCCGCAGAGCACACTGTGGGATGTGGGATGCACCTCAGGTTAATGACTTGAAATTGCATGTAATAGTTTCTAGATCTGCACATATAGTTAATGCATATCAGAAGTCAGAGAGGCTATTCAAATTACCTCAATTTCCTGATGATTTATGATGTATGCTTCTGACATCATTGGATATTTATCTGTCCTCCTAGTGCTGCTAGCCAAAGCAGAGGAGAGAAACAGATGCGGTGATATTAGGCTTGAGCAAAAGGTCATATTTTTTTAGGGACAGTGCAACTTAGATAGAATGGTAGTGTAGTAAAGGACTTGAAAGTCAGAAAACTAGCAGAGAGATTAGTCTAGTCCAAAGTCAAAGCAGCTGAAACAGCCTTTCCTCATGCGCTTTCTATGGTGAATCATTTCCTGACTCTAGAAGATGGATTCTGTTCATTTAAGTAGTTTTCCAGTGTGTCTTTTATATTATAGAATGGAAGTTTTTTACGATATGCCACTTACGACTTTTCATAACCCTTAAAAGTTGGTTTTCTTTAGGAGGAGAAAACCCACTTCAGACGCAGCACATACAATAAATGGGCCAAATTCTGTTCTCAGTTACAGCTATACAACCCTCATCCTTAATGCATGTAATAACCGAGCTTAGTTGAGGTAGTGGATTAAAGACTTGGGGTTCCAAAATCCACCCTCAGATGTATGTGTGTGGCTAGGACTGAAATCAATGGGAGTCCCATGTGTACATCCAGGGTAGACTTTGGCTTGTGATTTTTATTGTTTGCGCTATTGGATAAAATTGATTCCAGCGTTACATTTCTCAGTCAGAGCTATTTCTACATCATGCATCAAAATGTTGGCTTCAATCTCTTCTTCTTGATGGTAGCTTTGAGGAGTATTTGTTTTCTGGTTAGTTTGGGCCCAGAATTAATCATTCTCAGGCTTCCTCTAACCTTTTTTATATTATTTTACTGATGGCAGATTTAACTGTTGGCTCACCTTTATTTCCAAAACAGATGAATTTGATTAGTCTCTAATATTAACCAGATCCAACTAGTTGATAGAGTTAAACCAATGTGGGCCAGATGCTCAACTGGTGAGCTGCAGACCTATTGATTTGGGTACCTGGTATGCAGAGAATCTCGCAGGCTGCCTGGGCTGTGAGAACCCCACAAGTGCAACCATGTAGAGCTGATGGTTGGCTGACTGGGCTCCTACAGGTGCTCTGTATTTAAAAAAATATTTATATACATATATAAATTAAATCTAGTGCTTTAAAACCAGAAGGGAAGGTGATCTCCTAGGGATAGATTTATCTTTTGGTTTGGGAGAAATGTACTTCTTTATGTTGGTAATAGAAAAATTCTGAATGAGGCATTAAAATCTTTGGTAAGGAGACAGGGGCTGTTCTTGAGCCATTGGCTTATATCTCAGGAAGTTTTCTAGCTTTGAAATCTGAGTAGATGTCTACTCCAAAAACTAGGCATCAGGTTCAGAAATAGGGACAATCTCATGATGGTAGGGGTGCTTTTTCTTTCTTTTCCTTCTCGGTCTTTTTTTTCCCTTCTTTTTCTACTTTTCCTTAAAAAGAAAGAATTGCAGCTTGCATGTGGTTGTAGGCTGTAGGAAGCTGCTGGGCAGTGCAATTTGTAGGGCTTACATAAAGGCCCGTGAAGGAAAGAGTAAAGTGATAAGGAGAGTAATTTCTTAGTACCACCAAGAAGATCTGTGGCACCTCCTTTGAAGCATCTGAGAGACTTAGTCAGTGCTTAGGGTCGTCTTCACTAGAGGCTTCAAATGCATTAAGAGAAACAGCACTACCTCTTGCCAAGCCACTCTCCATCATATTTGAAAAATAATGGCTGTCAAGAGACTGGAAAAAGTAAACATTATTACCATATTCAAGAAAAAGAGAAAGGAAGAAGACTTGGAGAACTACATGCTGGTAAGCCTCACTTCTGTACCTGGGAAAATCATGGAGCAGATCCTCCTGGAAGAGTTGTTAAGGCACACGCAAGGTGAAGAGGTGATCCCAGGCAGCCAATATGGCTTCATCAAGAGCAGATTGTGGCTTCATCAAGAGCAGATCGTGCCTCTTCAATTTGGTGGTCTTCTGTGATGGAGTGACCACATCAGTGGATGAAGGAAAGGCAACTGATGTCATCTAACTGGACTTGTAAAAGGCCTTTTACAAGGTTCTGTACCACATCTTTATCTCTAAATTGGAGAGATGTGGATTTGAAGGGTAGACTATTAGGTGGATAGAGAATTGATTGGATGGTCATAGCCAGGGGGTTGTGTCAATGGCTGTATGTCCAGGTGGAGGCCGGTCCCAGGGACCATCTTGGTACTGGTGCTCTTCAACATCTTTCAATGTCATAGTGGAATTGAGTGTACCCTCAGCAAGTATTCTGATGATACCAAGCTGAATGATGCAGTTACCACAGTAGATGGGAGGGACAGCATCCAGAGGGACCTGGACACCCTTGAAAGGTGGGCACATGAGAATCTGATGAGATTAACAATGCCATGTGCAAAATGTTGCACTTGGGTTGAGGCAATCACAGATATAAGTACAGATTGGGAGAAGAATTCATTGAAAGCAGCCCTGTGGAGAAAGACTTGGGAGTCCTGACAGATGAAAAGCTGCACATGAGCCAGCAGTGTGTGTTGCAGCCTGGAAGGCCAACAGTATCCTGGGCTGCATCAAAAGAGGGGTGACCAGCAGGGAGAGAGAGGGGATTGTCCTCTCTGCTCTGCCCTGTGACATCCCATACTGTGTCCAGTCCTGGGGCTCCCAGCACAAGAAGGATGCAGAGCTGTTGGAGTGGGTCCAGAGGAAGGCCACAAAGATGTTCAGAGTATTGAAGAGCCTCCCCTATTAGGAAAGGCCAAGGGACCTGTGTCTGTTCTGCCTATAGAAGAGAAGGCACCAGGAATATCTCACTGTGGCCTTCCAGTACTTGAAGGGAGCTTACAGGCAGGAGGGGTACTGATTTTTTACATGGTCTGATAGTGGAAGATCAAGGAGGAATGGCTTTTAACTAAAAGAGGGTAGATTTAGGTTAGATGTTAGGAAGAAGTTTTTTACTCAGAGGGTGGTGAGGCACTGGCGCAGGCTGCCCAGAGAAGCTGTGGTGCCCCATCCCTGGAGGCACTCGAGGCCAGGTTGGTTGAGACTCTGGGCAGCCTGATAGTGGTTGGCAACCCTGCTCGTGGCAAGGAGGTTGGAACTAGATGATCTTTAAGGTTCCCTCTAACTTAAGCCATTCTATGACCCTTTGTATTTCACAGTAGCTTTTATTGGAACAGCCTACTTCCGAGCCTTTGCTTGAGCACTGTGTCTTCTTGATAGTAGATGCATTTAAAATGGACATCCTGCTTGCTCAGACTTCTTAAGTTAGATTTAAAAACTTCTCAATTCTCAAGTAACCCTTATTTATAGAATCATAGGAAAATTCCATCTGGAAGGGACTTCAGGAGGTCTCTGTGGAGGAACCTCCTGCTCAAAGTAGGGTCAGTGATTATCTGCATATTTGGGAAAAGTAAAGCCAAGTTCACTAAAAATATTACCTGTTAGATTTTTTTTAATCATAAGTATGGCTTTTATTAGAGCTCATATAGCCTTTTTAAAGGAAGAGTTTAATACTCAGTCACATGGTTTTATTCATATTTCCATCTCTAGCGATTTCTTCTAGAACAATTTGCAGCAGAGCTGTGTCTCTGTTACCAGCTGTAACTTGGACCTCAGTGTCCTTCAGCATGGCATGGCTGGCCACTGGTTGTGCTGATAGTGTGGAAAGTGGGCTGTGAATTGAACAGCAACCTGGTGCTGGTTCTCTTACCTTATCTGGGCTTCTTATCAGCATGTACGAAGCTTGAAGAAAGATATGAAGACTCATTTGTCCTGGGGTGCAGGGTCTGCGAGTTGAGCCAGGAACAGCTTCTGCAGCTGTGCAACACTGTTGTTTTCTGTTTTTAGCTATATCCATTTGTCCTTAGTGTTTTTGGCAATGAAAATATTTGTGATGTGAAGGTTAATTCCTGCAGAACAAATCACATGCATTTTTGTGGAGAATGGTTTCTCTCAAAGTGGCCTTGGCTGTTGTGCACGTGACAATTGCTGTTTTTCTTGAGAAAGGCAATTGTGCTCTTCTCACTTTCCCAGGTTATTCTGGGTTCTTTGCTCCATACCTTGGTCTACTTATGTGAACTCTTGTCAGCCTTTGTCCACAGCTTATGAACTGAGCTGTGAGGTCACATGATGGTAGTATGGGGAGAAGAAAAGACTCTTTACATGGAATAGCTACACGTTGGGTTGTTTCCGCCTTGTGAACGTGGTAGCAATGAGGTTTGTGACTGAGCTCAGTACCTGGGTGCCAAAACACTGTCAGCTGCAGGGATATCTATTATAATATGATGAATAGGACTAGAGATAAAAGATTAAGTTTTTGGAAAGATTTGGGCTGATTAGGGCCGTTTACTCAGGAATGCAAAGTTAGCCAAACAATTGCCAAAAAGCATAGACTTAGCTCGAAACATTATACTCTCAACATGTGTTACTAAGTTCTGTTCCAAACAGCTCTGCTTACCTGCCACATCCCTTGCTGTTAAAGAAATATTGTGGTAGGTTCTGTAAGAAACATCAGATGCAGCAGCTATCAGTGTATCTGTGCTGCGCTAGACAAAGCCTTGGGATACCACCATGTCCATCCACATCAGGGTGCAAACCAGAGTCACTCTCACACTAGTTCTCCTTTTATATGTAATCTTTTATGAGCTACCTGCTCACTGGATACAGAGTGCTTGCAATAATTCTAAGGGTTTTATCTATAAATACACATCTCAGACAGTGTTGCTTTATTTCAGATTTTACTGGGGAAATACTGTGAACCTGAGCTGTTTCTAAGCTCAGGAGATGTTTTCTTGAGCCCAGTTTTCCCAGGTATTACAGCTACTACTGAAATTAAATGGCTGAACTAGGCATTCTGCACTTTCTTATTTGTAGTAGATCAAAGGAGAATAATCTTACACGTCCTTGCACTTTCATTTATCTCAGAAGTTTTATTAAAAATATATTTACAATTAAGTAATGATAATATTCATTTGCTTTAAAATTCACCTAAATTTACCAAAAAAAAAAAAAAAAAGGGAGAAGGGGAAACAGTGTGCAAGGACACTGAAGATAAAGTTATTCTAAAAAAAAATAATAAAAGTATTAGTTAAGAAAAGATGTCATTGTCCTTCATCTAAGGCTTAAATTCATGCCAGCATGACTCAATTTAAAGACAGATCATATGAGCCTTGATTGAATCTTAGAGAATTAGGTTGCCCAGAGCTTTCTCTTCCATCAATATGGAAAGAGAGCTCAAGATTTTAAAAATAATGTCAAAAGAAGTGCTGTGCGGGACAGTGTAAATAGTTTTGTTTGTTACCTTGGAAATGTTGTGCATACATTGTCATTCAGGTCTTTTTGAAGTCCCTTGGATGAACACTGCTCTTCTCCCAACACATCTACTGAGCTGTCACTGATAGGGATGAGCAACCGATAGTGCATACCATGAGTATGAGTGGGTTTTCCTACTGCGGTGTAATTCTGTCACTGTTGGGCTTCTTTAGATTCTCTTTAGAAGAATTCCTGGAAATCAGATGGATTTTAAGCCAGTAGGTTATACAGCCACGAAGTCGTAACGGTAAAGCAATCCACAACTATCCTCAAGAATCCATGAAAGCCCTGCTGAAACATGATCTACCACTGATTAAAGGGGATTAAAAGGGAAAAGAAAAAAAAAAAGAGCTGTTTGAGTTGTAATACACTAAATGTAAGAAACCAAAAAATGAAGCAGGGAGTTCTGAGAAACAGCTTGTCCTTGCAAATGTTTAATTTCAGCTTCGCTGGGAGGAACTGCACCTGGAGCCTTCAAATCAGCTCCATAGGAAATGGGTCAATGTTATGTGTTTTCAGGAAGAATGAGGAGTTTAGCACTGTTAATGGAAAAATACTGACAACTGTATCAAATGCTGCTGTTTATTTGAAACACTAGCACTGTCTTTCAAAGTCATGTTTCACCTTAATTGCCTCAGGGAATAATTTTGCTGTAATTGGAGAGTAACTTAAAGTTATGTGCATTTTTGAAACTCAAGAAGGAAAAGGAACGTGGAAAAGAAGAAATGCCCATCTATTGAGGCTATAGGGAAACAACTTGGCAAAAACAGAGGGAAAGTTCAGTGCTCAAACAAGCTGGCAGCACAGACAGCTGAAGGGAGAAGAGGGCATTGAACCAGCCTTGTCTTCAGAGGATTTCCACTGAAATCAGCATTGTGCACAAAGGAGGCTGGTGGAAGATAGCAGAAGCATTTGTCAGAGAAGACAAAAAAAGAGAGATGAATGGGAGTACAAAGAAGCCAGTAGGAAAGTTCAGTGAATTGTGAGAGCTCACAAAAGACAAGCAGGGTTGAATGAGGATACTGAAGGAAAGTGATCTTAAGTCATGTGAGCTGTGCCTGCAAGGTACAGTTGGCCCACCAGGATTTTGGCTTTTGCTGCATTTTGTTTCCATTGCAGAAGTTTTCATTTTCTTTTGTGCCCAAGCTGGGAAGCCTAAAGGAATCCTGCTTCCTAGATTGCTCATTGCTTCCCAATAGTGCCCAGGTATCTGTGAGCTCTCTGACACTGTGCACTCCAAATTATTAAATCCTTCTGGAAAATTAACTCCTCATTTTAAGGACTGAGAAATTGGTTTGCTTGCTTAAAAATAATTGGTCTGATCAATATTCCACAACAGTGTACAGTCATCAGTTGGGCTTGAGATGGTTGATGGGATTTGTGGTGCCAAATTCAAAGAAGAGTGAGTAGAGAATGGATGTATTCATTCATTTAGAAAATATGAAAGAAGGTAGGAATGACAGAATTCAGGTTCTGTTGGTGTGTTGAGCTAAGTGCTTCTCCTACTGTTTTGTTGTTCTTTTCTTAACTCATGCTGGTCGCCCTTAATGAGCAAAACACCTAATAGACTGCAACAGCACTGAAAAAAAAAAACCCACACTGGGCTTTGTAATCACACAAACAATCTCCAACCTAAAAATGCTAGTGTTAAAGAAATAAAGTCTACCTTTCAGTGCTAGATGTATTTTATTACTTATTAAAGTCACAGTGTGGCTTTCCAGGAGAGATTTGTGCCTTCCTCGTTAGCATCCAATATAGACCCCAGCTGGAGGGAAAAGGCAGGACTAGGGCAACTGCTGATCTCACGCACACCTTGGGAATCCAGTCTGCTTCTCAAGCAGTCAGTTTAACGTAGATGACCGGGTGAACTGAGCTGACCAATGGGAGCTTCAGATCCTGACAGAAACCACCAACACTGTTAAAATAACATTTCAAACTTAAACTCCAAAACCTGTATGGTAGCCAATCTATACACATGACCAAAGGTGTTTAAGTGACAGCCGGAGTCTGCCTGCTCTTGTGGTCATCTAAAAGAAGAGCTAGGATGCACATTTGGCTGTGATGCCTAGAGCAGCTATGGGTCTAAAAGGCATTTCCACAGAGGAGGCAGTGTTAGGCTTCACTGGTTACAGCACGGCATGGATCCAATGTCACGCACTGAAATCTCTTCAGGGCTCTGAATAGCTCTGAAATATTGAGAGAAGTCAACAGGCTTTTCAATTTGAAGATCAAATTGAGAGAATTAACCAGAACATTAACTAAGACATTATTTCTTCTCCCTTCTCAAATGCCAGCTATAGGATTGAGGTGAACCTGAATTGAATTCATACACTTGAATTCATACAAAAGCAAAAGAAAAAATGATGGATAGGATTCCATTTTTTTGTTACCTTGCCAGCTTCCATAAACTGTCCCCTTTTTTTCTTCCAGCCCAGACCCCACAGAAAGTGAAATAAACCTGGATTAAACAAGGTTGTTCCCACAAGCTGGAAAAGTATGCAGTAAGATACATTTAATTTCAGGTTTAGCCTTAAATTTCTAAATCTCCTGACAACATTGCACAATCTGAAGTCATTCTCGTGTTGGAAAAAGAGGTCCTTTATCAGATCCAAGCCAGGAACTCTGCAGGTTTGGCAGCTGCACAGAGGCCAGCAGAAAGTGTCAGAAAGCAGTCTGACGTACTGAAATTGTTGACTTCTTCCAGCAGTCCCAGGGATTGGCTTCACTTAAGATAGTTCCAACTTGTTTTGCATACAGTCGTTGTCAAGGAGGTGAGAATTTGGCAGTTTTGTCCAATTGTGTGCTACTTATTTGCCTCTATTGGCAGTCTAGAAGAAACCCCAGAGCAATGAGAGATTAAGATAACATCTTATGCCTAATTGGCATACCCAAAGAACCCAAGGCCAACCCAGGAACTACTCACCAGTTTGATTGCAAAAATGAAGCATAGAGCATTCCTTCCTTTCTCAGTCTTTTCAACAGATCTCTAATTTATTAAAATATCATAAAACTTCTGTAATGCTGGACTACTGCTTAATATGAACCACCTTAGGAGTGGGAAGTGATTTATGATTTCCCTGTTGGGATTCCCTGAAGCTTGTGCTCTTCCAATGGCATAGACCTCATGCAGGGTGAGTGTCTTCCAAGGAGCAGGATTGAGTGAATCAATAACATAGAGCCATATTCTTGAAATGACTGATTTTTCTTCATGGACTTTTTTTTTCTTAAGAAAAAAATCCTGACCTCAGACTTGGCTTGGGAGCTTCTGACAGTTGTCAGAATTGCTGTGGTAATTCTGCACTTTCAGCGCACGGCCCCACATGATCCACGGCAATGTGTTTGCTAATCTAAAATACTGGCATATGACAGAAATCTGAATTACGGCAGGATGTGCTTGGTCAGCAGCACTAGACAAACTTGCACATCACCTAGGAGAAAGCATCCCAAAACCTCCCCATCTTGGAAACTAGCAGCAGCAATGGCTCCAGCAGCAGGAGTTTGAGGGCTCTGGTGCTACCTCTTTGCAAGCACTAGAGGATATATTCTTCTTTTTTTCTGGCCATTTATGTTCCCCATAGAGGTAGCATGTGTCTGTCACTTTGCAAACCCTTAGGTACAGTGATAGTTGTATTATTTCCCAGAGATCACTGCAAGATGAGTTATTCATATCCAGACACTAAGGTGGAAAAACTGTAGCTGCTGAGAGAAGACCATATGTCAGAGATATTTAGAGACTTTTAGAGGAGTTTCTCAGTGTCACTGACAGTCAATCTGACACCAAAATGGAAAATATAAAAACCTTTCTGAGTAAAAACTCTAGATCTATCCTGCAGAGGACAAAATCAGACTTACGAACTGTGTCAGACAATTGCATGGAAGTAGGACCTCCAACTGACTGTAGATCTGAGGCCATAATAATCAATTACAATGAGGGAAATGGATGCCACGTTATGTTGTGAAATAGCATTTTCAGGACACTCTTGCATTGCCTGGATGTTGTTTCAATGAACCAAGAAACAGTTGAATCAGTGTCAGAGGACAGTGTATAGATCATAGGGAAATGTAAATTCTGCATGCTGAAGTGGGTAAGCATGACAGAGAAAAAAGCAGTCAACATAGACTGGAAAGGAAGTAACGACTGCTTGGTGTTCCAGCCATTTAAATATATGGGAATAACATTTCTAAGCAATAGCTAGATAAAAGAATGAAAAGCATGAGGAAATGGCATACTGTGATTTAAAAATAGCCTAGCAGAAGCCAAGGCAGCCATGCGGAGTGGTGGGAGCTGTGCAGCTGTACAACCACTGCTGCCTTACATGACCTGGAGCATGCGCCATCTCCTCCGTTTCTTCCTCTGTCCTGTATCTGTATCTGGCTAAGGATTCCTGGGAACTTCAATTTCGCATTGCCAATGGGGATTGAAGGCCAAGCTATGTGGTTATAGAAGAGCCAAGACACATGTAACTTTAGGCTCTCTGGACTGGAAGGGGAAGAGGGTGCAATTTCAAAGAAATCACTAGTGTGGAAAGAATATGTGGAAATTCCTATTTCACAAATTGTGCTATGTAAAACTTGGCCCTTGTGCTTTTCAGAGATTTGCTGCTTTCTCTTTTATGTTGGTTCATGCAGGCTTGCACCCCCTGGCTTTTCTTTTGTGTTCTGGGAATTGAATAAAGCCTGGAAGTAGCAAGAATCATCTGGTCTCACAGCCTTACCGTGCAAAATCCCCTGGCTGGAGTGGTTTTGATGTGAAATCATAAATCAGTCCATGTCCACACAAAGGCTTTCTGAGCTGCAGCAAACCTTTAGACAAATGTGAACTTCAGTTTGGATCATTTTTATTTAAGCTTTCCTCTTAATTTCATCTGTTCAATGTTTTTTTCATTAACAGACATCTTGAAATTGCATATGCTGTATTAACATGGATGATTATCTTTTCTCTCTCTCTCTCTCTCTCTCCCTCTCTTGCTGTATCATTAACTTCTTTTGTTCCTTCCTTTTCTGCTCCACACACAAATGCACTTGAAAAAAGCTTTAATGAAAAGTGTGTTAGAAGCACTACAGTAGCTTTAGGACTCAGAAAAGAATGCATTCACCGGTCACGCCAAGTTAGGAGTCTGAGTACCCCTCTCTGTGAGGTCTAATTTTGGTATATTTGAACAGTCAAATGATCTTATCACAAAAAAATAAAAGCTTCTATTCTAGCTTCTATTACAGTTTGGCATGAAGGTCATAAGGAATACATATATTCCTTTAGACAGACAATTGTCTGGTCATTAATTTTACTTGTGTTTTTCTTTATGCCATTATTCCATCTAGCTGACTTTGGATGCTTATATTGCACATCTAGAGAATAAAGTGGTAGATCTAATCTAACCGTACTTTTTTAAAGCTTTTAACAGAGCCCTTCACAGAATGCTAGAGATGCTTAGAGGATTTGAGGTCAGTGAGCAAACACAGCACTGCCATCAAGTTTCAAGAGTTTTAGAAGGGACATGGTAAGGAAGTGTGCAGGGAGAAGGTGAAAATGAGTGAGAAAAAGGCAGCCACCTAATTGGCAAAAAATCAGCACTGGGTCCAATTCTTCTGTTGACTTGCCAAACACTGTTATTTAAGTCAAGTGGTTTTTGTTGATTCTTTGTGTCTTCTTAAGCACCAGTTATATATTTTACAAAAACAAATAATATACCAAACAAATGTAAAACTGTAAAAATAGGTTTTAAATGCAAAAATTCAGTAATTTGTGGTCTCTTCAAGCAATCCAGTTCTCTAGCTTTCAAGAATATGCAGTTTTCTATCAGATGAATGTATAAGGCTGGTGGCTGAAGTATGAGGAGGAAGGAATCTACTCAAGCCTGGAAGCCAGAAGGGTGCAGAGGAGAAATGATAGAGCATACAGGAAGACGTAAAAATATTTTGTTTTACAATATAGGGGATGTTTACACTTCAAACAGAAACCTAGTAGTGTTGAAGGAACTGGGTAATGTGAAAAGTCTTAGCTAAACAAAAGGTACCCAAAAAACCTGAGTACTCCAGTCTCAGCAATACAACTTGCAGCTTCAAGGCGATGGAGGTCTGTCTGCAAGGGGCTGAAAGCACAGCTCGGCTTTTCCAAGCCAGTCAACATCTCTATCTCCTGCCTGGCTGCACATGCAAAGGTGAGGAAATGACCTCAGCACTTGTCCCCCTCCATGGCCCGGCAGTATGGGAGATCAAGGGCTTGAGGGGACAGAAGTGGGGAACTGCCTTCCTCAAGAAAAGGGGAGTTCCAGTTCTTATAATTGTGTTTGTGATGATGTTGGCCTCCAAGGGATTAACAATGCAAGTGGTTGCTCTGGTAGGTTCCCAGACAGGACATTTGACATAGGAATTAGGAAGGCAGTCAGCTGTTGAGCCCAACCCTTTATCTATGGATCAAGATGTGGCAGAATGTTCTTTACACCTGATATCCAGCAGAAAGACAAGCTGTTCTGGGGGAGAAAGGCAAAACTGTTTTTGTCAAAAGCAATAAGAGTGGTTCAGTGACAATTTTGAGACACCTGAGGGACTTCTAAGCAGCTCAGTGCATGACCATTGCACCCCAGTGATCATGGCTATGATTTTTGCTGGGATTATTTGCCTGGTCATCACTATCTGCCTATTCAGCTTAGTCGTGGCCCTACATTAGCAAGAAGTTCTGTCTACAGGCAACTACAGTGGTCTGCATGGTGTATGAGAGTTATAAGGATTTAATCCACGTGGTATTTCTGGCCCCATTCTGCAAGCCTCAGGAGCCCAGTTAATCACCTGAACTTGGTGGCATGGTGGTGAACCTAGACCTCCAGCTCATACCTCCAGGTCACTCATGTTTTAATCCAGACATCACCAGAGCAGATATGGAGGTTCCATCGCTCAAAAAGAGGCCATGGCAAACTGTCCTCTTCTCTCCAGCAGCACAAGGCAGAGGAACACCAGCCCCTTGTTCACAAATACCCACATATTTTTCTTGTTTCATTTACACTATAAAATTAATCTACCACATGTCCTAGTGGATGATATCTTTCAGAATTGATAACTTTTAGGACACTGACAGGTGTCAGTCACCTGGAAGAAGCACTGCAAACTTCCTTCTGAGAATCCTTTTGCATTTCTTTATCTGTAATTGCTATAGATTTTCGTGATGAGTTTATTTCATCATGTTTGAGCAGTCTTCTCCCCTTCCTTATCCCTTTGGAAGGACAGTAGCAGGAATGTGTCTGGCAGAGAAGGATGATACTTTAATAGAAGCACCAGATGATACTTTGGAGCTTTGTGGCTTAGCGCACATTTTTCATTTTATAAGAAGATGCTATTTTTGTATTACTGGTGAGGCTTATATTCCTTGTTGCTGGGCAGGGCAGTTCCAAATCCCTTTTGATTCTGTATTTCTTGACCTTTAACTACTTGTTTTGGTATATTATTGAGCCCTGGCATTTCTCTCTCTTTTTGGTATTCGCTACTATTTCTTAGCCATCTTATATTAAACTATGGTGTACAGCTCTTCCTCCATGTGTACCCCCATACTTCAACAATACAAGGATTAGACTGATAATATCTTTCCTCTCATAGGTAGGCTATGTCAAAGCCTAGGTATTTCTCTAATCTTTTCAAGTCTAGCTTGGCAAACAAATAAAGAAGGAAGCTGTTGGGACCAGACAAGCCATATACCCAACCTAATCTCTACATGCAGCAATAGGAATAAATCAGGGAGAAATGACTTGGAAATGCTAGTGCAGAAAAACCTTTCCTTCTTTAACTATTTCTACTTTCCCAGCAGCTTTGTGCTCATATGAGTTGTAACTCCATGCTTTCTTGTTTCCTTCTTTGATAAAACCACTGCCAGAAGGAGCTCTGCTACATTGAAGTGATAGAAAAAGTGTTCCAGAGACTGTTGCCCACTGTAAGTTTGGGTTGTGGTGATTTCTTTTTTTGTGGGCTGTTCTTTTTTGTTTTGTTTTTTTTTTTTTTGTTTTGTTTTATTTGTTTGTTTGTTTCTTTTTTTGACAGGAGTGAAGTGAGAGGGAAGATAGCTCAAGTTTTTAGAGTTAAACTGAGCTCTTTGTGTTACCAGAGTATTTTGAACCCTTTGGTCTTCTGATTCCCTGGAGGAAGACCCAAGACTATGCCTACAAGTAAGGAATTTGTAGCATGTTAGGCTACCCAGGGAGAGTCCTTCATTTTCCTCTTTGTAATTCAAAACAGCATTTGCATCCTTGCTGGAAGTCAAGCCCTCCTTAACTTTCCCTCACTCTAGGGAAAGGAAGTGCTGAAGGATGGAGCAGTTAAGCATACATGAACCCGGCATCTCCTGTGGGGGAGGTTTCACAGGAGAAAGGCATCTGTTGTGCTGAAATAGCTGCCCTCCAGAACTGATATTTAAAGCTGCAGGCTGTCACTCGTTTGTACTTGTGATCTTGCTTTCACTCCGGAGGAGTGAACACCATCCTATAATTCATGGAGGAAAGATCTGTGTGGGGTTCACAGTGTAATCAGTGCTATGCAAAATTGTTTGCAAATTTCTTCAAATGCACATTAATTTTATTATGTGAACAAAATTCTTTTACAGCAAATCAGACTTGTTCCAGTTGCTTCCTTGTGCATTGGTCCTCCCTAGTGCCTTAATATATGAATGGAAGGAGAGATTTATCTTTACTTTTATTTATCTTGGACTCAGACCTGGTTGAGGCCTCAAGCAATAATGATAATATCGCTTCTTAAGCCCAAATATACCAGAGTTACGGGCATGTGACATCAAAGAAAAACATCGCCTGCAAGCTGGTGTGAAAAGAAGGAGCTCTCTGAGCATGTCCTACCTGTGCTTACGTGTTGGCAGTTTGGTCTGCCACCAACATAGAAATAGTCGCCATTTCCCACTGACCAGGGCAATGCAAGGCAGCATGTCTCTGGAATCATCATAATCACACACATTTCTCCCACTACTACTGATGAAATTTAGGATAAGATTAGTGGAGCTCATTGTGAATTAGGAAAATATATTCCTTCTGCACAACCACATTGATAGAGAGGATATGAAGGACTACTACAGTTTCCCAGTGCTGAGAGTTATCAACACATATCCTCCTCTATCCCACACAATTAAATTTTACTGGCCCTAGTTGCCATCTCAGCAGCAAAAATTATTACCGTTGAAATGAAATTATGCATTTCTTTTAATGCAGATACAACATTTGATTCAATGAGTAATTCAGTTTACCATTAAATTTCTGAGAAGAGCTTAATAATAAACTGCATGAAGAAACAATTCATTTTTGTTGTGACTCATTTGTACTAATCTAATTGTGCCAAAAGTTCTCCCAGTCTTAGGGGAGAAAGTCATGGAAAGGGAATTGTGCTTCTCGTTTTTAACCTTTTAGAACTTCCAGTGTGCCATTTCTGAAGCCAATCACTAATGTTTTGCATCCTACTATGATGGCTTGAACCTTGCACTTCATTTTGTTTTCATTGCCATTTCTCAGTCATATCCCTTTTAAATGTTTTTCAACATACATAATGAAGATCCACTCTACATACCTTTTTAACTCATCAGTTATGCAAAAGAAAGGTAACATTGTCAGGGGAGAGAGCCTTTCTATTGTCCCATGGAAAGATCTTTGGATGAGACACAAGAAATACAAGCTTGGTTTATCATCTGGTACAGGCTCCTCATGTAGCTTCGAGCAAGCCACCATGTCTCCTCGTGCTTGGTTCTTATCCTTCTCTGAAGAGGAACTGAGACACATTTGGCATTTGTTTCATTTTCTCTATGCTGCCAGGTGTCTTGGAGCACTAATATAACTTGTGTCTTTGTAATAACAGTGAATAAAACCTAACAGTCCAGTATCAGAATCGTCACTTTATTGAGGAAAACTTCAGAGAACCTGTTATGTTGTACTTAGCTCTGTGAGAATGTGATGACCAAGAGCAGTGCAAGCTTTACTGGAAAAGCATTTCTCACATCAGTAGTTTACAAGCCTTCCTCAGAATATATGTGTATTTGGTCTTGCTTACTCTGGGTCTCACTTTAAATCTCAGAAAAGGAACAGCATGAGCACTGGGTATGAGCAACTGACAGAAAGGACTGGCAAGCACAAGGGGAGCTTGGAGCCCAGGCATGCAGTCTGATGTCTTCCAAAAAATGGCTGTTCCTCACCACCATAGAGGAGTGCTGCCCTCCTTCCTGTCCTGCCTGTCCAGAGCCCAGCATTTGCTCTGCTTTGGCTCGGTTCATGGCACTGAATTTTAGTGAGCTTGTCAATGGCAGCCACAAAAGTTCCTTGGAAAAGACCATTTCCCACCTGCCATGGGAGGCTCTTCTCAGAGTGCTGCACTTTAACCCAACAGGCAGCTCAGCATCACCAGCGGGATGGGGGAGAGAACTGGAAAAAAGGTAAAACTCATGGGTTGAGATAAAGACAATTTCATTGTTCAGCATAATGGTTGATGGTGCGGGATATTCCTTTGGCCAGCTTGGGTAAGCTGTCCTGATGCTGTCTCCTCCCAGCTCCTTGTGCACCTCCATCCCCCTGGCAGGGCAGCCTGAGAAGCCAAAAGTCCTGAGCTCTGTCCTAGGCACAAAACATTGGTGTGCTATCAACATTATTCTCATCCTAAATCCAAAACACAGCACCATACTGTCTACTAGGAAAAAAATGAACCCTACCCCAGTTGAAACCAGGACAGGGTTTACATAGGGTAGGATGATGCTATGCGGGATGTCCCAAGCCTTGCAGCTTTGCATAGACTGTTGCCCTGTGGTTTTCTCTCCCCTCCAAGCATGATGCTCTGCCAAAGCCCAGGTGAGGCATGGTGCCTACCACCCCACATCCACTCCTGTGCCCACAGGCAGAGGCTGACTTGCTGGCTCCTGCTCTTGCAAGCTTTGGGAGGCCTCACAATGTTGAGCAGTCCCCTCTCACCCAAGTCCCAGCTTGTGACCTGCAAGTGAGAGATGATGCAGGGAGGAGGTGAGCAGCTGCCACTGTGGAAATGGGATCTCTCCCCATCAGAGAAATCTCTGCAACTTGGGAAAACATGGCTTTGTTTTTCTCTTCTGAACCAGCAATCCACATTGTCAGTTTAGATTATAGAGCCAAACAGTCAGACCATTGGGAAGGTCCATGGTGAGACCAGGACAGAAAGGCACAGTCACAACAGGAGTTGGAGCTGCAGCTTCCTCTGGGCCCACCTCCAACCTTTTATATTAAAGTCTAATGAATTCAGGTGCAGACAATACCTGCTCTGTCCTGCACAACTTCATAGAGCGTTGCACTGCTCCAAGGCTCATTTGAGCCCACAGCAAATTAATATTTTACCTGTTGGAATGTTTTTTTGCTCCAGCTAGTTTAAAGACAAGTTGTGGCAACGAGTGGGTGGGGTGTATTTTATTTAGCTGTGGTGAAAATATTGCCGTACTTGATGTGAGCAGCTGAAACAATAGAAGCCATAGAGAGGGAAAACCACCAAAAGGGGTGGAGAGTGGGTGGAGGAAGAAGTGTTTTCTTGGTAGAAGTGTAATGAATTTGCCATTCTCAGTGAGGCACTTGTGAAAAAAAAACAATGAATGAACAAAGGGGCATGGGCACCTAAGCAGGGTGACCCTTTATAGTTGCCACATGGCTTGGTAAGTGGCTGTGCCAGGCTGCTAGCTACCAGGAAGGTTGCCAGGAGGACTGGGCAATGGGGCAGTGGTTGCTGCTCAGGGTTTTGCATTCTGGGACCCAAGGCTGTGTGCCAAAAAGCTCTGGGACCCTTTGGTCAAAATTGGCTTTTGCCCATCGCCAGGTAACAAATCCCTGGTCGGTCCTTCTCAGCATTTTCCAAATGAAGCCAATGGGTTGCTGCGCTCAAAGGTTTTGTTACAGTCTGTGGTATTTAGCAGGGAGTATGTCAGATTCCCTGTGAATAAACAGTTTCAGAGGTCTACTGTCCACGGTATAATTTTAAATCTTCTACCTTTCATCTCACAGCTGGAAAATGTTTCCAGTGAATGCCAAGAGCCAAGGACTCAATGAAAGGAGGGCACAGCTGGTTCCACTGCAAAACATGTGAAGCAGTGTGAAGAAGTAAGAAAGGAAAAAGCAAAACCAGGGGCTTAATGTTAACCAGTTCCTGCTGATGAAATAGTTTTCACTTCCAAGGATGCCCTAGTGTGTTGGCAATGAATAGCAATATCAAATGCCTGAATTGAAGGAGACAGGCAGGAGACAGGCTGGCATCTGAGATGATCGTCTTGCCAAATGCTAATCGTGACAAGTCCCACTTCCAGCTAGCAGTATGTCATCAGCCACTTGCAAGTGCAGCGGCTCTGTACAATGGTGAGGATGGGGCATGGAAGCAAGACACACAGTGTGCATCTGCTTCCCAAGGAAGTTTGTTTGCCTTGGACCTGGGAGCTTGGCACTGCTACATCGCTGGTGTAGCAGATGCTCCACTGTGAGCAAGCAGCAAGTCCTCCCACTCCCCCATATGTTCAGTTGCTAATTGCAAATAATGATGGACTGACATTTTGATGCCCACTCTTTCAACTTCCTCTTGTTCTTACTTTCAAGCAGTTTGTTTCCAAGCCACATCACCTTCTTCTCATGGGTATTTTGGTGCAAGCTGTTTACATTATCCTAGTAGCAGCTTTACTGTTTGTAGATGCAATGGACAGCCGTGGTGTGCTTCTTGGCCAGAAGCAAAGAACCTAAAACATGTTAGATACTTAGCTGTCTTAGCCTGGGAGCATGCTGTCAAACCTCAGATTTACAGAGGGTGAAGAGCAGACATTCACAGTAAATTAACTGAAGTGCTGTAAATTCACAGGGCAGTTTTTTTTTTCTCCAGGTAACTTGCCCATGTGCCATGCCCTACTCACCCAGCAGACAGCACTGCCACTCAGCCTAGGTAGAACATCAGTTCTGCTTGCTGCTTTCTGTATGAGGCTTCATTCTTTAGCTTTAAAATGATGCAGTTGTTTGTCCACCTCTTTTCTGTATTACCAATAAACACAGAATAAGAGAGCTATGACCAATCATTGCTCTGCAGCCCACAGACTAGCAACAAAAAGGTGTTTCTTTCTGTGGCAGCTGGTAGAAAGAGCCTGAGACAAGAAGTTTTTGTTCCTGTTTCTTCCAGCCTTTCTACCTCTCTAAGGCCAGATCACATCTACCTTCTGACCTGTTTGTTGCTCCCTCACCACACAAGCTGTTGTGAACATCTCCTGTCCTACTCATTTAGGGCTCTCTAATTAGTGACATAACAGTTGGGCAATTAACAAACCAAACCTGCACCATAATGAAGAATAAACACTGTCGGTGAGTCACTGCAGCAGGCATCCAGTGCTGCTGGAGTGTGTTTCCCGGCAAGCTGCAGCTGGTTGTACAGGGGTGTATCTTTCCTATGCTCTGCCTCGGGGGCAAATTACTTAAAACAGGGCTTTGCAGTGTGGCTGGAGAAAATAACCGTTTGTTTGCAGTTTTCCTTTCAAAGGGCTGAATCTAAATCATGCTTGCTTGCTTGAAGCCCAGCAGTGTCAAGGCCAGTTCCTTTTCCATAGTGGCCACAGCATGCTCCTGTCTGCAGACAGAATGAGCAGGGAGCAGCACCAGCACCCCCCCGTCACTCACCATCACCCATTTTGCTGGAATTGGTGGAAGGCGCAGCGTGCATGAGCACTGCTCTGATAGCTGAATGAAGCCTTTCTAGAGTGAGACTCAAACCAGTAACTGCACGCAATCGACTTGGGTTAGTGGTTTACCTCAAAAAACGGAGAAAATTGCTTAGCACATCAAGCAAAAGGCTACCACAGCCATAGTGGTTTTGAAGCAGCATGAGCTGGTGGAAGTTGCTTAGAGGTGTACAAAAGGGAAAGGGCTGTGGCAGAGCTCAGACATTTTCCAGCGTAACTCTGAGTGGGCATTGATGGTCGCTGCGCTGCGGGGATCCCAGCTTTGACATATGGGGCCTTCCAGCAGCAACTGCAAGAGGGACCAGCATCTCACCGACATACAGACTTCTTCAGCAAATGTATGTAAGCAGACTGGAAACTATCTCTTTCTTACTGGATGAGATGCCCATTGAATCAGACCCGCCAGATCTGATGCTGTTTAAATCGTCCTGGGATCTCGGACCAAGGGTGGAGGGTCTGCATCTCACCCAGACCCAGCAGGTGAAAGTGAACCAGGACTGTTTCCCACTGAGGGAGCATCACTTGAGCAGTGAGCAAATGTCTACCACTCATGGCAGACTAACCCCAGACTGAGGACTTTGAGAGTGCGAGGGAATGCAGTCAGGGTATAAGTGGGATTCCAAAGCCCATTTGAAAATTTTGCAAATAACATGGAAGTGTTGTTTTTTTTTTTTTTATGCCTGCTGCTGCTTCTGAGAGGCTGTGACAGAGTGACCTATCCCATTTGGACTCCATGCAATTGTCATAACTGTGGCTGGGACAGCTACATAACTGTACATGACTGCAAATGGGACAGCTACACAGGGTGGACAGAAGACCCTCATGCAAGTGGGAGTACACAGTAAGAAACACTAAACAGATGGGCTATAGACTTCGTAGGTGCTTCTCCATCTTCAAGCAATATATTTAAGCCATCACACTGGTGCATGACTGCAGCCGTCCTTCAAGAACAGCTTCTATTTGGCTTTGAAGAGAAGAATCACTTTCCCGGACAGGCCACAACCAAGGGTTTATGCAAAACCCTTGCTCTGTCCTTCACACAGGTAACTGGGATTCACCGTGCTGAACCTGTAGCAGCTTGCCAGGGGGTGGCAGAAGAGAAGTGGGGCCTCTTGCCCCAGCACTGGTGCCACCACTCTCCTCTGCAGATTTCTGTGGTGCATGCAGCCTCTGACAGGAACAGCCTGTGGTGCAGTCCAGCTGAGAAGCAGAAATCAGATCCCATGACTGCTCATGGCTTAAACACTGCTGAGATTTTTCCTCTAGCTGTCACTGAAAATCTCTGCAAAAGGAAGAGCTGAGACATTTAGTCCAGGAAAATTGGGAAGCATTTCCAGCTGTCCGAAAGGTAGCCAGGACACAGAAGGTGCACTCCCCACAGTCCCAACTCCTGTCACTGTCTGGTTTTCATCCAAACAAAAAGTGCTGCAGGATTTTACAGGAAGAGAAAAAGGGGGAAGTGAGAAGATCCTTTAAGAGTCCCTCTGGAACATGCATTAACTGCCTCAGCCACGTGTGGTGAAAAGGATCCCACCTTGTCCACCTACACCCTATCATCTACCCCACTAAAAATACCTTCCCCACACTGAAAGCAGTTTGGTTCTCTTTTCAGTCCACGTTTCCCTTGTCCTGAATTCATGCAGGGCTGCCACCCATTTCAGATGTCCAGGCACAGTAAAATGGCCATCCATACCAACCAGCAGAGGGAATAAATTCTTAAACCAAATACTTCGCCTTGCAGTGGGCAAGGCACCTTGCTCATCTCACATTTTCACCTCAGTATTTAGTTAAGCCTGGTAACTTTTATGCTTACTCTAGTTAATCGGAGCTTTGCAGGTACAAAAATATTTGCTTTGTCAGGGCAGAGAGCAGCCATTGTTTGCTGAAGCCTAAATTCCTTGCAAATGTTTTCTTCTATCTTCTTATTCTCATCTCCTTTGGCTAAACCACAGCACAATAACCCTTTGTAACACTAACACCTTGGTATGACATGTTAGGATCTGTTCCACTGAGCCAGTTTAGAAGGAAAGCATGTTTGTAACTGTGTAATTGAACTGCATTGATATGAATGTGCCAGAGAACATTAACTTCTCCTAAACTCTCAATAGTTTCACAGTGCGGTATTTTTCCAGATGGATTGTAGCTGAAACTATGTCTTTAATGTCCTTAAGATACAGCACAGCAACCCATAAACTTCTTGTGCTCCAGAGAGCATTGAGTGGAAAAGTCCTTGGTGTGCCAGATTTCTCTGCTAAGTATTTCTCCTGACAGTGGCATGTTGAAAAACCATGTAACACTGAGATCTGATGGTTACAGTGCTTTCAGAAAGGAAAAATAGTGCTGTGAGCAAAGGTTAACCTACAGTGATTGATTTACTTAAGCTTTAAGCAGTCATGCTGAACCTTTGGATAAATGTTTATTTAACATTGAAAATGTGTTGTTCATTTTCATGACACAACAAACAGAGCATCTGTGCTGGCAGGGACATGGCAAGGTTAGCAAAGCTTTCTTCCTTCCAAACAGAGAGCTCTCATACTAGGGAGGAAGATGAAAAAATACTTTGTCACTGAATGGGACTATGTTTGGGGTTGGTCTCCCACTGATGGTTTTGTTTGAGAGGTCAAGCCCCCAGGTTGCAGCAGTCCTGGTTGGTCAGTAGGGTTAGAGCATGTCCTGTGTTTCAAAGGTACCATGGAAGCATTCAGCAGCATTTCAACATTGACTTGCTATTGAAGATCTGCAGCACTGTGTGGATTCAGTGCTACGTGAAATAAATGCAGCTGTCATTCCGGCCATGTGGTATACCATGGCATTTTGTTGTTTGCCATAAAGCCAAGAAAAAGTCATGCCAAATTAGGACGATACACTGCTTCTCAGGGGATGGAGGCAGTGTTGTTGGTGCCTGTTAGGATGGACACTAAAGTACCTAGCATTCCCATCTACCAGCCCAGAGGGATTTTAGGAAGCTGACAGAGAGAACAGAAAGACCATTTTCCAGAACCAGCAGGGTCAAAGTCCCTCATGAAGTCAAGCCTGCTGAATGTGCTCTAGCGTGGGCACATGACATGAGCCAGAGTAAACAGCACTCTTTCTGGCTTTACACTTTCACCACCTCCTTCAGAATGGCTTGAAACTGCCTCTGAAAACAGCCACTGAACCTCCTCTGGCTGACAAAAAATTGTGAGATTATTTGTAGTGCTGAGAAAGAAGTAGGACAGATCTCATTCCCAGCAGTGTGGGGTTCTCCTCCTGTTGTCCATGTCATCGTTCAATAGGGGAGTGATCAGGTAGGAAGGACAGGTGTTGGCTGGATTCAGGTCCAGCAGGACAATTCCTATGTCAAAGAATCATACAATTATGGAATCATAGAATCATGGAACCACAGAATCATTAAGGCTGGAAAAGATCTCTAAAATAATCTAGTCCAACTGTCAGCCCATCCCCACCATTCCCACTGACCATGTCCCTCAGTGCCACATCCACACGGTTCTGGAACACCTCCAGGGACAGTGACTCTACCAACAACCCGGGCAGCCTGTTCTTACTGATCAAGAAAGATGCACAACAGGTGCTGAATATCCTGGGACTGGACCAGCACTGGATCCCAGTGCTTCCCACACAAATGATTATTTCTGTGCTTACGGGGACCAACCCAAGTTATAACAGTTGTTGCCTCTGGTAAAAGATAACCTATTAGAGCACTGATTTTAAACATAGGGTCTGTGGGTGGGCTACTTCCAAAAGGTCCACAAAAAATGACAAAATACTCTTCCTACTGGCAGGCTGCTGAAGTTCCCTGGAAGAAGGTGGGTGCTTCCACTGGAAATTTTTCAGGGGTCCCCACATCAAAAAAGCTTGAAAACCACAGTCTCTTACAGATTTTCTGACATATTGGTTATTGTAACCAGATTACAGATGTCTTTTTTTCTTCTATGGAGAGTACACTTCTGAAGAAAAAAACAAACAAACATTTAAAAAGTAGTCTAAATGAAGGTGTCTGCAGTAAATCCAGTAAGTTCTTTTTAGCTTCATGCAAGACTCATCTTTCCATTTATACCATTTTGCATTCATTGGATGCTGCATAGGATTTACTTAATGAATAAGTAGAGAAGAGCACAGCTAATCCCTCAGGGCCTTATTCCGAAGTTCTTATTCAGGCAGAACTCCAGTGACGTCAATGAGTAATTTCACCACGTGAGGAATTCAGTAGTGGACTCTGTCAGATTAAATTTTGCCCGATTTTACTCAACAAAATTATAGTAATCTCATGCTCTAGATCTTCTGATTACGACTAGTGTGCAGAACACTGCCAGTTTAATAGTATAATCATACCAAATAATCTTTGGACTTGCACGCTATATGCTTGTCTTATTGTGGTACCAAACTGGCTGCCAAAATGCGTGTGCTTCTAACCACATGTCATCTTTAGCAAAAGTATGGAAATTATGGTAAGATTTGGACCACTTCTCCATTACTCATGGATAATTTTTACTCCACTTATATAACAACTGTTATGTATCTTTTATTTTCCTCATTCAGTCATTTTTCAACTCTATGCGCAACCTGGAAAATTCAAGACTCTATTTTCTTCCTAAATGTACAATTCGTGGGCTTGGATTTTCAAGAGGAAAGAGAGTGGATAGATTTCCCTAATGTGCTGTTTATGATACCAGTGGACCACATTATCCAAATTGCAACATGATTTTATGGAAAGCTTATTCAAACTAGCACAGGGACATCAAGTCTTGGGAGGAGGGAGAGGGAATGCATAGAGATGAGTCTGCCTTTTAGAAGCGTGCAATCTGCTTAGCAGAGGGAACATTGTCAGCAATTCATAAGCTATTCATGAGGTCAAAAGCAATAAGGATGAAGAGCGATATGGTTCAGTGGTCGCTCAGGCAGATCATCAGTCTTTCCACAGTCCAAGCTGCACAGAGGAATCTGGGAGAAAGGGCACATCTAGAGAGTCCCTATTCATGCCTTCATCCTGATTTTTAATAGATATTAATTTGTACACACTAATTTAATTTTGTTTCCACATCCTCATGCCTGTTCTAAAGATCCACAGGTGAACACCTCCTCCCCCTACCAAGAGAAAACACCTGTTTTTTTCAATATGCAAAAACTCAGATTAAAATGTAAAACACACTGCAAAACCCAGAAGCCCTAAAAGTGAATATTTAAAACAAACTTCCCTGGGAAGCCTCTGTGATTGAGTGGATTCTGCAGAAACTGTATTTTTCAGCACAGTGGTCTCCCTGGCATATAGCTCCAAGATTGTGTCATCTGAGATATTTTCTAGAAGAAAAATTAAATGTTTGATTTTTTTCCTATGGAGGTTAAACTACTTAAATGAAACCCTATCACCCCAAATTCTGGAAATTTGTAGTTGAGGCAAAGAAACACAGTCTTTGCAAATCAAATAGGAAAAGTAACTCCTCCTAAATCCCAACTAAGCTCTAATGTTTACTAGGCAAAAGATTTAGAAATATTCCTGCGGAGAAGATAAATCTCTGGAGTCTGGGACTTGTCCTGACCTATGTTGTAACATGATGAGAGCATTGTAAGGTAAAAAGAATGAGTATGCTAATACAGTAGTTAAATAACTCCTGAAATTCGCAAGGACACCTGCACAGGAGTTCTTCTTCCATTCAAAGCACAGGTTGGGCTGACAAATGAAGTGTTGCTTGTGTGCCACAGTCCCATTTATTAACAAGTCATGAAGTCGCAGAGAATCAAAGAATATTTCAGGTCTGAGCAGCCCTAAGGAGGTCACCTGGTCTGACCCCTATTCAAAGCAGGGCCAATCTAGAGATAAGACAGAAGTCAAGACAGCGCCATCAAGGCCATGTGTTTCCATCAAAGTGGGAAACCGAGGCCTTGATCCAAAATCTGATCCATTTGCCAATAGGTTCTGCTGAAAAGCATGTTAACCAGTGCAAAGGCTCACACTGAATTCAGTGAGAGGTGGATCAGACATCAGTTCAGTGAGACTGGCTGCCACAGTCAAATCATGGGATAACACAACCAGGCTTTTGTTGGCAGCAATCAAGGCACCAGATTGTATTCTCCCTGTATTGGTGTCTATCCAAAACAACTGCACTCACGTCAATAGAGCAATTCCCTACTTGCTCCTGTGTAATTAAGAGAAGAACCTTTCTCACTGGGTTGGTGAAATCACTCAGCATTCAGGCTATGGATAATCTGTACAGGTTTGTCACTGTCAGCATGAAGAGAGGATCATCTGCAGGACTGAACATCTGTCTGTCAGCTTCTAGGCTGTTGTTACAAAATCATAGAGATTGCCAATAAGGACTTTTCAAGAATAAACATCATCTGGGTTGCAAGAATCGTGGGTAGCTCTGCATTTCCACCCATTTTGGGGATACTAAAGTTTTCAAGGCCCACCTACAAAACCATGTGAGGTGCATGGACTACGTGGCTCCTGACACCCTCCTGAAAGCTCTTCTGCAGAAAAGATACAAGCCTGTGTTCATCTCTGACTGACACAATAACTGCTGGAAATAGAAAAGAGGAGGCCTGTGCTTCCCATGCCTCCCATTATGGGGTTCATTCCTATAATATCATCTAGTGGATGTAATGAACCACAAAGCAAATTTTAAAAAACTCTATAATCAGAAACATTTAACACATGAATAGACAAGCAGAGCTAATGGTATCCTAGCTAATGAAAGCACTCAGAGGCACTCCCCCGAGGAAAATATCCCAGAAAAATAAGGAAGAGAGCCGGGAAAATTTGTAGAAGGATTGAAGAGGAAAATATTCTTTAGAAAAGAACAGAAAATGACTCAAATACTGCTGTACCTACTTTAAGCGCAATAAAGCATCAGTGCTCCTATGCATGGGGAAGGCAATGAGCATGTTTAGCAGCACAGATTTTTAAAACTGTGCTTTTTTAAAAAAGTAATCCACCACTCAAGAGAAAGGACATGGATATAAGTCTTCATTTGCAACAATTTGGAGAACACAAGAGACTTCTGCTATAATCCATGGGCTTGATATTATTGCCAGCTAATTTGTGTCAGAAATTGAAAGGTAAAGTAAGCAAGGGTAGAGGATCTAGTCCAAAACAGGAAGCACAACTTTAGCTGCAGCAGTGGGAGAGATTCTCCAGAACAAGAGACCCACATTGCCTCCCTGACAGCAACCCACTTTGCTCACGGTCTCATCTGATCAGTCAAGGGGAGGCAACTGAGCATCAGTAGGTCTCAAGAAGAGCAGTGTTAATATATGATAGCAAAAGCCACAAAGCAGGAAGCAAAGGCCTGTTCAGATGATAAATTCTTTGGGCAGCTTTCAGAAGCATACGTTTCTTAGGTTATCCCTTCACTCCTGAGACACATACCCTGGGCTGCATGCTCAAGGTTCCCGTCAAAGATCTATTGCACCTTTTAGCTGCCAGGGAAAATTTAAAACAGTGCAGGCTTTGACTGCTTGGCTCGTTGCACAGCAGGATGAAGTCTGCTCCTTCATTATCCGGGAACAGCACTCAGCACTCCCCATCACCTTTATCAGCCACTTGCTGACACCGCCCATATATATGTGTTTTTCCTTACAAGAGATCTACCTCTCCCTGTGTACACATGGATGGGAAATGCCCCTGTACCTCAGACCATAAGGGGAGGTTGTCCTGTCCTTCATCCACAGATTTCTCTTTCTCTGTTTGTATAATAACGCTTAATGAGGCTGCTCCTGCACCTAATGTTCAATGTTGTAAATACACCTTTCCTTCTAATATGAACATTCCAGTATAGAGAGGCTCCGAAATCCCAGCATGCTGGGGACCCTGTAATCAAGCCGCACAAGAAAGTCACATTCCTTAAAACTTCATGAGCAGTGGGTGAGAATCACCTATTAACTAATGCTAGAAGCAGACACTTTTTAAAACTCTTCTTTTTAAGAGATATGTACCAGGAGATTACATTTCAACAAAATCACAAGACTATAAGCAGCCTAATGTTATCCAGGTTTAAACTTATTAGTGAAAGTCATGGCCAGTGTCTCAGGTTTTGAGGTGATGTTTCATCTTAATATTTGCTTTGCATCAAGGCCAAGTTCTGTTTTAAATATCACTGCACTTCTTAAAACTTTCTTAGCACATCATGCGTTGGTATAATCCTATAATTGCTTGGACTACTCCTTAAAACATCAAAATGGCTAATACACCATAATTTAAAACTGCATGTCCTTAAATACAAGAGAATAAAAAAAAAAGGCTCCGGCAGAGGAACAAACCTGCCATTCATTCCATGAGATATCTTCCGTCCCAAGGTTTAAAGTATGTAACTGGTTAAGCTTCACAGTAGATGTGGGATGTACATAAGTCAGTGATAAACAACTTCTAATTTTGAAGGGCCAACCCAAGCTGATTTGGTCCTGATCTTCAAACTTTCTGCATAGCTGAAAAATTCAACTTCTTCAGATGTAGTTATAGGTTCTTGCAAAAAATTAGACTTAAGGTTTTCACAGTCAGATGCAAAATGATGACTATGTACTCAAATACAGGTATACTTGATTGGCTTGAGGTGACAGGAGAGGTCAGTGGAAGAATTTGGAACTGATCCCAGGTGGCCAGATCTCCCAGTCCACGTGCCATCTCACAATACAGTACATCTCTGACCTTGTGCCTCTTCTTTATTATTGAGGTTTTAGAGTTGTATTATAGCCTTGCTGAGCAGTAATGGCCATCAATATGATTTCTTTGTCCACTCTTCAGGCTGTGACTCAGGCTGATGAAACTTAATCTTCCCTCTCCCAGCTAGTGTAATCAAGTGGAGAATCAGGCGCACACAATTTTCCACGTCTCCTTGACTTCTTTCACTTACTCTGCCTTCAACCCAGAGCTCTTTGGAAGCTCACCAGGTTTTAGGCACATGTCTGAGGTTGTCCTCGCTTTGTTGTTTTTGATGTTATAACGGCACTGTAACCTGGAATTTATTTCCCATTTCAGTAGAAGGATGCTTTAAAAAAGCAAGGAGGAGAGATACTTCTTATTTAACTCCCTACAGATGTCATATTAGTCATAATAGGTAAAGAATGCATCTCCTGGCTTTACTCTGAGCTGTAGCAAATGACTTTGACCCACATCCTCATAAATTAGAATGTAAGCAGAAAGTTACCCAGCTATGTCTTACAAATGTAATCAAAATCAGACTCCTGCTATGTAACAACTCTATTTATCAGCCGTGATATCCTTTTGCACCTTTCAATTGCAGCTATGGACATCATGATCAAATTACACAGAAATTTTCAGCAAAGCCTGATTTTATTCAGTTATTCATAAATAAGAGGATTCGCTTTTCACACTTTGATACAATTTTATTTGCATTTGAGCTGCATACTCTGCTAACACAGCAGAAACAGCCGTATGATTTCCCTTAGAAATACTGTGCTGCCAGGTGACTCTTTGATCCCATCGTTGAGGGCTTGACCCCATTTTCTTAAAACTGAAGTTTAAAACATATTATTCTCTTATTACAGTTCCAGAAAATGTTCACACCCTATGTCTTTGAGGTTTCTTGCTTTCCTCTATCAAAAACAGATACAAAGGACATGGCTGGGACGTGATTCACTAACAGCGAGTCTTCCTTACAGTTCCTGGGTTTCTTCTAAGTGCTGGTGCAGCCTCAGATGCCCTAATTACAAAAGCTGTTCACTAAAGCAAATTGTCTGCATGTAGAAAGTGAACACATTAACTAAGCATTGGAGACACTGCCTACATGGTTAAACCAGCGAAGAAATTCTATATTAAATGCCAGAAAACTGTGAGGAACATGGATGTGGGGACTAGATCACGGGGATTTTCCTAGCATTGGGGAAATGTTTAGTAATTTCTGCTGACCTCAGTTTTGTGCCCTGGGCAAGTGTGCAGAAAGCCATGGGAGCTGCTCAGCCCTGGCAGTGCTGATCCTTGAGCCTTGTGTCTGCCTCAGAGCACTGCCAAGTTAGGTAGTGGCACCCAAAACCCACCTGGCTTTCTCTCAGGTCATACACAAAAGACTTATTTAAGGCTTTTCAAAAGGCTAGCAAAGCCTAATAGCTTTTAAGTGGACAGATTTCTTTGAATAGGAGGAGGAACCCACTTGGAACTTCTACTTGGGCTTTATGGTAGACTGAATTTCAATTATAATATTGGGTTTGTCCCCAAGCCAAATGCAAAGGGCCTTACAGTGTGAAGGCCACAAAGAAGCTAGTTTCTGTGACTACAGAGCGTAACTTGGCTTAACCCCATTCCTGAGGGGCTTTTGCATGGTGGCACTTTTCATCTCCAGCTCACGTGTGGGGAGGGAGAGGAGACTGCCTGTAAAATAGCACTCCAACTAGATGGCAAACATCTCCCATGCGTGGCTTATGAACACTGCTCAGAGACCCTACATGGGCATATATTAAACCTGTATCCTTTACAAGGACCATTACTTGGTCCAAGGAGTAAGTAGCCTCAGAAGAAGTAGGATGCAGAACCATCTGCTTTGCAGCAAGGATGAAGGTACAGCTAAAGCAGCTGCACTTTTTCTCGTATTTCTTTAGTGCCATGACAGAATTTGGCAGGTATCTACTGTCTATTAAGTAGATGCCTAGGGAGGATTGGCTCTGCTTTTAGTAAGCCTCTGTCTACCTGCTCAGTAGAGTTTGATGGTGAGGTAGACATTGCAATGCAAGAGCTTAGGGAGAGCAGGCAAGGTGTCCTTCCCA
Source organism: Numida meleagris (assembly GCF_002078875.1). Classification (NCBI taxonomy): domain Eukaryota; kingdom Metazoa; phylum Chordata; class Aves; order Galliformes; family Numididae; genus Numida; species Numida meleagris. Next base: position 54,750,980 of record NC_034409.1, on the reverse strand, counting down.
ACATTTCCTTGTTAACTGGCCAGTACTGGAAAACCACCATTTGCTCTATTTGCTGTACAGCTCCATGTATTTCCTGACAGGGTGTGAACAAGGCCTGCCAACATCTCATCTGTAAAGTGACAGGGCTTGTGTGGTCTCAAAGCATTGGTTTACCAAACTGATTGTCAGGAAAGAATTGGAAAGAATTACTAATGATTTTAGTGATTGCTTTCTCTTCCTGATTAGTTACCAGTTACCCTTAGGGCATAAAGTTTCCTCAGAAATTTCACTACCTACATATATTCCAATACTGCACTAAGTATTTAATTGTTATATATGCGCTTATTTCACTGCAGGAGTTTTGTTCTGGTTTAAATGGAAGGCCCCAAACACCAACTCAGTTGAAAGGCCACTGTAGCCAGGGAGTAGACACCAGCCTTGGATTTGGCCTACAGCCTGTGGTATTAAGGAAAAAGTCCACAAGATGAATTGTTGATATATGTGTTTGCTAAATGGTATTTTCACCTCAAAGCATACTTGAATCTTAGAAGAATGCAGCTTATCCACTTCCTTGGAAGATGTGCCAATGGTACAGCCTGAGGTTAATATGGATCATATCCTTCTTTTAGTTATTCCAGCACAATTTTATTGATTCAATGTGTTCAGTGTCTCCCCTATCACTCTCGTTAAGAAGAAATATCACATATTCTAGGTGATAGTTTTCTGACCTTAATCCTTAGCGGGGAAAAAACAGAATGGACAATATGAATATCCAGTCCCCAGCTATGAGGTAGAGATCTTGTTGTGCATCTGCAATGTCTTTCTGTTTTTTTTGAAGTAACAATTCATAGCTTAGGAGCAGTCAACATGAAAATAAAATTCACATTGCTCTTTTTTCAAACATACACAGCAGAACTCACCCTATTATTCATTAGGGGATCAAAAAACCAGAGGAGTCTGGCCAGATGTTTGCTTCTACAGAAAAAAAGAATGAAAAATTAAATTATACAGCTTAATAGCTACAGGGATATGCATGCATCCATTATGCATAATATGTACATTATATAAAGACACGCATACAAAATGATAAACTAATAGCAAACGGAGTACAGTAAGCTCTACCTCCTGAGAGTTAGGCCGTAATATACAACAACAGCACAATCTCCAAGCCATGAATCCACCACCCACATCCAACACAACTCATGGCTTCTTAAATCATTATGCCAAATTGTAATGCAAACAGCGTACAGAAGGATGAACAAAGAAAATAATTGACGTGTCTACCCTGAGGCCTTTCCAAAGATTAGAGAGAGAGGCCCCAAGACTGGTATGTTATTTTCTTTGTTCTTTATCCTTTTGCCGGTTGTTTGCATTAATTTTGGCACTGGATGATTTAGAGCACCCTTAGTTTTGATGGATGCAGGTGATGGCATGTGCATGGTTCCTCGGTAAATAATGTTACCAATGTGGATTGCTTTAAATGTGGCTCCACTATCAAAGAGCTCTGTCTCAATATGAAAATGCATTTAAGTGATTAAGTAATGTCTTAGAGCTGGATTATGTTGTACTCTCTGATTTTAGTGGCATTCTAATTAAAACTCCAAATATGTAATTACATAAAACAGAACAGTGAACACTTATTTTCTCTCATTATAAATTAGTGCATAGTGGAGAGAAATAGCCTGCAACTTCACAGGCAAGAACACTGTGGGAAACTGTGGATTTACAGGTAGTGACGGAATACCAGAAGACCTGAAAGCACTAGCCATGTGGTTCAGGAGTACCTGTACCAAAGGGTTCAGGTCATGGAGCCATGCCACCGTCACCATCACAACAGCTGTTCCCTGTGGCAAAAGGATAGAGATGAAGGCAGGTCTCTAAGGAGGACAACGTGGTTTAAAGAGAAGTGTGTAAAATGGTCAACACTGGAGGCTGTTATCAGAAGGGTATTTAGTGACCATGGAAAAGAAGTGCAACAGATGGGAAGGGTTTCAGAGAGAAGTTTGAATGGATTGGCTGAGTGATGGCATTAGGAGAGATGTACAAAAATATTTGTGAGGGATTAACACCCAGTAGAGAGTAGAATTACTTATCTCAGAGTGATGGGATGAGCATGATAAAGTAGGAGAGAAAAAGTTCTGTAGATATGATACAGAGCAGTGTTGCAAAGGAAGTGATGGCATGTAGAGCCATGCTGTTCAGTGAAAACAGGCACCAGAAACAAGAGCTATCTCTGGAAGATGCTGCTTGGCTTGATAGGGAGAGTTTTCCACACCTTAGTGAGCCCTGTGGGTTGCAAAAGAGGGAAACGGTTGCAGCCTCCAAATTCCCCAGTCTCCCTATCAGCTCTCATGAAAAAATCACCCAGGAAAACGAGTGCATGGGAAACCCCAGAGATACTTTTCATCCTCTTTTTATCCTCTTTTCATCCTCTTTTTATGTTTTCTCACATAAAGTCAGGGATCTTGTCCTGTATCCAGGTACTGACCTGACCTCTAAGTTGAATCACAACAGCCCAGTAGAGAACAGCTAAACAGATACTAGTTTTTGGGAGCAGGGAAAAGGATAACATGAAGGCATATAGGAAATGCCTTTGAATCTTATTTCCCGCAGGGCATATAGGTCAGGCATGTCCAGTGTGTGGCCTGTGGGCTCCGTGTAGCCTGGCACAGCTCACAGTGTGGTTGCCCCTGCCCTGTGTGATGCCCAAGAGTGATGATTTCAAAAACTCTTTTTTTTTCCTTAATTTGCCACTCAATTTTCAGGCAACATAAATACATTACTTGAGAATTTTCAGATGGAATGTATAGAGTTGCAATCCAAAATTTGATCATGTCTCTTTACCTGACCTTTATAAGCCCTCTCTTACCAGAGAAAAACATCCCTTGCTTCACAATCATGCTTTATTCATGTCACTGCTTTTTGGCAGTGCGTACATTTGTGAGCAACTGTTTTCAAGGATGAGGCACAGGGAGAGTAAAATTTCATCAAAAATCTCTGATGAACACCTTGAGAGCTCACTGAGAATTGCAACCACTGCCATTGAACCAGACTGAGGCGTTAGTTTCAGAAAAGTAAGGTCACTTATCTCACTAGTTTTATGGTTTTGTTGCTCTTTTTCGTGTGTTTTAATAAAAAAATCATTAAAAAGTAAAATAAGTTTTGTTACTTACACACACAAACTATATGTTTTATGAGTGCTACCACAAAAGTAATGCCTCCTATTTTATGATGTTAGCCCACAGTATCAGAAATCGATGTTGTTGGGTTCGCAGTAGAAGTTGAACCTTCCCACCAATATTCCATTACATTTCATTGCTGTGCAACAGATGAAGCAGAGGAGCAGTCTGACAAAATGGTGTCTGACATGGAAGTGTGTGTGGAGCAAAGGGGTGTCACCGAATTCCTCCACTGGGAAAAAGTGGCACTCGCTGACATCCATGCTTGCTTAATGTTTATGGAGACCAAACAGTGGATGTGAGCACAGTGAGGTGGTGGTGGTGTGATTTGGCAGTGGCAACAGTGACAGTGGGTCACCTCCACTGGAGCAGATTGTTATGAGCACAGCATCCAGGCTCTTGTTCATTGCTGGTGAAAACGCATAGCTAATGGTGGTGACTGTGTTGAAAAAGAGTGTTTTGTAGCTGAGAATGTGCTCTATTAAATAGCATTATTCTGCTCTTTATATCAGTTGCAGTTTCCACAGAAATAATTAGGAGGCATTATTTTTGGAGCAAACAAAACATTGGACATCCATAAGGAGTTCTGTGGTCTTTCCTGCTAGAGATGGCAAAGGAGACTGAGAAGACAGCAGGAGCAACAGAGAGATGCCCATCCCCCCCAAATTGCATGAAACTAGTGTGTTTCTCTTAATGGGTGAAAGATTAAGACAATCCATCCTGTTCCGAGCATGCTTTCTTCCCATAAGGCATGGGTATGTCAAACTTAGGTGTTATACTGTTAATCTATTTTCTCCAGAAAGAAATTTTTAAAAAAATCAATTTTGTAAAATTAGGGATTGTACAAATTAAATCCAGAAGGTTTGTATTCTCTCTGTCTATTAATTCTAAGCTCTTATAAATCTATGAGTGTTGATAGAGATACTTTCACTTATGCCCTATATAAATCACAGGAGAATTAGAACCAAAAATGCTAGCAGAAAAACAAACATTTCCTGTTATCACCACCTGATAAAGAAAGGAAAGAAGTGTGGGACAATGGGGCGCAGTGCCTTCTGGGGACTGCTTTGTACTTTCCACAAGCATCAGCAACAGCATCTTCAGGCATTGTGCAAACGCAGCCGTTGTGATGACATGCAGAGTTCTTACTGGGATCCAAAGGCAGAAGATTGACATCAACATTGTTGCTCACTCAATGTGGCGATGAAAGCTCCCGCCTACAACAGCGATTCTCTGATTTCTTAAGGAATTTTCTAAGGATGAGAAAAATGCAAAAGACTTTTACAAATTATTGAAAATCTCGTGAAAGGTTTCTAGGTTTTGTTTATCCTACTTTTTTTTTTCTTTAAAGATGAGTTTGTTTTTAAAGGCAGTGCTTCATGGGAAACTGCTGAATACCTCACCCTTCTTCCCATTCAGGTCCTTAAGATGAGTCACCTTAGTTTTCCTTCCTTCCCTCCATTCAGAAGCACTTCTGTTCCTGCCTTCTCTATATTTTCTCATCCAGAGTGACCTCTTGTATTTAAGAGCCTTCCAACTATAAAAATTAGGCTTTGGTTTTCCTCCCTCTCTCCCTATCTTCATTTTAAGGCTATCAGTTTATGCTTTTCTTCATTTTGGTAACACCATTTGGAGGGAAAGGGTTAAACTTAGGCACAAACTAGGATGAGCTGGGATCCTGGCTCTGATTTGTTTCATGCTGCCACTCAAGTTTTATCCTGGTAATGAGTACATAATTCCCTTTTGGTGAAAAGGGAGGTGTTTAGGACCAGGAAGACCTGCTCCAAACCTTGGCAAATCTTTACTCTTTTTAATCGGGCATGTTTTAGTGGGTAGGGGGAAGGGAGAAGGGTGCCCTCCCATCTCCATTAGCACCATTCAGTGCAGTGCTTTGCAGTTTTGATTTTATTTCTGTCTTTTTCATAAGGCACAATAGTATGAGATCACAACTATTTTGTAGGGAAAGTTGGACTGAGAGGTGGATTATGCTGCTAGCAATATTAGCACTCAGCTTCCTCCTGCTTTTATCTTGCTCACCAGTGAATTTGTCTAGTGGGAAAGAAAGTAAGAAAAATAAAGTCAAGCTTAGTTTCTCTGCTGGTATAAACTGATGTAATTCATAGCAGTTACTATTGGTAATGGTCAACATTTTTTGCTGGAACCTTTGTGCTTGCACTCATTTTCTTTTTCTTTTTTCTTTTTTTTTTAGTTCCTGAAGGCCACTATTCAGAAAGCAACTGCTAAGATCATATTCTTCACCCATCAACCCCCTAGTGTCAGCTCCTCCTACACTCTCTGAATCACTCCTCACCCTCCCTTTTCTTAAGGACGTCAGGGTCAGGCTTTTTGTGTCCTCTCTGAATGCTGACCATGGCTGATCTTTCTGCCTACCTGCCCTTACAGAGCCTGCACTGTCAGAGGGTGCTGGAGTTCCCACCCTTCATGAATAGGGGTAAACAGGAGACCCGAGAGCCCACTACTCATTGGAAAGTGCCACGTGAACAATGAGCCTAATCAAACCAACCAAACAAACCAAATCACAAACCCAGCAGATCATCTCTCAAACTCAGCATGATTTCCAGAAAGGCTTGTTTTGGTCCATAAGCCTGAAACAATTTTTGGCATGGAAAAGCACCCTTAAACAAACCTCTGGTAAACCTGGAATGGAAGCTCCTAATGCAATGGAGAGCAACCTTGATAATTTCTGATCAAAGTGCAAGTGAGCTACCAATTTCTAGCAGATTTTCCTGTTTCATTAAGTAAAGTCAGAGTAAAACTCACAGAATCAATGAATCACAGAATTGTAGGGGTTGGAAGGGACCTCTGGAGATCACCTAGTCCAACTCCCTGCTAAAACACATTCCCTACGGCGTGTTCCACAGCAAAATGTCTGGACATGTTTTGAATATCTCCGGAGAAGAAGACACCTCAGCCTCTCTGGGCAGCCTGTTCCAGTGCTCTGTCACCCTCACAGTAAAGACCTGTTTTTCTCATGTTCTTATGGAACTTGCTGTGTTTCAGTTTGTGCCCACTGGCCCTTCTTCTTTTGCTGGGCACCTCTGAAAAGAGCCTGGTCCCATGCACCTGACTCCTACCCATGAGATATTTATAAGCATTGATAAGATCCCCCCCTCAGCCTTCTCCTCTCCAGGCTGAACAGTCCCAGGACCCTCAGCCTAAAACTCAGAAGATATGAGCTCATGCAAACTAAAAATGGGAAAGAAGCATTTACTGTGTCTGCAGAAACCACAGCAGAAGGAGCTGCAGATCCCCCAGCACAAAGTTCCCTCTGCCCTGGGAAGGACACTGGGCTGTGATCAGAGGGCAGAACTGGGCAGTCCCTGCTCTGGAGTTCCAAAAAACATCCATAGGATGTCATGGAAGCTCACCTGCATAAAGCTCCCTCTGCCCTTGCTCTCTGAACTTAACCTTGATAACCTGGCTCTGCCAGCTGTGTCTCCTGTGGCTCCTGGCCCAGCCATGGGCTTGGTTTTGCCTCACCTCGGAATTAGAAGAATGGGATGAATATGGGAGAGAAGGAGGGTCAGTGCTCTTCTCCTCCCAATGTTCAAGAAGCATTTGGACTGTGCCTTCAGTAATACACTTTAAGTTTTGGTCAGCCCTGATGTGGTCAGGCAGTTGGACTCGATTATCTTTGTAGATCCCTTCCAATGGAGTTATTCTCCCCTTCCCTCCCCTCCCCTCCTCTCCCCTACATAGTTCAAGCCATCTCTTATCCTGATGTGGATCTGAGGCTAATTTCCACACCACCGAACTTCCTGCCCTTCTAGAAGGAGGACAAGCATAGCTTTAAAGCAATGGAGGATTTGTTGAAAGTACTTCTGAATGAGGCAGACCTCTTCTGTTTTCTGTTCTGTCTGCTTCCTACAAAGGCTCTGGCCAGGTTCACTGCCTGTGTGTTTTTTTTTTTCCGGTTACTACATCATTGAACAAGCTTGGAAAAAAAATGTCATTTGGTTGCTCTATAGATACTAGCCAGAAGTGACAATAAATTTAATGCAGAAGTTTAGGATAAAGCAAAAACTATTTCTGAAGAATGACAGCATGTGCAAAGCGTAAAGCTTGAAGCTTAGCAGCTAAATTCTGAACCCATGTGATATTATGCTGCCCTATGTCATTAACAAGCTGCCAAAATGACAGCAAACTGGATTATCTCCTTCGTAATGTAGTCTGTTCAGCACAAAATAAATGACTGCTGACTTGTAACAATTCGCAGCACCATTACAGTGAAACCATGTTGTGACCAGAGGCAATCCTACATGGAATTACCTTGGGAAATGAAGCTGCAATTAATCTTTTGTAGCTACACATGTTACCCCAGGTTCTTCTTATCCTAACAATCTAATTAAAGACTGCATTATTTCCAGTTTCGTACCAGCATAACTCTCTTGATGTTATTGGACGTATACCACTATTGACTTGGAGTAACACAGGAAAGGAGCAAGATATGAATATACTCAGCACAACCACATCACCATGGATTTTTCCACTGGAGGAATGTCTCTAATATACTATCTGGCCACCATCTGTCAGGAGAAATCTGAAGTTTGACTCTGAAGCTATCAGACTGCAATCCCAGCAGCTTTTGCTATCAACCAAACCAACAGAAATAAGAGGATGATAATAATTCTTCCGATAGCCACTGTCAGTTGTTTTACAAAGCTTCTGTCTTGAGAGCCATAAAGCCACTCTGCAGAGATGTGCTCTTCCAGCTGATCACAAACCTGAACACAAATCCAGCTGAGGTTTTTCCAAGACTTAGCAGAGTACGATTCCTTCTCACACCAGTCAAACTAAAAGGCATGTGAATTTAAGGAGTTGTTTGTTAAAGCCTCTACAGAATTTCGTCCCACTTCCTCCAGTCTTCTTCTTCTTCTTCTTCTTTTTTTTTTTTTGGAGCTACCAAGATCATTTTAAATTCCAGTCTCACCCTGATGGACTGCAGGTCTCCCATCTTTGTGTCTCCTACAGATCAACCAAATGCTGCCTCTATGCATTGACCCTTGACATTGCTACTGAGGACACTGAGTTGCATCAGTCCCAACACACAGCACATTCCTCCAGCTTGGCAATGAACTGCAGATGACTGTGCCATTGAGTTGCCCTTTGAAACCACATTTGCCAGACAGGAAGGTGCCATATGAGGTGGCATCAGAAATGGGGTGGACTATCAGCAGCCCTGAAGAAGGGTTCCAGCTATGACAGGACCTTGCAGAGCACCTTGGTGGACACCTACTGGGCTCCATAACCTGCATTCACCTGGCACAACCAAATAGTGTGGGGCAGAGGGATGGATGATATTCGTACATCAAGCAGTGCCTCTCTCTACCTTGTGTTGGACTCACATCTGTTCTCCTGGAAGTCCCAGAAAGGTTGAGACTCGCTCTTCTTGCTACGAGGACGGTCACATAAACAGTTTCTCCAAAGACAGCAACCAACTGTGGTTGTTTTACCTTTCCAGGACAATGAAGGCAGTGTTTTGTACTTGAGCCAGGTGTGTAACACCAGGCAGGCCCAGGCAAGCACTTTGGGCTGCATGTTTGCTATGTTTTTGGCCCTTCAAGGGAGTCTGAGCTCACATGCACTTGGGTTGCCTGTCACAATATCAGCCAGGCCATGGATGCCTCCAAATTTGGAAGGTACAGGCTGCTACTCACTGAGCATGCTGGTGCTGGTTTCTAGTTTTGATGCAGATTCCTGTGGGATGAGGAAGCAAGTTGTTCAGTCTCTCTTCACTGTGGCTCCCTGTTTGTAAAATAAAGCTCACAGTATTTTGCATATCCCTTTCATCCCTCTGTTTTTGTTCATATGATCAAGTGACTAAGCCAAGCCCCAGACTTCCTGCTGCCACAGCCCCCTTGTGGACCTCGTCTTGGGGACAAGCATCTCTGATGGAAGCCAGATATTGTGACTAGTCACCTCTGCTGTTCGCATTGTGGATATGAAACCCCATTTGTATCTCTTGGCTCACACAGGGAGAGCATAGAGAGTTCAGGAGGAACAAGGAAGGAAGAGTTGAGTTGAAATTAGGGTTGTTAGGAAGACAATACTAAACTGCCTCCAGCTTGGCCTGTTCCTGTAATCTGTTTCTGCAAAGGCACTGTGTATCAGAACTGATGTGATCTGGGAGGGGATCAGGAGCCCCGGGTCAGCCAGAGGTGTTGCCCCTGCTTCTGATCTTATTGTAGAACGCCTGACTGCAAAAGAAAATACTTCAGCTCCCATCCCTTTATCTTTTTTATTGGGATCTGGAATAAAAACCCCAAAGAAACTCTTGGATGATCTAGATTAAGGCCTCTTATGTGCTTATTTGAATTAAAAATCCTGGAGGATTAGAGTTTGTGTGTGAATGTGGCTGGGAGCGCAAGCGGTTTGTCTGTGATGGGGGCATTAATAAGACACAGAAGCCCAGATTTTCAGAAGTAGTTAGGTGTTTTACTGAGAATTGATAGTAGGAATCCTAGATCTCTGTGAGTAGCCAGATCTGTGTCGTAATTCTGGGTGGTAATAAAAATTCTTTTCTCAAGAGGACTCTGTTATGCTAAAATTTCACTAAGAGATCACTAGAAATGTTACTGTTTAATGAACTGAATTTATAGGTGAACATTCAGCATTCATCTTCATCATATGTTTCTGATGTCTGAGTTCTTGCTGCATCTTCTCCTGCTTGGGATAGGTCTTCCTTCTCCTGCTCATGGGAAGTTGCAGCTAAAATGGGGGTGATCTGAATGAAAAATGACCTGTGGCTTCTCTGGTTTTCCATGGATCCTGTACTATTCATAAGCATGTGCCTGAGTTGTAAGCAGAGGAACATCCTGTTATAGGCCAAGACTGCTGAGACAGCACCTGAATTCATGGAAATGCCTTTCACTCTCTTCAGTTCTTTAGCAGAGCTTCATTCACACCGATGACTAAGAAGATGTTTTTACTTTTGCACATCTGTCCTTGATCTATTGAGTATTTTTCTTAGCATAAGCCGTCACCAGAAGGACATGTGTCTGTATGTGTAGGGCAGTTTTGCATAAATAGTTGCCATGCTGCCTTGATGTCATTAGCAGAGAAAGATTTATTGCTGCAGCTCAGAATTCTAAAGAGCTTAATGATGGAGCTAAAATGCAGAGTCTCCAATCTGGGATCCTGTTTCTGTTCTGGGCTAATTAATATGTTCTCCATGCACATTTCACATCCAAGCAATTGCCCATCTCTTTCTCCTACTTACCTCCCAGCAGCCACCAGAGAAATTTCCTGTTTAATATCCTTATTGATGACCTGGATGAGGGGATTGAGTGCACTCTCAATATGTTTGCAGATGACATCAAGTTGGGAGGAAGTGTCAGTCTGTTTGAGCATAGGAAGGCCCTTCAGAGAATCTGGACAGACTGGACTGATGGGCCAATGGGATGGACGTACATCTTTTTAGTGTCAGGTGCTGGTTTGATGGCAGGCAGTTGGGATAACTCCTGGAGACTGTAACATACCTGAAAAGCTGAAAGGCTGATCTGCTGGCATCTGAGCTACACATTTGAGGTGTTCTAGGTATAACGCCAGAGACTTGTATCTTCTGTAAACTGAATAGTAATGAGAAATCTGGACCACACAGATGTACACATGCACAAACAGACTGATGTAGAACATTCCTTGGTCAGCGTAGGGCCAGGATTAGATGCACCACTTTAAAATGACAGTGACTGAAGGAGCTGTGCTGGGAAAAACATCCCCTAGAAGGTTGCTGATGAGGGCTGGATATGAATTCCCTCCTGATACCAGGAGGCTGGAGAATTGCATAGTGGGGCATACAGAAGAGTTCCTGAAAAGGAAGTGAGTCAAATTTTGTTATTTTCCGTGCAGCCAGGACTGAGCTTTCTGCCACGGGGGGAGTGATTTACCCGGCATACTTGTGCTGCAGGAATCGCAGCCAGGAGCTGGAGCAAATGTCTCGATTGTGACATCCTGGCAAGAAGCTTGTTATAACAAGTAACTATTTTGAGAAGAGGAAGAAAAAAAGAAGAACAAAAGTTGGCAAGAAGTGCTGCAAGGGCTGCATTGCAGGCGGATGCTCTCACCTCTGATCCCTGGGCCATGCAACCCATGGTGCCAAGCCAACCCCTGTCCATGTCAAGGCACACCTAAACACTCACAGTCTTTCTTAATGCTGCTCCTTTGCCTCTCCACACCCTCTGAGCCTTGGTTCCCTTCCAGTCACCCTTCTGCATCAATTTCCCCTACTGCCTTCACCTCCTAATGCTCCCAGATATGTGGAGGGCATCACACCATGACCTCAGGCAGCAGCCTTTCTGTAGCTACCCACAGCATTTCAAATATTCATGTAGAGCTTGTCTTGCCAGTGCATCTTCTCCTGCTTGGGATAGGTCTTCCTTGTTGTTCTTCTCATGGGAACTTGCAGCTAAGATGAGGATGATTTCAATGAAAGATATCCTGTGGCTTCTCTGGTTTTCCATGGATCAAGCACTGTTCATAAGCATGTGCCTGAACCTCTCAGTTGGTCATTTACATCTGAGAAAAGGAAACATGAAGTGTCTGTGATATGTGACCAAACATGAGCAGCTGTAACTTGATAAGGTCCATTTGTCATTGTTATTAATCCCCCGGGTCACACTGCCTCCGGGTATTTCCTGTGTCACCGCTATTTTTATTTCTTCACAAATAAAGACTGGATGCTTGGGTTTGCTCAGGACTGAGACAAGCCTCTTACAAGCAGAGTAACCCAGACCTGCCTGCACACTGTTTGTAAGCCACATCGCAGATTTGCAGTGTTTTGCAATTAGGAAAGTATGTTGGTACTGGGGAAAACTATGCAGCATCAAGAACTGATCTGGTATTAACAGGCTCTTACAGACTGGCTGAGAAACCAGACCATCTATTATCTTGAACTTTTCAGAAAGATTGAACTCTCGGTTCAGTGCTGGCTCTTTTCTCTCTTCCTTTTTATTTATTTATTTATTTATTTATTTATTTATTTATTTATTTATTTATGCTTTCTTTTCCAACTGACTCACTCAATACTATCTAACATCAAAGGAAATACTTGCTGGCATTATCCTGAATAAGATCCCTGCAGCTGGGGCAAAGTGGACAGAAGGCAGCACAAAGTGCAGTAGCCTGTATGTGTGGGAGCCATCAGGACCTTTGACATTAGCCTGAGGTCTGTTAAATTACCTACTTACAGGCAGTGTATAATGCTTCATAGTAAAATAGCTCTCCATTGCTTTCCACTGGTAATTGATAGAAAGTAATTAGTTTTTGTGATATGGAGAGACTTTTAAAAGATGCACTGGCAGGACTTGGTAAGCACAGGTGAAAGCCTACTAGTAAAAGTTGACCTTTCTCCCAAGATCTTATAGAATGGTTTAAATTGACATCCATCCTAATTAGCATTCGCTTGAAGATCGCTAGACTGCAGAGTAGAAACGTGAAGACAGAGAAAATCAGGGTAATTGTTCCCTCATACAATGGGCTTCAGAAGGAGCAAGCCAGGAGCCCATTGAATGGCAGTGACCCGGAGCCCTTATCTAGCACTAACACTGTACAGCACAGTGCTGACGAAGAAAGATTTCTGAAATTCAGGCATGGAGTGCTTGGTATGACAGTGTGGGAGAGGGTGCCAGGACATGCCTCAGATGTACCAGCAATGCTGAGTCATGGAAAGTGAGGACAGAGCATTAGTGACTTGAGTTTATAGTCCTGTAGTTGTCTTAAGTTGTGCCAGGGGAGGTTCAGACTGGATATTAGGAAAAATTTATATGCAGAAAGAGTGGTGGTGCACTGGCACAGGCTGCTCAGGAAGGTGGGGGAATCACTGTCCTTGGAGGTGTTCCAGAACCCTGTGGATGTGGCACTGAGAGACATAGTCAGTGGGCATGGTGGGGATGGGCTGATGGTTAGACTAGGTGATCTCAGTGGTCTTTACCAACGTCAATGATTCTATGATTCATCTGCTCAAATGATGTTTTACCTTTCCTCAGATGCGAGTGACCAATTTCCAGACACTGACCATAGGGATAAAAATGAGTCAAAATGTCCCAAAAAAGAGAAAGAATATTTACCTTCCATTCTGCTTATCCTTTTTGAAGAGAGTCTTTGAGAACATGCTTTCAAAGAAGAGGCACCATTTAGTCCCAGGGTTCATATTTATCAGACGGAAACCAACTAACTCTGTCTCTCATAGCTAAAAGGATTCTCCTTTCTCACCAAAAAGATTTAGCAGACCTTTAGGTGTTTGTCAGTAGAAAATAACTTTATAGAACTGGCAGCTTTCTGGCAAAATATTTTATTCCAGTTAAGAGTTCTGTACATTTGATGGAAATTAGTGGGATTCAGCTATGCCATCTGGTTATAGCTCTGCTGTATTCCACACTGACCCTGACCATGGAATTCACATCACTCAGCAGCGTTCCCCAGGGACTCACCCAACCATTCTGCCTAGAAGACACCTGCTCCTCATCCCTCTGGGAGCCCAGCAGCTGGTAAGTCTAGTGGTTTTACCACTCTCCTTCCAGGAAATGGGGAGTTTTCTGCATTGCAGGAGTGTATGAGAAATTAAACCTCAGACAGGTAGTCATTCAGCATGAAGTGATGAGAGAAATCACAGAATCATAGAATCATTAAGGTTGGAGAAGACCACTGAGATCATCTAGTCCAACCACCTGCCCATGCCCACTGACCATGTCCCTCAATGCCACATCCACATGGTTCTTGAACACCTCCAGGTGACTCCATCACCTTCCTGGGCAGCTTGTTCCAATGAGAAATGTTCTTATGCACCATATTTCAGTGTGAGGCCTTTCCCAAGAGATTTACTTGTTTTCTCCTTTTTTCTTGCCCCTTTTCCAAGCCCCTAGAGGTGCAGAGGCTGTTCCTGCCCAACACCCATCCCAGCACAGCCTAGAAACTCACCCAAAGAGCCATCCAATGCTAGGCTCTGCTCCCATTTACACCTCATACAACCCCACGCAGTGCAACCAATAGCCATGGATCACTCTCTAAACAGAGCAGCCTTCAGTGTTGGGTTTGGCACTGAATTTCTTACATGTGCTCAACCTCAGATTTCTTTTGTTTTTCTGATTTTTTCTCATTCCTGAATTCTCCTACCAGGTCAGTTCCAAGGCATTTCACACTGGCACCAGTGTGATCTCCTGTATATGAAAGGCCATAGACTTGGTGCTTGGTTTCTCTTTATCCCAGTAATTTATACTTATCTTCCTTGCAGAAAGACATCCAATGTTTGATGAGGGAACATTCAAAAGTGAGGGCTTCATAGCTTCCAGGGCAGTTTGCTTCAGTGGCTAGTTACCTTGACTATTATAGCTGCTAACCTTAACTTTTTAACTGAACTTGCCTGACATTAATTTCCAGACATGCATTTCATTCTGCCTTTAGTTGACTTTATATCTAGTGTTTTCTCCAGTTATCTCCTTGAGCTTTCTATTGATGGACTGAAGTTGAAAGCCTTAAGCATCTGCCCATCCAGCAGGCTTTCCAGCCACTGTGTAATTCTGTTTCTTGCACCCATTTTGAAATTTTCAAGACAAACACACTACAGCCCAGTGCAGTGATGGAATGGCAAGAGGAAGATAAAGGAAGATTATGTATTTTTTATCTTTGTGAAGCTAAAGCAGCTAAGATAATGTGAAGTTCCTTTGTGACATTTGCTTTAGGTTTTAGCCTCACCCAAAACTTTCTTAAGGAAGCCAAAACAAAGGGAGATGATGCCTTTGCTGTTTATGTGAAATACCCTAAAATCTGGTCACTAAGGTCCTATATTTGAGCTCACACTTGGCCCATAAGACAGGTCATCATAGCATCCAAAGGAGGAATTTGGACCTGAAGGAGTAATTGTATACTCCTAGTGCAAGGAGTATACATAGTAGTTATGTGCTCCTCAAGTGTACAATACTTGGTAATTATATACAGCAGACCCAAAAATATCACTTGACACGTGTGCTGGTTTTTAAGGCAAAAATAATCATGAATTTACTTTGTGATTATATAGTCCTTACCATTTTCACTTTCTGCCAGTATTTGATTCTTACCATGTAATTAAATGTTCAGCAATTGCGTTGGATGCAAAGACTACTTGGAAATTTTTTCCTTGCAAAATGAAGCATTATCTCAAAAACATTAGCATTTTGCACCATATTGTTTTTCGTAAGGGAAAATAAACAAGTCTTGCAGTTCGATTTTAGTCTACATTATTCTGGAGATGTTTTGTGTTCCTGTTGAGCAGAGAAAGCATAATGATGCTACTTTCAAACTCCTTCTCCTGGCTTTAATCACTGTTTCCCTCCATCCATTTTCTTCTCTGAGTCTTTCCCATCCAGACCAAAAATAATAATTGAAAGCTGATTGTGATTTTAAGCCAACAATATCCCGGCTCCTCTTGAAAACAATGTATGTGGTGAAGTTTCCACTGACTTCAGTAGTCAAAGTTCTGTTTTAAGGATCCTTGCTATGCAGATGGTGTACCTCCACTGAAGTCAATAGGGTTCCAGAGGAAATGCTTGGGTACAACAGCAGCAGAATCCATCCCAGCAGGAAGAGGATCTCTTCCAGTTTCTTCTGACCCAGGCACGTCTACACGTGCATGCACATACACCAGAGTGAAGCTCACAGTCCTCGAGCTCTCTTTAGCTTTACCAGCACATTATTTTGTTTGATTGCTGGGCTCTGGCACAGAAGCATGTAACAGCCTGACCTGGCATGAGTGCAAATTAAGGAAAAAAGTGGCCTGAAAGAAACAAAGAGGCAGCTTTATTCAGCATACTTTATATCAAGGCGCATAGGGCTTTGACTAGAATACTGTTATGGCTCCTGCTACAAGTACTGAATTCCTATTTAGCTCTTCTGCTTTTGCTTGAGTTTTCTATTTATTTCAAGGAGCACTGAAAATATTTTCATGGTGATTCATAATAATGTGACACCAGTTAAGCTGTAAGACTTGAATTCACTCATTTTCGGAAGACCAACTGAATGGCTGTACATTACTGCATTATCCAAATCAAACTCATAGGGAGACCATGGGAAAGCAAGGGCTCTATGCTGGCTGCCCACAAGGGTGAGAATATCATCCCATTCTTTTGCAGATCTTTGCCAACATGGCAATCCTCAGGACAAACTGTGCTGAACAACAATGTGTGTGTGGAAGACTCAACTGTCCTTAGTTCCCCTTGGGCATCCCTAAGCCTGCAAACAGAATCTAATGGCTCCCATCACATCTTACTTTTCAGGCCTGGTGAAAAGAATGAGCAGCTCTTGAAAGCAAAACCCAAACAGCTAATGAGCAGCTTGGGTGGAAAACAAAGATATGAACACAGTACCTTAACCACAGAATGACTTTTTGATTGGTGGGTGCAAATGAGTGATTTTAATAGCTAACATGCTGGACCACATGTGATAGTTCAAATGCTAAATGTCAGACTAGAAATATTTTGTGGACTGGATTCTTTAATAACAATAAAGTGTTTCTCCTCTGAAAGCTACATGCTTTCCTTAGACATTTTCCTTTTGAGGAAAACCACCCATTTTCAGATGTTTTTCAGTTGAAGGATTGCCACATTGCCTGTCTTATGAAACGGGTGCATTCTGCCTGGCTTACTGACCATGTAATACCATAAACTATTTGCTGGAACCTGTTTTTTGGTTGCTCAGGACAAGCACTTTTCTTGGGAACCCAGTGTAGCCACTGAATGACTGCTCTCATATTTTTGTTAACAGTTGAGACAAGACATAGGCTTTGGGGCACCCAAATCTTTTAATATTGCTAAAAACACTACATGAGCATTGGGTTTCGTCCTTTCCCTGATGGTAACATCCTGATTCTTTCTGCTCTCCCACTGAGATCAAAGTCTACCTCTTGTTAACGAATGAGAAGCTCCAGAAAGCATCGCTGCGAGCTTGGCCAGCAGCAAAGCTAGCAGATCTGCTCTGAAAATAGAAGCTGCAAAAAAGAAACAGGCGATGACTCATGGCTCAGCTCAGCTCTTGTTTATAGTGGCACCAAACAAGAGTAACTCCCTTGAAACTGGTGAATTTAACACCCTTATAAGTAGCCACACTTCTTGAGCAATCTTACATCAGCCAACACTGGTTCGCGTGATTCAGCTTTGATATTAGATTGAATCAACTGGCTTACAACTCAGTGTGGGGCTCCAGTGCATCCAGATAAATTAAGAGTAATGAGTTCAGCTGAGCAGAAGTGTAGTGGTGACAACTGGTGCCACGGTTAGGGTCACATAGACTCTGCATAACACAGTCCAAGACTGTCCCAGAACGAAAACCCTTGCAATGAAAGGATATCTGCTTAAATCAGGTGGTTTGGAGTGGGAAGAGAGATTGACCAGGGAATGAGTGAGTGATTTGTTGTATTGCTTACATTTCCTTGCCGTTACACAACACAACTTTTACTAGGGTAAGAGCTGGGGGGACTTGCTGAGCACAGGGCGGGGAGAGGGTTTTGCTTGCTTGTTTGTTTTCCTAAGAAAAGTGGGAGGTTTCTCATTAAGAATTTATGGGAAATTCAATTATAATAAAGATGTTTCCATTTTAGTGAAAAAATTCACTAGGGGAAAAAACATTTCTCAGCCATCTGTACTTAGTGCTTTCGGTTCTCAAGAAGAGAAAAGAAAGGTGCCTGAGGTCCTGTGGGAAGTCCCCGAAGAGGACTATATAGCATGTGCAGAACAACTCTAAAAAGTTTGGCAAACAGACCCAGGGCAATTAGAAGCACATAAAAAGCACTAAACAATACCCAAATTACTGAGCTATCCACTGTCATTAGCAGCATAAATGCTGATGGAGGTATTCTGCTGATTCAGGAGCGTATGGTGCTCTGGCCAGACCCCCCACTTAGATTCTAGGCCACCTCATAGCGAGCAAGAGGAGTTATCAGACATTGTTGATTGTCCGCTGAGGAGTGGAAATGAAAACATCTGCTATTCTTCACGGCAGCATTACAGCTCAGCTATGCAATTCACCTAGCTAGCTTCTAGGCAAACAAAACGGTGTGCCAGCATTTCCAATAGTATAAATCAAGGTTTCAACCTGAAATGCTGTTAGAGATGCTATAAATAAAGATAAGTGTTTGTGGGGTGGGGGGCAAACTAATAAAAAAGATCCCACATCTGTGGGGATTTGTGCTGTTGCTGAAACAAAGGGATGGGATTCAACAAGCACAGCTGTTCCTTGCCTGTTGTTGCCTCCGCCCTTGCATTTTAAACAGTATTCATATTTAATTGAGCATTCTCAACGATATTTTCCCAAGTGCTTTTGAAAGATCTGTTTGCTGCATTTTTTCCATGGCATCTTTATCTTTCAGATGCTAATTTCCTCATTACTGAGGTCTCTGTTGCTCACAGAAGGTCTGGATTCCAACTGCTTTAAGTAGATTTTAAGGTTAATATGGCAGAATACTATGTATGGAGGTATGATGGAGGAGGAAGGGTAATTTTTAAAAAGTAATTAGAGCCAGATCATGACTTTAAAGGTATACCCAGAGAACGTCAATACCTGGTTTTGTCCCCATTTTAGCAGCAGCGAGTAGCATGTGAGTGGCATGCTGTGCCTTCCTCCTAGACTCATCTGTGTACTTATCTGCTGCCAGCAGAAGACTGCAGCTTATCGCTCTCCCTGCATTTGTCCATTGCATCATGGAGCTGAAGCCTTGAGAAGGACATGTGGACCTCCACAACGGTGCACAGGGTGAGGTGCTGACGGTGGAGCTGGTGTCTTGGTGTTGGCCCCAGACCTGGGAACAGAGCGGCAGCTCGCAACTCCCAGGGAGAGCCATAGGTATGTCTTCAGCATGGCCCATCCTGAGGCTTGACTACATCGTATGGAGGTGCACTGATGTCTTCATGGAGCTACAGCAGGGAGGAAGACATCTCAGGGAATTAAACACCAATGTGTCTACATAACTTTGACTGTTGTTGCACGCACATTTCAGCTGGACCTTAAGTCTCACTGCTAAACCATTATAAAGTCAGATCCATAGGGTGCATGAAAGGCAAAGGAGGCCAACAACGCTTTGGCAAATTAGACTACTTTCACAAATGTAGAGTTGCTTTCATTTTTGCTAGAACTCCATCCTGCTGCCTCAGGCCTGTCCCTGCACTATATGACCACAGTTCCGGGCATCGGGGCACATGACGATGTCCCAGGTCAGGCACCACTCTGCAGCAAACTCTCACCCCAGTTCTCATAGGAGGGATGAAGATGGCAGGGATACTGCTGAGATATCACAGGAGAGGGAAAAGCTGTCACCAGAGCAGTACAGCACGTAGACACCCCAGCGTCTCTGCAAGGAGTCAGCCTGGGCTGGAGGCATGCAACCTTGGCTTCTGGGAGGTCATTCACATCTGGGGCCATCTGAGCCTGAGATGGATATTTTTTGTTACTGAGGACTGAACTGCAGTGTCACTGACATTAATTTAACTTTGAAATGCCACATACTGAGAAAGTGCAAGCACGGAGAAAGATACCAGGTAGATATTGTATATGTCTGCAAAAGAGGGCTCTTTCTCTTTTTGATGAAGCAAAAAACTAAAACCAGTTCATAATCCAAAAATGGGATTGCATTTTTAATCTAATTATTCACTAGGCTCTGGAAAATCCTGGGTTTTCTGTTAACGCTGTTTGGCTCTATCACTTCAAGGCTCTGCGACACCACAAATCTGATTCAGCAAAACACTAAAGCACACACTCAGCCCACGCACTTTGAGAACCTGCCTTCTTGTTTGCCAGTACTTTCAGCCACTTACAGCATTTTAAGCATGTACTTAAGTCCCTTCAACTTCACTGAAGCGTAAGATCTACTTAAATACATTGTTTAATGAGAGTATCATCAATGTGAACTGGTTTATGTTGCTAGCTCCTTTCCAAGTAGCCCAGCTTGGTAGATCTATTTGTATGTATTAATTTTAAATTCAGAGATGTGTGGGGGAACTCTACAGTCTAATTCTCGGTTCTGTTTGTTTGGGTTTCTCTGCAGATGTGGGAGTTCCAGGCCCTTTTGGGAAGTGCGGCGCTGCAAAGGATTTAGCGCAACACTGAAGTCAAACATGACTACGAATCAGATTTGCTGCATGTGACAGAAGCAGATGAGTAAGCTACGCTCTGTTTCAGTGCTCTTGGGTAAGATTCTCGCATCTAGTCGTTTATCTTTGGCTCTAATCTTGCAAGCCATGTATCAACAAATAATCTTCATCCACTCAAATATATCCTTGATGTCAGTGGAAGTGACTGCAGAGAGTTTGCGGGGATGGATCATTATATAAGAAGAGTAAGCAGTGAAAACGCAATCAAAAAGAGATCACATCTGTCTGCCACTGAAATCAGTGTTGATTTCCATCTGGTTTCAGCAGAAGCAGACTCAGCGCCTGAGCAGGGCCTTTGTTCTCTCTGCAGTGCATATAAGCAAACAGAAGGATTGCTTTTCTCAGAGTATTGTCATATGAAATAAATGAGCTTGGGCAAGGCCATCTACAAATCCTCTCCTCTGCAATCTCTTTTACAAGGCTGGATAATTATATGGGAATTAATTCTCAGCCTGAATTTTCTCATATAAGACAAAGAACGTAGGCAAGATAGAGAACAATAAAGCTGACTTTGAATGAACAGTTATTAGGAGTTTCAGCTCTCTTGTTAATCTGCAAAGTCCTTACAGGCAGACTCCATAGGGAAAAGGTTCCTGGAGACAGCAGAAGATGGTGGAGCCGGGGCGGCTTGCTGTAAATCTCACCGTGTATCATGTTCTCGCAGTGCTGGCCGGTGGCTACACGGACTGACTCAGGGCTTTGTTCTCAGTGCCAGCTCGATCCCTGCATTTTCTTCTGGAAAAGAAAGGAGTCATAAAATTTCAATTGGCCTGAATAAAAGAGATAACAAAAGGAATGGGAACAGAGAAAAGCTGTTATTGCCAAGTTTTGAATGTATTAATACAATAGCACCTGAATAATACAAGGAAGAAGTTTGGCTCTGTCAGAAAACAAGCTTTTTTTTTACTGCAAAACTATTGTGTTACATCTATGAGAAGAGTCCGGGCTGCACAGACTGTGTGTGAAAGCATCTCCCGAAGCCTTTCACTTTAGTGGAGGATTCTATACTAATTTCTTCCTGACAAAAAGGCACAGCTTGATTCCTAAAGCTGCAGGATGATGTGCCAGCTGCTGGAAAATCTGGCAACTGTGGTGAAGCAGGAGGGATTTTGGCAGTGGACCATGCCCCACAGGAAAGCAATTCCACCCTGCAGCTTGGCCAGAGGGAGTTTTAAAGAGGTATCCTTTCTCAGGGCTTACTTAAGAGAAAGGCCATCCTAAGGGATGTAAAGACAAGTGGTAAAACTCTACTGGGTTCAATAAACTATGTTGACAGAGACATCGGTCTCAGTACCCAAATGAAAAGAAGATTAATCTAGCTTTGGTGATGCTAATGCACTGGGGAATCAATTAGTACAAAGGGACTGCAGAAAGCCCTAAAAATCTCAGGATACCAAATTGTTGTCATAAGGTTCGTTTAGAAAAGGCCAAGACACCCTAGAAACCGACTGCTTTTATATGGATGGATGTACACAGTCAGAAGTCAGCCACAGCGAGATAAATACAAATACTGCTTTTTCTCTTTGCTTTAAAGAATTTTACCCTTGAGCAGAGCTGATCAAGAATACCAGAAAACATCTGTAAGGGGAAAGGTGGCTTAACACAGAAGTGTCATCAAGGACACACCAGTGCTACACCCATCCTCTTAGCTAGAATTCATCTTAAAACGAATCCCAGGTATTTTGAGTCAGTTTTCTGAAACATCCATATAAGGCATTTTGTGGCCCTCTGATTCAGCTCATCTCTTCTCTATGTGAAGCCTTGGGTGGTGGGTGAGGGAGTTGCCTCTGTGAAGGGGCTGTTAGGTCAGGGCTGTTAGGTCAAGGCTGTTTCCCTGTCTTGCATTCTTCACAAATAACCCACCCTCGAACCTGCTCTTTTTCAATTTTTTCTACTTAATTATGGAGTCCTCTGTATGGTTGTTTACATAGTGGTAAAAGAGGGCCTAAAACCCCACATGATGAGAGCAAACAAACAGAGTTGTCTGCATGCAGAAGGTATGGAAAACACCAGCCTGCAGTGCTGACCTGCTCTACCAGCCTCCTGGCTTTGTGTGTTCAGCTGATGGTGCTCAGTGAAGCCTTGAGCACCCTGTCTGATTTTGAAAAGGGGAGGTTTTTCATGAGATAGAGGTCCCAAGTCAAACTCCATCAATGCCAACAGTGCACCAGGTCAACCCTGCATGGCACTGGGGCACCTGATTGACACTTCACCCCTGCCCTGAGCACCCGACAGAGGAACCACCAAACACTCTATTCTCTCCTTGTTCTCTCTCCGTGCTGTAAGAAGTCCCAGGGCTGTGCTTTTGCTTTCTGACAGTGCTTCCTGGGCACTGTCACTCTGGACTGGATGGGACATCCCCTTGGGGCAGCAGCTGAGGCCTTGTGCAGGGCACCCGGCAGCCATCGGCGCTGCGGCAGAGTACCTCATTTAACCTTGGTGAGGGAAACACCAGCGCTTTCCCCTCTCAGCATTTGTTTTCAGTTGCTAATCCAGGAAACACACGTCCTTTCTATTTACTTAGAAAAGAATGAATAATAACCATGTTTCTGCTCGGCTCCTTCCCCCTCCCCGGCCCTCTCCTCACTCCCCCCTAGCTCGCTATTAAAATGGAAACCCCTGTGTTACAGGCATTGCTGGGCTGCTAGAGCACTTAAGCAGCGCACTGCGAGCTGCAGCCATTTACTATGTGCGATTGTTTCTGCGAGACCTAATAATTCTGCCATTGTTATTATAACACTGTGCACTAATACAAATGAGCTTGTAAATAGGGGTCCAACTAAAATAAAACCATTATAATCACAGCCCAGGCTGTAAATCACAGACTGGTGTGTTCTGCTGTGGTTTGACCAAGAGCCAGGCAATAGTCAAATAATCAAACTGCAGATGTTGGGATAGCAAATCTGCTTAAATTTAAACAGTGGCAAGGGTCCAGACGATGGGGGGGGGGGGGGCAAAAAAGCGTCCTTTGCAGAATGGAGGAATTTCCCCCCCCCCTTTCTTGTTAACTGGGTCTATAAAGCAACCAGACATGTTACCCAATAATCGCACTGTTTCTCAGCAGATTGCTCACACCAGCGCCAGCTCACAGGCGCAGGAGCCATGTGAAATATCTGCACAGCGACTGATCATTAGCACTGGCTACCCAGCTTGCCGTGGTGTCCCCACTGCTGTCCCCACAGCCACCAGTGCTCAGTGGAGAGCTCAAGCCCTCCAAGACTTTCTAGAAGAGAAGCTCAGGGGTACCCAATAAAGTCCTGTACCGCAAACTTCACCAAAATTCAGTGATACAGGGGGAGGATGTGACCCTCTCTAATTTCTTGAGTTTTTTCCTACAACTTACCTTACTTCCACCTCCATTTTGCACTCGGACAAGCCCATTTCTCCATGATACAGTCCTGGACACAGCTGCAATCTGGCTTTCCTACTGAGGGAATCTCATGATGGGCACTACTGCCATATACCAGGCCAACAGCTCATGTCTGTGGAATCATAGAATATCCCAAGTTGGAAGGGACCCATAAGGATCATCAAGTCCAGCTCCTACCTCAAAGCATCCTCACAGAGATACCTGCCTCCCGACAAGTCTTATGAGGAGGATCTGAGGGAACTGGGATTGTTTAGTCTGGAGGAGGCTCAGGGAAGACTTTCTCACTCTCTACAGTGACCTGAAAGGAGATCATAGCAAGATGGGTGTTGGCATCTTCTCCCAAGTAACAGCGATAGGACAAGAGGTAATGGCTTTAAGTTGCACCAGGGGAGGCTCAGGTTGGGTGTTAGGAAAAACGTATTCTCAGAAGGAGTGGTGAGGCACTGGAATGGGCTGCCCAGGAGGTGGTGGAGTCATTGTTCCTAGAGATGTACAAGAAAAGAGATGTCGCACTGAGTGACATGGTCTAGAATGGGCATGGGCATGGGTTGACGGTTGGACTACATGGTCTTATTAGCCTTTCCAGCCTTAATGATTCTATTTTTCAATGAAGAGGACAAGCCACTGCTGCAGAAGAGCTCAGAGGAGAGGTTTGCTCAGTGTCTAAGTTTTGCCATCAGACTCTGCTGGCTGTTTCCACAGCTGTGGTAGAAGCAATGTGCTTGTTTCTCCTCCTAGCCAGGAATCAGGATCAGTGTCAGCAGTGTACAAATGCAGACAGTGTTCTCATTTAGAGAATACATGAGCCTTGGCTGTTGCTCTGTGACATTTGAAATGGTGTTATAAGCTTCTTTAGGGAAAGTATACGGTCATTTTTTTCTCTGACAGCCCAAGGCAAACAAATTGGATGGGTCCTGTTGCTCACCACGTTGTCACATGTGGTCACAGGAGGGCTGTTAAATGCGAGAAGCTCCTTTGTGTAGCTTTAACTTACCACGAAAGATTTTTTAATACTAATTTTTTAATGTAATATTTAAGCAGCTGCCAGGCAACAAGACATAAAGGCAATCAATCACATAACCAGATGCCATGTAGATGCTGCTCTGGAGCAAGTAGCTCAAGAAGTCGCTGAGGGGATCAAGCAGCCGTCTGCCTGAGGGAAAGTCAGCAGAATGAGCTTGCCAGCCTTGGACGGGATACAAAGCAGTCATCCTCCTGAAGCTGCTTCTTCTCTGTGGCAGTGACACAAGCTGTGAATAGTGTGTTATTTCCCCAAAAACCTTGTGACTCGATTCCACCAGCAGGACAATTTGTCCGTCTTGCTCAGGAAATATTTGCTGTTAAAATGACTCAAAGGCAACATGAACCAAGCATGTTTCAGCCCAAAACTGCAGGGACCCCAGGAGAGGGGGCTGGTTACAAAAAGCTCTTTCACTGATAAAAAACTTTTCCCTTGAACTCCTTGTGCACTGAACATGCAAGAACATCCTCTGCCCTCCTTTTTTCCACTCTTGGGTCTTTTTAAGGGACAACATAGCTCCTGGAGGCATAGAACTTTTTCTGCCCGTCTCCCTTCTGGAGGAAATAAATGTTAGAAGCAGAAAAATGTGCTGCTCCTAGCACACATTGCAAAATTAACACCTTGGCATGCACTCCTTGAGTATCCATTCTGCTGGATCCAAATTTCCACAGGTTTTCCTGCTCCTTTTGTCAAGGGCACCATTTTTAGAAAACACTATTCTTTTTGCCTGGGCCTTACAGTAAGCCTCTTGCTCAGAGGAAGCCTGCAGAGAAAGCATGGTTTCCTTTGATGCATTCCTAAGTGTCTTGGGGAGAGGAATCGTTCTGCTGCGTGAATCAGCCTGGCTTCCTCTGCTCCTCAGAAAAACAGCACAACCTTGCATTGCTACAACGTGCCACACTGCTCAGGATGTGGTTCATCTCTGCTGCTGCTGCTGCTCCGCTGAGATCTGCTTCGCAATGTGTGCAGTAAGCAGATTAAAATCAGTGCTGGAGGTTGTTGTGAACACCAAGCATTAAATAAACTCCAACATCGTACCGTAATTCCTCATGAATGATTAGATCATCCTGCTGGGATTGCTACCATTATACAGAAGGCAAATGTCACTGGTTGCCTCATAAATTTAGCATATGAGTATTAAACTTATTAGGTCTGATTCACTGCTGCCTAACTTTGGTTTATCCTACTACGAGGCAGAGGAGTTTCATCAGCAGAAATGAGTGGTGAAACACTGGTTCTGTTCTCTTTTAAAGGGATCAGCTGTTTCCACTGACTTTTGTAAGACCGACACTAAGTAGATTCACAGTTGCTCTGCTCCAGCTATAAGTGTCAGATCATGCAAGGGGAGCCAGTCCCGGGAAGAAAATATAGGCTGGTATTTCTGGCATATAGGTTGCACCCCCTCATAGCAAAGGTAGGTCTAGACTGCAAAGCAATGATGTGCTTTGGAGATACGCTGACAAAATCAAATTAGCTGCTTGGCTTTGGATGTGGGATGGCTGCCCAAGCGCGAGTCCACCGCAGAGGTCATGCTGAACAGGAGCTGGGGATGTGATTCAGAACCCAGACTGTCTCCATTGCCCTGGCACTTCTACCAGAGCAACCCTGTCACGTCGCTCACACTATCACTCTCCTGGGGAAAGGGAACAAAACGGCATGACACCATCTGAGTGCGTTGCACAGCTCGAGATCCAAATATGGTGACATTCTCTTGATAGTTCAGATTTTTCATCAAGAGAGTCACTTCCCTCAAAAAGAGCTTCCCTCCACCTCCTGCTTGTCAGAGTGGAAGTAAAAGTCTCAGGACATGAAAACATTGTTGGGAAAACCTTTAACAACACATCCTACTGACAGCAGCCCAGATACGAGAGCAGAATGTGGCCTCTAAAGCTCAAGATCCTTGACTTTCTGAGTGAAGGATTGTTCCCCGCAGTCCCCCCCGATGCATGTTGTCCAAGGTATTTTTAATGAGGTGTTGACTAATTCCCTCGGGAAACTTTTCCGCAGTCTGACAGGTCTCATTGTTAGCATTCTAACCAGCCTGAATTTCGCTTTACCAGACTTCAGCTCAAATTATTTCCCTCTTTCCTTGGTGTATTTTGCATCTTTCAAATATTTGTAGGCAGTTATCATATCCCCATTTTAGCTGTCTGGCAGCCAAGTTAAACATAATTAGCTTTTCTAATCTTCCTCCATAAATCCAGCTTGCTTTCTTGAAATCCAGTGCCTTTCTCCTACTTACGTGTCTTTTTGGTATGATGAAGCTACATACTTTGTGGTTGTTTTTCACACGCCATCACTGATACCAGTAGGAAGAGACATCACAAAATCAGACAGTACATTGGGAATGGTTTCTATGCGAGGTTCACTTTTTGCTCTTTGTAATATAAACTTAGCTTTACTGTCAAATAATTTAGGGTTTCCTTTGAATATTTATATCAATGAGCATTTAGAAAACTCAATCCCTGTTCAGTATTTTCAAAGTGAATTTCTATAGGAGATAGATTACAAGTTTTGTGCTCATTTTATAGGCAGAGTGTTCCTGAATGGACATCATGGAAGACTAATTTACCTGTCATGAAAATTTGTTAACCTGATGGAGGAAAGTGATGTTTTGTCAAAAAGGCGTGCTACACAAACAATGTGGAAAATGTTATCCCAGACTGCTTTTTGTTCAGCAGAAGTGAATTGAGCACCCAGGTTTCAGCTCTGGGCATGTTCAGCATTGGACACAAGATGCCCAAACCCCATTTTTCAGATCTGGGTAAGTGAGAAGGAAGCATTTCCAAGCATATATCCTACAGGAGTAGATGGAAGCTTAACCAAAGAAATGTTTTGTGCACCTATTGGCTCTGGAGACAGGCAACACCTATCGCTCTGTACAACCACCTGAAGAGAGGTTGTGGCGAGATAGAGGTCAGTCTCTTTTCCCAAGTAACACTAGTAAGATGAGAGGTGATGGCCTCAAGTTGCACCAGAGGTGGTGCAGGTTGGAATGAGGAAACATTTCTTCTCAGGAGTGGTGCTGCACTGGCACAGGCTGCCCAGGGAGGTGGTACAGTCACCGTCCCTGGAGGTGTTCCAGAACCATGTGGATGTGGCACTGAGGGACGTGGTCAGTGGCCATGGTGGGGATGGGCTGGCACCTGGACTAGCTGATCTTAATGATTCTATGATTCTGTTTACTCATTTAATCATTATTTAGTATATAGCCAGATCACTGGGGGGGAAAGGGCAGAGGCCTAAGTGCACACACTGGATATACATTGAGTATTCATATTCTCCAACCATTTTTAAACTTTTCTTTAAGATCAAAAGACTTCAGGACTTAATAATGCTTTCCATTTCAGACACATTGCGTAAGGACACTACTGATGTGCTAAAGAAATCTGTCCATACGGAGATTTTAAAGGTGAATTGCTTTCAGGACTTGGGCTGCTCCATTCTCAGAGTGACTCTGAAAATCGCAGTTTCATCAATTAGCAATAGATGTCTGAAACAATTTCCTAAGGAATGTAATTGATTCTTCATCCATTGGAATGCTCATACCAGGGTTGGTTATTTTCTATGTGATAAGCTGTAACTTAAACAGATGCAAGTAATGTCTGGTAAATCTCTGTAACTTCTGTTTAGCAAAAAGGCCAGATTAGAAGCTAATCCTTTGTTTGCCTTTAAGCATATACTCACAGCTCCTTCCTCCACTGCATATATACAGATCTGCAGAATTTCACTTTGTCTCTCTCAAATATCATAGCTATGGCAAAAAGTGTAAAGAAGTCAAAATGCCTTCAGGAAAAATAGCAAATGAAGCAGGAAAATCCCTGCTGCAAGAAAATCCCCCGAAGCAGGGGTAGAAGCATGCTCAAGTACATGCCTCCTTCAGCTTTAATATCCTTCCTGAGGACAGAAGTCTTTGTTCTTCAGGCTCTTACTTACAGATTCCACAGTCTCCTCTGAATAAGCTGCATCGTGAGTGATCAGCGTGGCTGCTTGGAGGTTTGGAAATTTTGAAACATATACTAAATGCTTTAATTACAATTTTAATAGAAGCTGGAAAAATATCTCATTTTTCTCTCCTTTTTCTTTCTTTCTTTTTTTTTTTTTTTTCTGGCAGATTATGTTGTTTTCACAACCCTTCCTGTGGGAATTATTCTATGATTCTATCTTTAGCAGGGTCTGTTGTGATAGGACAAAGGGAAATGGTTTCAAACTACAAGACGGGGGATTTAGATTGGATATAAGGAAGAAGTTCTTAACAAGAAGGATGATGAGGCACTGGCATAGGTTGCCCAGAGAGGTGGTGGATGTCTCATCCCTGGAGACAGCCAAGGTCAGGTTGGAGGGGCTCCAAGCACCCTGATCTAGCTGTAGGTGTCCCTGTTCATTGTAGAGGTGTTGGACTAGGTGGCCTTTAAGGGCCCCTTCCAACTCAAAAAAGTCTGATTGTATGAATGT
This sequence comes from Numida meleagris, assembly GCF_002078875.1. Lineage (NCBI taxonomy): Eukaryota > Metazoa > Chordata > Aves > Galliformes > Numididae > Numida > Numida meleagris. Next base: position 54,721,847 of record NC_034409.1, on the reverse strand, counting down.
GTCTGTGCCCAAAACTGGTTAGACAGAAATTATGCTGTGCAGGTCTCCAGCTTCTTTGGTTTAACTCAGAAGGAACACCAGTGTGGAAAGGCTGTGAAAAAGACTGAAGCCCAAGCAAATGAAAAGTAGAAGAAAAGGAACTGCATTTGTTATTACAAAAGCTCAAACTTCCCTGGACAGCAGATTTCACACACTGACAGACAGAAGCAAAATCTGAGCTGCTTTCGGCAAGATCTGCCCAGCGCCTCTCCCAGAATCACTGTGAAAGTGGAACAAAAGCTGAATGCCACCACGAGACACCTCATGTGAGCAGTCAGGGCATTGGGCAGAGCTGTGCTCAGCCAAAGACTGTAGTAAAAATGGGTATAAATATGGCACAGCTGGATTTGTGTTACTGTACCTCCACAAGGAGTTCACAGCCTGCATTGTTACAGCAATGATAAAAACATTGGAGGGTGCATCTTCTGCATCTACAGTTTTATTTCTTAGTTCATCCTTTGGGAATTTTTTTTTTAATGTTGTAATATTATCCACTTTTATGAATAGGGAAAAAAAAAAGCTAGATGAACAGAGAGGAGCAGGTGCTTGACTGAAAGAAATGCATCTGGATGCGGGCAAACTGCCCTTGCCTTCTGTTGTAGCTGCCATCTCAGCAGCTTGGTGCAGGGCTGAGCATCCCACCATGCCTTGCCATCCCTGCTCTGCAGCTCAGCAAACAAGATGGCCTTCCTTCAGCCAGATGGGGATTCCCAGCAGAGAAAAAATTACTTTGTCCCTTCCAGTCCTTCCTTCCTGTGCTTGGTAATCTGTTTTTAAAAGAAATTGCCCATCCTAGCACCAGGTATACATTATAGAATCAAAGTCATAGAATCATTTGAGTTGGAAGGGACCCTTAAAGGCCATCTAGCTCAACTCCCCTGCAATGAACAGGGACACCCACAGCTAGATCAGGGTGCTCAGAGCCCCTCCAGCCTGACCTTCAATATCTCCAGGAATTAGTTCTGTCTTAGGGGACACCATGAGACTAAACCGTGAGGTGTGATGTTCTGCTAAGGTTTGGACTCTGCTATCATCTGTGGCCCATGTCAACCCCCAGATCAAAGTAGCCTGCAAAAAAAAAGAAGGAAAATATGTGGCCCTGGTGCCCTAGCCTTCAATTAACAGTAGGCAGCAAAGGGCTCCAAGAAAAGAAGCAATGATGGAAGTGGAGCAAAAAACCCTAAAGGTGATCCCCAAAGCTCAATGGGCATGTGGGGCAGAGGAGATTTGGAAGGGACAACTCAACAAGGATCCAGGAGCTTTCCTGTTTGTGATGGCACTTTGGGAAGAGAAGGTCTGGGCTTGCAGTGGAGGCTGATGCTGATGTGCCAGTGGAGACCTGTGCTGGAAAAATGGGTACAGAATGACAAGGAATGGTGGAAAGCGCTGGGGAGAGGCTCTGAAATATCCATGTATTTGAGCTCTGGCTTTGCCTCCTTTCTTTCATTCCAAGACCGTTTACTTTACTTTGGCACTTAAAAAGAAATCAAGAGCGGTAAAGGTCAGCTTTATTATTTTTGTTGTATTTTTAAGAAGCTTAAACCATGGCCATAGGAGATTGCCTTTGACATTTGGGAAAGAAGTATCTGCATATACAATCATTCATTTTAGACATAAGTGGTGATGCCCCATCCACCACAGCAGGGAAGATCTTATGGATACAAAATAAAAAGAAGACAGAGACTCTGGAACAGAATCTTCAGAGCTCTTCAGCTTTTCTCTCTACCACTACACTTGTTTCTGCGTTCATACACATATAATATATATATGTAAGAAGACCAGGGTTGCCATTATAATCTTGACAAAATGTTCATTCTGTGTGTAATAATTCCTATACAGATCCCACATTAAATGTGAAAAGTTTATTCTTGGGCAAAGGCACAGGGTAGGCTTTTGCAGGGCTATCTCCAGGAAAAGAAAAAAAATCACTGGGGTTTTGCCAGTGACTTGAACAAGAACAGAGCTGGGCTTATGTCGAATGTTTTTGAAAATCTCAGCTTTGATTTGTTAATGACCACTTGTATGATGGACTACTGCAAACCATTTATCCGCAGAAATAAATACTCAAAATAAAAGAAAACAGGACATGGTCAGGCAAGCTGTGGTTTGTCCCAAAGCTTCAGATTTGCTGAAAGACAGATATATAATATTCCTCAGGTTTTTTTTTTTTTCTACAAAACCACTACTGAAGAAGTTTTGCCAGCCTCTTCAAGTTCACATCAAAAAATAGTACTGAAAACTGACCTTTGGGGATTTTCCTGGATAGTGTTTCACCATCAGATAGAGAGCCATAGCCCTGAGTCAGCAAGGAGCAGGCAGGCCTACCTTTAAACATGTGAAAGTTATTTATAGGAGTAATTTACTGAATCAGGCCCCGTAAGAGAGAGATAAGGGGGAAGATTTCATAAAAAGACTGAGCTACAGGAAATCCTGTTGGGGTCATGTTTGAAACATCGCATGTGTGCCCTCCCAGCCTGTCCTTTAAAAAGAATTTATAGCAAAACTCTTCTTTATAAAAGCAGAAGTTTGCTGGAAGATGTACTCGGTATGCTTGCTCCCAGCCTGGTGGTGGACTTACACTAAGGTGAAGTATGAATTCCAAGCAATGCCTCCAAATACCATTACAGGACAGATGCTTCTAGCAGCAAGTTGGGCTCGTAATTTCCTGTCAAAAAGCGACTATCAAGAATTGCAAGAGAACATTAGCGCCTACATTTGTTGTTTCCTCTCTAAAAATTGACCCTTTCAAGGTGTCTCAAGTGGGACACTCAGGAACTGCAGTACCTCCGACCCCTAGACATCATGTAAAACCCCAGCCTGAACCTACAGTGCATTAGTCCCACATCAGAACTGATCTCTGTAACAAAAACTTTCTTGTTCTGCTGAAATACAATATCTGTAACCACTGGTAAGAAGACCACATTTGGTTATTTTTTGTAACTCTTCCCCACCCCTTGAAGCAAGCTGAGATGGCCTTCCAGTAATGGCTGATTTCTTCTTGGCTTGGTCTGAACAAAAGCTTTCTATTCACATGCATGTGAAAGAGAGCGTGGATGTTTCTGTGATGAAAGATCAAATCTCTCTTTTGAACTTTTCAGTGGATAGGCTAAACCTGTGGCATCTCTGGAGCTTTCAGTGGCCTTTCAGAAAGCAGACAACTAAATGCTTGCTTGGAGTGTTTGCCTGAAGTAAGGACCATATACAACAGGTATGGGGAATAAATTAATCTAGAGTCCTCTGAAGCATCTGTGAGTTCAGATCAGCAAAACGCACTTCCTACAGTCGCTGATGTGGCCTTATGGTGTATCTGGGAATTTGCTGCCAGCTGTGCAATGCTCAGTGCAGCTGCATCATAGAGCCATAAGAATATCCCAAGTTGGAAGAAACTCATAAGGATCATCGAGTCCAGCTCCTGTGTGGACAAGCCGTGTCATAAGTCATGTATATCCCTGTTTCAGTTCTCAGACTCAGCAGAACTTCTTTTCTGTAACTGGAGCACCTTGCTTCAGCTTTTAACCAGGGCTTCTTCAGGGCAAAGATTGGTTTACGGGGTGAAAAGCATTTAAAGTAGTTGAGGGAATTCCTTTCTCAGCAGTATCAACTTTGCCGGAGAGAAAGAGAGAGAGAAAGAGAGCTCTATGGTGGAACGGGTACCATTTAAATTAAGGTTTAGTGAGTGTGACAACAAAAGAACAGCTTTTCTGCTATTTGAAGCAGTCTGGTTTTCTCAAAACACATTTTTTAAAGTACTTTTCGGGGTGGCCTCTGTGGCAAGGGTGACTTTGCAGGTGTTGAGGGGCGTGCCTCTGTCAGAGGGGAAAATATGCAAATCTTCCTTTCTTTGCATGGCAGAGCTTTAACAAAAGCTGCCCCTGACAGCCCCATTTAGGCATGTGATGGATTCTGACCCTTCGTGCTGCTGTTGTCTTTGTACCAGGGCTCCCTGGAGGGGCTCTAAGAGCTCTCCCTCTGCCCTTATCACACAAGATGCTATCCTATCTTCCAAGCCGTATTGGAAGTGGTCACAATGTGCCAACTTGCAGCTCTTGTGAACAAACCTAGATGCTTGTGTTTGCCACAGAAAAAGGAAGGAGGAAGACTCCAGCAGATCTGCTCCAATATTAGAATGGAATGTGTGGAAATTGCTTATTCACTTATCTTCCCTGTAAGAAAAGCCTGTCCCTCTGCTCTTGCACCAAGATGAAACGTAGCCTCTACTCTGTCTCATTTTTTTTTGCTAATTGCCAATAGTTCTGTATCTTCCAGAGGTATCTACATAAATCATTGCCAGATCAGGGCCATAATTTGGAACTTTTATGGTGAAAAGGAACTACGATGATGGATCTAGACACCACAATCTTTCTTTTTTTTTTTTTTTTTTGTATATCGGGTGACATCATTTATATACTATCTGAACTGTTTGTATCTTCTCTAATAACCATAGAATCATTAAGGCTGGAAAAGATCCTTAAGATCACTGAGTCCAACCATCCACCTAACTACCAAGTCCAGCACTAAACAGAGGGGAAATTTCTATGTCCATTCAGACATAGACTGATCTGCATGCAATTGGCACTGATGTGGTGGGATACTCTGGGTTAAGACCAGGTTAGAAACTTGACAAAATGTATGGCAGATTGTTTAGACTATAGCAAAAGGTGTGAGCTGTTGGGAACTTTGTCCATGTTTCATCTGCAGCAGGCTGAGGTTCTCCATCCTCTAACCTGTACTACAAGTCATTGTGTCCCAAGAAATGAATATTTTGATTTCCTGAAAAAGGAAGCCAGTAACGATGAATCCCATTTCAGCTGAAGAATTGTGTAATTTCCCCAAAATCTTGGAAGCCGAGATTTATCTACACAACGCCCTGGCGTGTCTATAATTTGAAAGGCCCCTGCCAGCTCAGGCAAGGCTGACAATTTCAGAGGAGATGAGTAGCTTGGAGTATCCCCATTTGGAAGTGTCCAATCTGAGGTACAGTAAGCCTTATCCTTGTGAGCACCCAGTGACCATGGCTCAAGCTGAAGTCACAGGGAGCAGAAAATGGCCATCAATTTCAAAAACTCAGGTGCGAACAGCTCTGAAACCCCATTTGAAAATCTGGAACTCCTTGCATGGGAAAATCGAATGGTCACCACACAGGACGTGAAGTTATTCCCACTAAAAATCCAACCAGAATTTCATGGTGATGCAAATTTATTTTTTAAGGCTGGATGTTCATTCAAGTTGGGTCAGCATCAGTTTGCACAATCTGGGGATCTACTACTTGACATTAGCCATTGCTTCTTTCCACCCTGACACAATTTTTTCCTGGGAGGACAAGGGGATTAACTGCCTTGGGGTTTCTGAGGACTGGAGCTGACTGAGCATTCCTCATGGCCTTGAGTTGTATGGGAATTTAGCAAGTCTCTCTTCTCAGGCAGCAGATCCCTCATCTCAAGAAATCTTTTGATTAAACTGTCAAGCTCTGGGACGTGCAGCTGAGGGGAACAACAGAGTCTGAAGAAACATTTAAAGAAATATTTTTGATTATTCCCAGCAAGGACAGAACGATGACATACTGTGGCCCTAGCAAACTTGCCTGGCAGGCAGTTGTGGCTTTATATGTAAATATAAACATATATTTACATATTTCCTAACATCTGTTTTGAATTTGTTTTCCCTTTAGTTCTATTTAAAGTATGTCTTGTCCTATTATTTCTGAGGCTGAAATTTGGAGGGCTCTGCTAATAAACTCTAACACTGCAAAGCAACAAGGCACACTCTCCTCCTCCCTGTCTTTCCAGACAGTTCTTTTACAGCTGTTCCTCACTTTTATTCCAAAGTGCAACAGCATCTCCCAGCCTGTGGAAGGAGCATGGCTTCCTAAGTAGATTCAGCTCTGGGTGTGTATTGTGAGAAATGGTGGTCAGTGTCAAAAGACCCCAAGTGTGATCCAGGAGTGGAGCTGCTTTGAGGAATGAAGGTGCGGAGTGATGGCCCGACCTGCCAGTGCACCAGTGGCCAACAATGGCAGCTGATGTTCTTTGATGGCAGTCACCTATTTAACCCTGCTGCAGCCTTGTGCCACATCTCAGTGGCTGTAATAAAATGCTTTTCCAAGGAACGATTAAGCATCAGGACAAATACATATGATGTCCTTAAAAGCACAGAGTTCTGTGTCTCCAGATGATGTGCAAATCAAAGGCTTTTCTGTGCTGATGAAATTCCAGGAAATGCAGGGTGGGGGAGAAGAGCTACAGAAAGATAGCCAGAAACAAGATGCTCAGATCAGCTATCCAAAAAAGTTGCTTCTTCAGCCAAATTGCTAAGCCTTTTATGAGAAAGATGTCTTGGTTTGGCAGGGAAGAAGAGACAGCTCCACCAGACAATAATAAAAAAAAAAAGCCCTAGTTGAATGCTAAATACCATTATTCCAGGGGAAACACGACTTGTTCTCTGCTGTGGCAAAACTTTCAGCTGAAACCCTGAAACCAGCAACCCTGGAACAGGAGCCAGAGAGCCTGGACTGATGCTAGCAAACCCCTAAGTTTCTATTGGCTCAGTAAATGCATTTCTGCAGCTTTGTCTCCAGAAGCATCTCATTAAAATGAGATGCGAATCACCAAGATAAACGCCTGAGTAAACGGATAAGCCTCTCATATACATCATATTTACATGAGTATTGGCCTTCTCCCTTCATTGGGTGAGTTATGGCTTACCCTGTAGCTATAACTGAGGTTCTGGTGGTGCAAAGTTTATTATTACACACACTTAAGGCATCATTAACAAACTTACCTGCAAACACATTTGTCCTCAATAACTGAAAGTGCCATCTCTGCCTCAATGCAGTCCCTGAAGTCTCTGAATGGAGGCCAGACAGCTGTGAGAAGTCACAACTGCAATTAACATGGAGGCTTCTCTGGCTGGGAAAGGTGCTCTACCACTCTGCCCTGAGTATCGCTCCTCTTGCCAGCGCTATGGGTGGTTGTGGGCACTGCATCAAAGGCTGTGACAGTGCTGGAGGAGAGCTGCCTCCTGGTGTGCTGGCACCGATCCTCCCCTCTGCAGCAGTGGGTTGGGGCTGCTGAGCTCTGAGGAGCAGTGCCACGCTGCCCTGCGAGTGTTGAGAGCCTTGCTCCCAAGGCTCCTGCCTCGCTTCCTTGCTCCTGTCTTGCCCAAACCAGAAAACTTCAGCAATTTCTGAGAATCCCAGAAAACTCACAAAGTGAGTAGGCAATAAAGAAGACCCAGTTCAGCTATAGACTCACTGTACACCTCCAACGAAGGCATATCGCTCTGCATTTATTTCCTTTCATAAATAGGAAAATGAGACGCCCACCTCCCCACCACGCCCCACCAGGGTGAGCTCTCGGAGCTGTACGAACGTGTGCATAATTACTCCTCAGTGCTTGCCACAAAGGCGCACCATACTCAGCCGTTCCGAATTTTCTTTCCAAATGTCATTATTTTTAAAAGAAAACAAATGGCTTGCCTTCAACTTTTTTTTTTCCTAGTGTGTTAAGAAAAGAAGTTTCATAATTGCTATTGCAGAAGAGACTTGCATTACACTTTCCACCATCCAGCACCCACACAGCGAGACCTTATTCACCTCGGGTACAAGAACATGTGCTGACTTGAATACGTACCTCTCACTTTCTGATTTAATTAGCATACGGCAGCTAACCATTCCCTTTGTAATATATTAAGGGCTATTTGCCTTTCTGCATCATTGGGCTTTTCCCCTTTATTCCCACTGGTTATTAAGTGGTGATGATAAATAAATCTAGCACCTACAGTCATGACTTTTTGCTTTAAAAAGCTCAAGAGAGAATGAATTAGAAAAATGAAAGTCTCTTCTGCATGAGATCGAAACCTTGGTTCCTAATCCAAACTTCCCATAATTTAAAAAGCAGAAGAACATACGCCACAGGTATCTTGGCTGGCTACATCATGGGGGCAATTTAATGGTGTCTTGTTCAGAGCCAACTTTGAGATGTTGCCAACCATTTCCTTTATTTTAATAAGTCACCAACACACACAGCATACCTAACACCCAGTTTCCCTGGGGAACCACCTGCTTTCCAAGAAAAACAATCTAAAGCCTTTTGGTTATCAAGGAGTCTCCAAAAACTGAAAACGGGCTCCATTTTTGCCTCTCACCAGCTGACTGCTCTGCCTGCTCAAAGCCATCCTACACTCGACAGCAGCAGACAGCCACCAGTCTTCGGCCAGAACTTACACCAGCAGTGACACTGAAATTGTTAACAAACCATCCTCCCCACCAGAGAGGGGAAGGGACTGTGACCAGGTGTCTCCGGGCTATAAGTGAGCCATGCTGTGACTCAAGAGCCAGCCTGCTCTGCCTTACCTGCAGCACACGTGGCCCACAAACCTTGTTGCCTCCGGCAGAGAAATCCCACCCACCTGCCCTTCTCCACCCAACACTTCTCTAGCCGAAAGCTCTGTTTTGCAGTGCAAAAGCATTCACAACGGGAGCCTCTGCGGCCATCCAGATTACACTCAAATGTGCAAATGAGTCAAGAAGTTATGCACAAACAACTTGGTACAGTGTGCTGTGATGCTGTCGTATTTCTGCATGGCAATCATAGAATCATAGAATAACTCAAACTGGAAGGGCCCCATAGGGATCATTGAGTCCAACTCCCGGGATAGGTTCAGTAAGGTCTTGGCTTATGCTGATGTACAGTGAAAAATAAAAGAGGGGGACACTCTTCACAGTTACATTAATTCCATTTTATTTAATAAAAAACAGTATCAGATTAAAAATACACTTTGGGTGATTATCCAGCGTTTTCCCCTGTGTGCCTCCTAGAGCTCAAACCAACCAAGGATCGGGAGAAAAAAACAATAAAACAAAACAAAACAAAAAACACCAAACGATTTTGGCCGGAGCTGTAAAATAATGTTGCACCAATTAAATTACACCAAATATATTATTATACCTTTGAAATGGCTTTCAGACCAATAAATAAAAAAAAAAAAAGAGAGACAAATTCAAATAAAAAAGTCAACTTTGTATTACAAAAAAATTAAATAAAAATCACAACACTAATAATAACAATGTGCAGTCAAGTTTTTTTTTTTTCTTCTCTAGGAATGATAACATGCCAGTAAACATGTAACATGCCAGTAACATGCCAGTAAATCCCTATGTAACATTTCCAGTTTGGCAGCAAGCAGTCACTCACTCATTCACATTTGTACACAAGGAAGCAGGCCTGGGCAAAAGCCTAGGTAGATTCGAGCCTTCAGGGTGCTCCTCGGTTCCCTGCCGCAGCTGGTCGAGCTCCCTTGCCTTCATCCTAAAACCCTCATAAATCCCCTCAGGATTTAGCAGCAGACCCACAGGGAAGGCATCACTCAGCACAACCCCACCGAAGTGCTGCTCCGTCACATCGACGCGACAGCGCTGAGGTGCGCTGGCTGAGGATCCGGCTCTTCTGCTCCAGGCCACTGTGCTACCTGTTGATTAAATACACTACAAAATAGGGTGTTGGCGTTGGGTGGGCTGAAGGAGCAAATGCAGGGCCTGTGAGAAGACGGGATCTGTAAGCATCATACTGAAAGCATCCTGCATCTAGAGAGAAATGCCCTGAAATCGCCCTTCCTGAGCAAATGAGCAGTGAGCCACATTTCACTTGACCGCCTGAGAGCACGTCTCTCGTAGACATTGTGGGTATTGATGCCATTGACTCCAGGGCCAAATTTGGTCCAGTGTTTCATAACAAGGAAAAGGTTCTCCACAGAAACAGATTAACTGACTTAGGAAATTTGAGCTCGTTCATCTTTATGCTGGTTGGTTTTTAGGAGGAACCAGCAGACTCAAGTACCGTGACACACCAAATAAACAATTTGCAAGTGAAACTGCTCCCTGCCCCAGATGCCAATGTTTGTGGGGTTATCCCTGATTCTCAAAGAATCATCAGACTGATTCTCAAAGAATCATCAGAGGATCCCTATTCCATTTCTGCACAGTCTCCAGGATTTTGGACACAGTGGGCCAAAGTCTGCTTTCAGTTCCAGTTCCAGGGGAGGAGTGAGAACAGAGTTTGCCCCATGCTTCTCTCTTCTGAGTATGTCTGTATACATGGATTTTGCAGCTGTGGCTCTTAGACATCATAGGCTGAAACCTGCCATGTATTCACACCAGTGCACCTCCAAGAAAGCTAGGGGCTATGTGCTTTTGTAAATGAGAGTGAAATGGGCCTTACGATTCCAGTTTGCCCAGGCCTGTCAAACACACAGTGCCTTTCTGACATAGGCTTACATTCAGATAATCCAGTAGACCCATGTGGTACCTTTATGGGAGTTGAAGCCTTTAGTCTAGATGTTTAGGTATGTGTGAGAACACACACACACATATCCTTCTCATTTTTTCAAGCTGGCATCACCACACACGCAGTACCAGCTATGCTATTGGTATAGAGGCCTGCATTTTTATGCTAACTCTGTTATCAAATCTACCATTATCATTTCATCGCTCAATTCTTTCTGCTCCATTACTACCTACTTAGAAATATTTTCATTTGGGGAAAGGCATATTCCCACCAACTTTCTGACCTCTATCCATTTCCTACATGCTACAACCTTTTCGTTACCTAACATTCTGGTCGCAGACTACCTGTCACCCTCAGATACTACAAGCTAATAGCAAGCTGGTACCATTTGCTGACAGTGACTGAACTCAAGGTTGGAGGGTGTGTTAGGACCTATCTCTGGGCATTTATCTGCCTGGCCACTTTCAAAAAGTCACAAATTGAACACACAGGTTGAAATGCTTTGAAGAGTCACTGTTTACAACACCCATTACTTCCAGCTCCCTTTCTCATTTCTCTGACTGTTTTTGCTGGTAGGAGTGGTATTGGAAAGAATTTTAAGGCCACCTGCTCTCTGAAGAGCAATGGCTGTAGGAAGGGCCAGATCTGAACACCTACTCCAATGCTTGTACACATGCAGCCATGTGAAGTTATTCTGCAATAACACTCATAAACTATCTGTCCCAGAAAGGGTTCAGGAACATCTCAGCTCACCCTGGTGGAAGGAAACAGGGCGACCATCCAGCCTCGCCTCCTGCATAATGCAGGATGGAAATTCTCAACGTGCAATGCTTGTATCCTGATGAATAACTTCAAGGGAAAATAAAGGCTCTCTTTCTAAAAGACATCTAAAATTGACTTGAAGAATTCGACTTATCTCTTGCTGTAGATAATTAATATGAATTAGAAACCTCTCAAAATGTGTGTGCCTTGTTTCCAGTTTTAATTCTGCCTAGCTTGGACTCCAAGCCATTAAATCTCAATGCTTTTGTCTGCTAGATCTTATGTCTGCTAGATCCTAATATACTTTCGTCACACATACAAAGACCAAAGGTTTTGCTCTGGTCAGCTAGGTAATATTTTGAAGACACAAAATTAGAGAGGTGTGAGATGACTTTGGGGCTACTCAAGACTTTTCTAGGAGTTCAGTTAAGTAGGTACAGTCAGGTCCTTTGAAGGAAAACCTACCATTATCAGCAAATCAGTAACCTGGCTAACTCCACCATAAAGGTACCCAGAACAACTCCCTTCCCTCCCTTTCCATCTTCCTGCTGCTAGTTGAGCTTGTTGCAGATCTCTAGGGCTTTCTTGTAGACCTGAGTCACATCATCCATGTCTGTGAGAAGGGAAAAACTGCTGTCCCCCAGACGGTTGCGATACCGTTTTAGGTACTGTGGCCGTGGGTGGTTCTGAAGTCCTTCGAAGTCTTGGATCTGTAGGAAATTTTCAGCAGAGACACAGCTCCGTATCCTCTGTCTGTTTGGCCTATTCTCTTGCAAATCCAGCAAATCAAAGGAGTCACTGGACAAAATACTGTCATCACTAATCACGCTGGAAGGGCGACTATAACTTCGAGGTAATGCATCTCCAGGCAGGACTACTTCTTCCATGGCCTCCAGCGTTGGCGTATCAGGGCTAATTAAAGCAGATTCAGTGCTGCTGGTAGAATACTTGCCATTATGTTTCAAGATACCCTTACGCCTGCAGGAATGGCTGTAAGACCCATTTCTGGATGGTTCTGTGACCCCTGGAGAGGTGTCACTGTTTACTGTTTCATCATTATTGTCCAAGAGTTCAGAAGATTCGCTTCGTTCTGGAGAAGAGTAATAGCCGGACTCCCTCTGCTGAGTCTTCTTTAAGATTCCTTTTTTTGGCATTAGTGAAGACTGCTTAGTGCCGTATTTGCCAGCTACCTCTCCTTCCACAACACTTTTAATGGCTACGCCAGTCCTACACAACTCCTGCTCCAACTTAAAAGCAGAGGGTAACACTGGGCTGACGACACCTTCAATGAACCCTGCACTGTGAGATCGATGTTCACTGTTGCTCCTTTTCTTCAGGATGCCTTTGGGTCTTTTGGAAGTGGGTTTGGATGCATTTTCAGCTCCTCCTTCCTGGATGGACTGTGCAATGTCATTTTCCTTTTTTGATTTTTTCAGAGACCTTTGTCTCTCTAGTGTGACTTCAGGACCTTTGGGCTTAGAAAGGCACTTCATTTTGGTATCAGTCTCTGGTTGGAGGCCAGTAGAACGGTGATGCCAATCAATGAACCTTGCTAGCAATGGGGACTCAGAGTCCCTCATAGCATCACAGTCACAAACACTACTCTTGTAGCCCCAGTTAACCCACCAGTGGTTGGCAATGTCTTCAATGGTTGCTCGGCGTTCAGGGTTCACCATCAGCATCCATCTGATAAGACCACGAGCATCTACGGACAAAGAATTGAACACAGTTTAAAATACTGGCATTTCTAATTTCCTCCTTCAGTTTAAAACTGAAATGGGAAACTAATCAAATGAGCAAAAATAATGGTTCTTACAACAGAAGTGAAAGGGAGCAAGGCTTAGTGCATCAGTCAGTGTTAGAAATTGAAACTGAGGATTACTTCCTATCAGCAGAAAATGCTTCACCCTAGGAATTGTACATTGAGCTACCAAAGAAATTAATATTTGTATTGCACAAATGTCAGTGTCCCACATTACTGAATGTCACACACTACTGAAAGAAGTCAGCAACCTATGAACTCTAATAATTACAAAACTTAGAGGAAAACAAAGGGGAATTAGGATATTTTAAATGATCTACATATTACTGACCCTGTATTTACTTTTTCCACAAAAGCGTATTCTTCTGAATACTTTAAAGGCGTATTTTTATATAGAGAGCAATGTGGCAGCAGAAAATTGAAAGAATGGCAAACAAACGATGAAAGATAAATATTCAGTTAAATATGATAATATATACATATTTTTAAGGCTGGAAAGAGCCTTAGATTTAGCTGATGCTTTTCTGTCTGGTGACAGCTTAATGTGTTACCCTCTGAGTAAATGCATTTAACTCAAATTTTGGCCTCGCTTCTCTGATAAGAGACTTCTTCCCTCGGACCATTCATCTTCTTTCTGCTTGTGATATACTACAGTGTAGTCAGAGAACTGATCTTTACCAGTATGTTGTATCAGTTTACAGCTTGTCTGAACAATTCCACTTGCAATAGCTAACAGACCTTCCACTGTCATAGATCTAGTTAAAAGAGCTTGCTGAAGCTTCCCCAAGGCAATAAAATCTATATGCTATAAAATTTTCATTTCAAAAAGGCTTTTGGTAAATGCTGTACCCAGATGGGAATGGATTGCAGATGAAGTCAGTAGAGGAATGAGAGATTTTTTTCTCTGTCATTCTAATATAACACCAAAACAGGCTGGAAGGGCAAATCCTTCATTCTGAACTCCTGTCAGCTCAATATGTTGCCCTTGCACCTTTTTTATACCTGAGGTCTGCGTTGGCTCACGATATTCTCCACTGCTGATCTGCCTGATGAGATTTTTGTGATCAAAGCCATCAAAGGGCATAGTTCCATAAACCAGAGTGTAAAGCAATACACCAAGGGCCCAGCTGTCAACCTGAAATACAGAGACAATGTGCGTGAAGCCCTGGAAAGCTGATCCCCACCATTCTCCCTGCCATTAGCACCACAAGAGCAGCATCATGTCCAGTTATGCCTACTGATAGCCAAACTGGTATCTAACATGTGACTAATCACAGATAAAGCAAATGGAAGCAAACAAACTTTCAAGATGGGAAACACCCACTCACACCCACACATGCAGTAATATTGGCATTAAGACTAACAACTCTCAATATTGTTATCATCAAAGACATCCCCATATCACCACTGAAAAACAGATCCTTCTTACCTCTGGGCCTCTGTAAGGTCGTCCATTAACTATCTCAGGGGAAGCATACAGTGGGCTTCCACAAAAGGTCTGCAGAAATTTGTCTTTGTGATAAAGGTTGGAGAGTCCAAAATCAGCAATCTGCAAAGACAATTGCACAAGGCTTCTGTAGCATTAACAATATCTTAATGTACCAGAAAATCCTTTATCAGGAAGGACTAAACTACACTTGACCCTGCTATAGGGCAGGCATCTTGACATGGGTAACTTCTTAAGTTCACCTGCCAACCAGTTATTCTGTGATTTCATGACTTTTTTAAAGGCCTTCTAGAAAAGGAGATGAGTCCCCAAGATAAATCCTCTGGAGGAGGAACAAAGATGCTTTTGTTCCACTCATAGACAGGTCATGGCTCCACAACCATCGGTCAGTAATTCTATCTTAGATTAATTGCATGTACTTGCAAAGACGATTTCATACTGGGAGGCACTGGGCTATCGTCCAATGATTGCTCTTCATCTTGTATAATCATTAATACCACGGAAAAGCACACAGAAGGTACTGCTGTTCTTATCTTGCACATGCAA